>NW_027175821.1:9788620-10256120 GCF_023055335.1 Clinocottus analis
TCTCTCTCTCTCTCTCTCTCTCTCTCTCTCTCTCTCTCTCTCTCTTTCTATCTATCCATCATAGATGATGTTATGGATGATAAGTTTGTGTAGCTGTGTGTAGCTGTTTGTGTGCAAACAAGTGTGAGTCTAGTAGTCTAGTAAATGTATTCTATTGAGTGCTACTTGTGTCTGCATAGCTGGAGTCTAATCCTGCAAATAGAAACATTTTACAAAACATTGTTTTAAATATCAATGTCATAAGGTAACGAGGGGTCATTGTTCCATGGAACAGCAAGTACGCCCACTTCTATTTTTAGACTTCCGATAAGAATATGCCAGTCTGGTTACCTCTTTATCTCCATTCATCCCCTCTGCTTTATCAGAGCATCTTAGCCATCGGTGTACTGCTGCAGTTGGGTGTGGTTCTAGTCACACTGTTACTAAAGGCTGCTATACTCCTTGAGGTTGGTTTTTAGTATAACAGCTGTTTCTCAGAGAATCATCAGAGACATTGAAACTATACATTAGGTTCAGCATTTCAACACGCAAAGAAAAAACAAAAATGTGAATCTCAGAAGAAAAAATCTATTATACAGTACTGGAGGATTGGGACTGAGTAAAGAAGGAGACATGCAGAAGGAGTAGGTTGCCCCCTTGTGCTGGGAAGAGCTCGACTCCACACAAAAACAGCATTATGACATCAGTATCTCGTCACATGAAGCAGGATGTAACGTGTGCACTGAAAGAGTGGGGGGGGGGGGGGTGTCCCCAGAGCCCTGAGACTGTGGGTTGGGCATGGCTGAATGCAAAGGTCAGGCTCGCTGTGGGGCTGTGGGGGTGGAAAGAGAAGCAAGCACTGCTGTAAAAGTGAATCTGCCACCGTGAATATGCTGCTGCAGTGCTACATTATCAATGCATGAGCAGCACAACAGCAACTGTGGACGGCCTGGTGTGGTCTGCGTACAAGCGGTGTGTGTGTGTGTGTGTGTGTGTGTGTGTGTGTGTGTGTGTGTGTGTGTGTGTGTGTGTGTGCGCTTCTGTGTGTGTGCGTTTCTGTCACAATCTGATAAGATTCGGAGTGAGATAAAAGAACTATATGAAAGTGAACACTATAGGAGATAAAAATCTAGAGGTGGATAGGGAATTAAGCAGCGTATTACTTTATACTATCCCATGCCTTTTGAAAAATAAACCCATATGCGCATTAGTGAGGGTGTGGGTGTGCATTTGTGCACACATGCATCTTGTCTGTGCCTGAGATGGAGTTGCTATGGAGACAAGAGAGCTGTGCAGAAGGAGAGAGGAGGAAAGGCGGGAGGGGGGGGGGACTCGCCTTGGAGCGTGTTCAGATAGCACCCTTCCCCCATACTCACACACAGATGAACAGCACAGTACACGCCCTTCTAACACACACACTTACTCACAAGCGCACACACACACACACACATGCACACACACACACACATGCACACGCACACACACACACAGTTGATATCTATGTAAAGGAATATCATGCAATTATTAGTATGGAGGAGATACATAAGCTAAATTGGGGACTGTGTGGTGGTTTTTCTTTAATAATGCAATGAACATGCCTGAAACAGGGCTGCTCACTGCTCCTGTCCAACCTGCCCCTCCTTTCCCCTACTGCACCCGCTGCCCCTTTGATCACACTGCTCTTGATGCTGCCCTCTGTTTCTCCTATTAAATGTATCAGATGGTCGGCACAGACAGAGATGCGGGTTAACAGGCGGCCATGTATCTAAACTCTAAATGTATTATGCACAACTCCCTGTGTTAAAGGACTAAATGCTGTGTATTTTCTTAACTACTGTTTATTCACTTTTAAATTATTCAGAAAATTCAGTGAACATATATCCTCAGGAAATGTGACTTGCATCAATGGATAAAAATAGTTCATAAAGAAAAACTGAATTACTGTGCCATGAGCACTTGGTTGTTTTAAATAAACTAATAAGTAATACTTACAAGCAACACATCTCTTTGTGAACTCTGTGTTTGAAATGATCATTAATAGTTTCTGTCTTAGTGCATACAGAGCTATTAATGGATTAATTGATTCCCTGCTTCCCAGAGGAGCTGTATCTGGCATCGGAAGAACAGTTGATGTGTTCTCATCATCTTGTATTATCTTTATTCACAATCTGTGTTTCCTCCACATGGCCTGTAGTGGGCAAGCAGGCCCCGACGCTCTCAGGTTGGGTGCAGTACTGCAGCCTTTGATTTATTCTGTGTGTGGACAATGCCGAACAGGTTTACTTGAAGATTGTATGTAGATACAATTGTTCTCCTTCCAGTCGCTCTCTTCCAAGAGATAATATAAGGCACAAGTGGTTGAACACACATTTACATGGCTTGTTCCCATTCGACCTAGAAAACAAGTTCACAGCAGTCAGCAGACCCACGAAGCAGAATCCCTGGAAAAATGTAGACAGATTATCTTTAGAGTGCTGAGTAAACTGTCACATCAGTGGTCCGTGTGTGTCATGGTGAGTTTATGAGTAAGATAATCCAGACTGAAGGCCTGTAAGGCTGGCACAGTATAGACAGTGACCTACAAATAAACTATGAATCATTGAATTTCATCATCATCAGTCTGGGTCCGATGGGCCACGCGGCCTCTGTGTGCTCACTTGTTTGTTTGTAAATAAGCTGAATGTGCAACATAATCAGAGTCTGTGTATACAGAACATTCTATTGTCCATTGCCATACATTAGTACAAATTGAGTAAACAGGTCATCTTTTGTGAGCTATTATGATTATTGCATTTTTGGGTTAACGGATGACTGCGGCTCAGTGCATGCCGGTTATTAATATTTTCAAATCAAATCATGTTTCCTACAGAATGGAAATAGGACAGGAGTTTCTGAACCCAGGGCTTAATCCTGGGATTACAAATGAGGGAACGTTCATAAGCTCATGACTACCGTCTATGTGGAAATGTGAAGAAGCACCAAAATACACCGAAATGCACCGCAGCAGGGATCTGCATACAGCAGAACAAAAGAGTCTAATTAACGTCAGGCAATACCCTCAAGGTGAAGAAAAAATAAAAAGACCGAATGAGAAGGTGATGCTGAAGCAGTAAGATTTCATAATCATTTCTATAACTAATATTTGCAAGTCTTCATCCTTTTTTTGCAGTTTTACCATGCCCGACATAATAATTTTACCAAAAGTGAATATTTTGACAGATTCTCCACATTAATACCATATATATATATATATATATATATATATATATATATATATATATATATATATATATATATATATATATATATATATATATATATATATAAATATATACAGATTCTCCACATTAATACCATATATATATCAAAATATTATATATATATGTATATTATATATATTATATATATATATATATATATATATATATTATGTATATATATATATATATATGTATATATATATATATATATATATGTATATATATATATATATGTATATATATATATATATATATATATATATATATATATATATATATATATATATATATATATATATATATATATATATGGTATTAATGTGGAGAATCTGTCAAAATATTTACTGCAGAGAGAGAGAGAGAGAGAGAGAGAGAGAGAGAGAGAGAGAGAGAGAGAGAGAGAGAGAGAGAGAGAGAGAGGAGAGAGACTTTATGCATACCATTCTCTGATGTGTTGTCCATGGTGCTGAAATGTAATTGTATCGCTTTTATTTGAGTTAGGATATTTTGCAGCACTTGCTATGATATCGATATGGTTTGGTCTGACGTCATGGCTGCTCGAATGGCTGCATGTTGTCTATTTCACCACGTAGCGCCGCTGTTGATCCATCAGAGACAGCGCTACTCTCTGGAAGAAGTAAGCCACTCCCGTTTCCAGACGATTGGGGGCATTTCTTCAGTCTTTGTTAGAGGGAGGACGGTGGAACAAACACATAATATTCCAATCAAATTCAAAGCTCACCTCGGTTGATATTTTCCATACTGGCGGCAATACCCTGACTGGAAGTCATACTAATGCTTTATGGGACAGAAATATGTCTTCGCCACATACATGGAGATATGTGAGGATATATCTTGGGCTCTTTCTACTGGAATTGTACTGGGAAACGGTGGCTGGTCAGCTCTCCTATTCCGTCTCAGAGGAGGTAAACCCGGGGACTCCGATTGGAAACATCGCAAAGGACCTACACTTAAATTCGCAGGACTTGGAATCACGTATGTTTCAAATTGTGACCGGATCAAAGAAAACATTCCTCGATGTAAATCTAAAGACGGGTGTTCTGTACGTCAGTGAGAGAATAGACAGAGAGGAGCTTTGCGCGGAGGAAATGAAATGCTCCGTAAGTGTGGAAGCTGTCATGAATAACCCTTTAAAGCTTTACCGTATTGACGTAGACGTTTTAGACGTAAATGACAATGCCCCGTTGTTTACGACCAAATTGCAAAATCTGTACATAGCAGAGAGTACGTTACCAGGCGTGAAATTTGCATTATCTGAAGCAAGTGATGTAGATGTGGGGAGAAACGGAGTCAGCACTTACAAACTAAGCCAGAATGCACATTTCTCTTTGGCTGTGCATAAAGCAGATGACAGTGTGTCTGCTGAGTTAGTGTTGCAAAAAGCCTTAGACCGAGAGAAGCAGCCTGTGATCACCATGACACTGACCGCTCTCGATGGAGGGAGTCCTCCGAAATCAGGCACCTCGCAGCTCGTTATTAATGTTTTAGACAATAACGATAACATTCCAATATTCAGCGAAACGTTGTATAAAACAAAAATCATAGAGAACACGCCGTTGGGTACAACAGTAATGGCCGTGAACGCCACCGATGCAGACGAGGGCCTGAACAGTGAGATTGTGTATTCACTGAGGAGCAAAGATCAAGATCACGTGCTTGATATATTTGAAATTGAAAGTCAAACGGGAGTCATCAAGGTAAAAGGAAATATCGACTTTGAAGACAAAAAGGCTTTTGAGATACGTGTCGAGGCCAGTGATAAAGGGCAGCCTCCGATGTCTGCTCATTGTAAAGTGCTCGTAGAAGTGGTGGACGTAAATGACAACGCTCCCGAGATCACCGTGACGTCACTGCACACCACAGTGAAAGAAGACGCTCATGCAGGCACCGTGGTTGCTCTCGTGTCAGTCGTCGATAAGGATGGTGGGAAGAACGGTGATGTGAACATTCAAATTAAAAACGGGGTCCCATTCAAACTCGAAACAAACTACAAAAATTATTATTCTTTGTTAGTTGACGGACCACTGGACAGAGAGAGTGTCTCTAACTACAATGTCACCATAGTGGCCACTGATAGAGGAACCCCGTCACTGTCCAGCACGAGTGTACTTTCGATACACATTGCTGATGTAAATGATAATCCACCTATGTTCCCAGAGCACCTGGTTAATGTATACCTGAAGGAGAACAGCCCAGTGGGGGAAATTATTAAAACAGTAACTGCCACTGATGCTGACAAAGACCAGAACAGACATGTGAGTTATTCGTTTTTACAAAGTAACCGTGACCCATCATCGTCAATGGTGAATATAAACTCCGAGACTGGAGACATAGTCAGCCTGCAGTCGTTTAACTACGAGGAGTTAAAAAGCTTCCAGTTTAAAGTCCAGGCCACAGACTCTGGTGTTCCTCCGCTCAGCAGCAACGTGACTGTGAACGTTTTAGTCCTGGATGAGAACGACAACAGTCCCACGATCCTCGCGCCCTATTCTGAGCACGGCTCCGTGAACAGTGAGAGCATCCCCTATTCTGCTGAAGCGGGATACTTTGTGGCAAAGATCAGGGCTGTAGACGCAGACTCTGGATACAATGCGCTGCTTTCCTATCACCTCTCTGAGCCCAAAGGAAACAACCTCTTCCGGATCGGAACCAGCACCGGAGAGATCAGGACTAAGAGGAGGATGAGTGACAATGACCTGAAAGCTCACCCCTTGGTGGTGCTGGTTTCTGATAACGGAGAGCCCTCCCTGTCAGCTACTGTGTCTATTGACGTGGTGGTGGTTGAAAGCACAGCTGACATCCAGACTCAGTTCAGACATGTGCCCACAAAGGAGGACAGCTTCTCTGACTTAAACCTGTATCTGTTGATCGGCATCGTGTCGGTGTCGGTGATCTTTCTGCTGAGCCTCATCAGTTTAATCGCTGTCAAATGCCACAGGACAGACGGCAGCTTCAGCAGGTACAGCGCCCCAATGATCACCACCCACCCTGACGGGAGCTGGTCTTACTCCAAGTCTACTCAGCAGTATGACGTGTGTTTCAGCTCAGACACGCTGAAGAGTGACGTAGTGGTTTTCCCCGCACAGTTTCCTCCTGTAGATGGTGAACTGATCAGTATTAACGGAGGAGATACTTATACCAGGACTCAGACGTTACCTAATAAAGACAAGGTAAGCAAATATTTCATTTGGATGTGGTATACTTTCCTCTTCAGAGCTCCGGGTGACGTGGATCCCCGTGTTCTTTTTGTTAATACTTAGAAAATCACTTTGTGATAACTTTGTATTTTTCAACATGTTTTATTTTGTGTATTCGTATGGTCTAACGCATTATTGAAGTTAACATACAGTACGCCTCTCATTCTCCCGAGAGCACTGCCGTATGTGTATTTCACTGTCCATGGTGCTGAAATAGGCTCCACAGCGAGTTGTGTGCGAGAAACAAACTGTGTGCTGCAGTCAGTGCTGTCTGAAAACTATCGATATGTATTAATATGTGAAGAGTTCAGCATATTTAAATAATGTGCCTCCCTAAATAACTTGTCCTTTTATGCTATAAAAAAATCTGTAAATGAGTACATAAGGGATTTTTACTTGATTTGTACTTATTGTAGCGGTAGATTAACTTGAGCGTTCAGTACAATAGCATGTGTTGTATCTGCTTCAGGAGTGAATGTAGTTAATAAAACGACCATAGGGTGACATTGTAGACCGTCAGATTTAGATGTTCGTGTTGCTTCAGGCTCCTCCCAGATTCAGAAGAGGTTTTCATTTCTCTGGGCTTTGTTACAAAGAGACTCAGCATAAGAATGGACTCTGTGGACATCTTTTTCTCGGCTGCCCTTGAAACAGCGAGGAAACTGGATTGTGTATCTTTCATCCTGAACTATTAACTGGGATTGTGGACATTGGAATACACATGCACTGTTCACGTTGGATCAAAATATGTCGACGTGGATGCTACGGAGCCCTTTTGGGATTTATATACTCGTTGTTATTTTTGACTGCTGCTGGGAAGCGGCGTCTGGGCAGCTCTCTTACTCTGTATCAGAAGAGGTAAACCCGGGGACTTCTGTGGGGAATCTCGCTAAAGATCTAAACCTTAATGTCCACGACTTGGAGCCCCGTATGTTCCAGATTGTGAGCGGAACGAAACGAAAATATTTCGATGTAAATCTGAAAACTGGTGTCCTTTATGTCAACGAAAGAATCGACCGCGAGGAGCTTTGTGCTAAAGCTACGCAATGCTCTGTGAGCGTAGAGGCAGTGATCAACAATCCACTGAAGCTTTACCGTTTAGAGGTAAATATAGTCGATATAAATGATAATGCACCATATTTCCCTGAGAAGTTGCAGTCTCTTAACATTGCTGAAAGTACTGTGCCAGGAGGGAAATTTGGATTTATAGGGGCATCAGACCTCGACGTTGGTAAGAATAGCGTTAATACGTACAAAATAAGTCAAAATGAGTATTTTTATGTGGAGGTGCACAAAGGGGGAGATGGTGCGTCTGCGCAGCTTGTGCTCCAGAAAGCTTTAGACCGAGAGAAAGAGCGCACTGTGAAAATAACAGTGACTGCTGTGGACGGTGGAAATCCACCTAAATCAGCCACCTCTCTAATCATTATCAATGTGTTAGACATTAACGACAACACTCCGGTTTTCAGCAGTTCTTTATACAAGACACGGGTTTTTGAGAATTTAGGAGTCGGTAAAACTGTGATCATTCTTAATGCAACAGACACAGATGAGGGATTAAATGCAGAAATAGAATATTCATTAAGAAGTAAAGGCCAAGATCGCATTTTACAATTATTTGAAATAGACTCGAAAACGGGTGCAATTGTAATCAAAGGTAAGATCGACTATGAGGAACATCCCGCGTTTGAAATTCATGCACAGGCCAGTGACAAAGGCCAACCTCCGATGTCTGCCGACTGTAAGGTGCTGATAGAGGTGGTGGACCTAAACGACAACGCCCCTGAGATCACGATGACGTCACTACTAAACGCAGTTAAGGAGGACGCAGAAGTAGGTACTGCTATAGCGCTTGTCTCTGTGCTGGACCGGGATGGAGGACAAAACGGTGCAGTCAAAGCTTTCATACTAAACGAAAGCCCCTTTAAATTGGACACAAATTATAAAAATTATTATTCGTTAGTAGTTGGTGGTCCGCTTGACAGAGAGACTGTGGCCGAGTACAATGTCGTCATCGTAGCAAATGATGAAGGGACTCCACCTCTCTCCAGCACCAGCATCGTGACAGTTCATGTTTCTGACGTCAATGACAACCCGCCTCGCTTCTCAGAGTCAATGGTTAATATATATGTTAAAGAGAACAGTCCAGTCGGTGCAGTTATTAAAACGGTGACTGCTATTGACGCCGATATCAGTCAGAATGGTCAGGTGAGCTATTCTTTCTTAAAAACCAACAGTAACTCGTTGCCTCTCTCAACAATGGTGAACATCAACTCAGAGACTGGAGACATAGTCAGCCTGCAGTCGTTTAACTACGAGGAGTTAAAAAGCTTCCAGTTTAAAGTCCAGGCCACAGACTCTGGTGTTCCTCCGCTCAGCAGCAACGTGACTGTGAACGTTTTAGTCCTGGATGAGAACGACAACAGTCCCACGATCCTCGCGCCCTATTCTGAGCACGGCTCCGTGAACAGTGAGAGCATCCCCTATTCTGCTGAAGCGGGATACTTTGTGGCAAAGATCAGGGCTGTAGACGCAGACTCTGGATACAACGCGCTGCTTTCCTATCACCTCTCTGAGCCCAAAGGAAACAACCTCTTCCGGATCGGAACCAGCACCGGAGAGATCAGGACTAAGAGGAGGATGAGTGACAATGACCTGAAAGCTCACCCCTTGGTGGTGCTGGTTTCTGATAACGGAGAGCCCTCCCTGTCAGCTACTGTGTCTATCGACGTGGTGGTGGTTGAAAGCACAGCTGACATCCAGACTCAGTTCAGACATGTGCCCACAAAGGAGGACAGCTTCTCTGACTTAAACCTGTATCTGCTGATCGCCATCGTGTCGGTGTCGGTGATCTTTCTGCTGAGCCTCATCAGTTTAATAGCTGTCAAATGCCACAGGACAGACGGCAGCTTCAGCAGGTACAGCGCCCCAATGATCACCACCCACCCTGACGGGAGCTGGTCTTACTCCAAGTCTACTCAGCAGTATGACGTGTGTTTCAGCTCAGACACGCTGAAGAGTGACGTAGTGGTTTTCCCCGCACAGTTTCCTGCTGTAGACGGTGAACTGATCAGTATTAACGGAGGAGATACTTATACCAGAACTCAGACGTTACCTAATAAAGACAAGGTAAGAAAAAGGCTATTTGCAATAATGTATTACTGAGCGCTGAGGCTGAAAACATGCCCCTTCCATGTTCGGTTTGTCTTCGTTGTGACATGAAACGACTTTGTGAAAAATACCCACAATGTATTTGACACATAATTAGCTTTCAATTTGTGTTCCAATGTTCAGTGTTCTATGAACCAGTGCCGCCAGTATTTAATTGAATAATACGTTCACACGTACACAGAAAGTGCGTGTTGCTGTACTGGGTTCTGAAGTAACCACACTGTGGTTAATAGTGGGGCCTTGAGAGTGGATTGCAAAATGTATGTATAATGTATAAAGATAAATGTAATTTCCTGCCACATATATTTTGATTTCATGAAATGATTCGTATTTATTCAAAGTCCTAATATGCAGGGAGATATTACAATAGCTTGATTCCCTTACTTTAATTGCCTTTACTTTTGTCCCCATTAGAAAATAATGTATCTAAATGTTGTAATTTTGCATTGTAATCAACATCTTCAGTTATCATATATCTTCAGTGTTGTAATGATTTGCTCCAAATTATATGTGAATGGATAAACTGATAAAAGGCTAGAAAAAGACGATAGGAAAATAAGAATATGTCGAGATGTATAATTATTATCATTTGGCATAGTTGCAACTGTATTTGCTTTGATGAACGAGCACCGTTTAAACAGTTAGTTAGTCATTGCATTTTAAAAAGGTTGCATGTAGTTAAAATACATCGCCACATAGGGCCACTGTAGACCATGACATCTGAACGGTATTTCAGGAGGCTTATGACTCCTCCCAGAAACAGGAGGATGACGTTCCGCTGGGCTTTGTTACAAAGAGACGCAGGGCGAGAGAGAAAAGGGTGAAAAGCATTTCCCAGCCGCCTGGTAAAAATGCAAGAAACTGGAATGTGTATTCATACTTTCATGATGATTTTTTGACGGGATTGGTTCATTTTGGATTTTTGCCTTTTTCGGTTGATTTAATTATGCATCTCTCTACCAAAACAAACTGTTTTCGGATATCTCTTGTGGCTGTGCTGCTGAATTATTGCTGGGAAGCGGCTTCTGGACAGCTCTCGTATTCCGTATCAGAGGAGGTAAACCCCGGGACTTCTGTTGGAAATATCGCTAAGGATCTAAATCTCAACGTGCAGGATTTAGAGTCTCGTATGTTCCAGATTGTTGCTGGTTCAAAGAAGAAATATTTTGATGTGAATGTGAAAACTGGTGTTCTTTATGTCAATGAAAGAATAGACCGAGAAGAGCTTTGTGCGAAGGCGACAACATGTACAGTCAATGTCGAGGCCGTGATCAATGACCCTCTGAAGCTTTACCGGTTAGAGATAACAATAACTGATACAAATGACAATGCGCCCGTTTTCTCTGAGCAATTGCAGTCAATTAACATAGCAGAGAATACGTTACCTGGAGTGAAATTTGG
Organism: Clinocottus analis; assembly: GCF_023055335.1. Lineage (NCBI taxonomy): Eukaryota > Metazoa > Chordata > Actinopteri > Perciformes > Cottidae > Clinocottus > Clinocottus analis. The sequence goes on from NW_027175821.1 coordinate 9,799,650, forward strand.
ATTAATAGAGGCATCAGACTTGGATGTTGGAAAGAACGGCGTGAATACATACAAGCTTAGCAGTAATGATTATTTTTCTCTAGAAATTCACAAAGGGGGAGACGGCGTGTCTGCAGAGTTAAAACTGAATAAACCCTTAGACCGAGAGCAGGGCTCGGTAATAAAACTCACACTAACTGCGCTGGATGGAGGGAATCCAAGCCGATCGGGAACCTCACAAATCATTATCACCGTTTTGGATAATAACGATAACCATCCTGTTTTTAGTAAATCTTTATACAAAGTTAAAATGTTTGAGAACTTGCCAACAGGGTCTACTGTGATCATTCTTAATGCAACAGACGCAGATGAGGGATTAAATGCAGAAATAGAATATTCATTAAGAAATAAAGGACAGGATCACATTTTACATTTATTTGAAATAGACTCGAAAACGGGTGCAATTGTAATCAAAGGTAAGATCGACTATGAGGAACATCCCGCGTTTGAGATTCATGCAGAGGCCAGTGACAAAGGCCAACCTCCGATGTCTGCTCACTGTAAGGTGCTGGTAGAGGTGGTGGACCTAAATGACAACGCTCCTGAAATCACTGTGACGTCACTACTAAACGCAGTTAAGGAGGACGCAGAAGTAGGTACTGCTATAGCGCTTGTCTCTGTGCTGGACCGGGATGGAGGACAAAACGGTGCAGTCAAAGCTTTCATACTAAACGAAAGCCCCTTTAAATTGGACACAAATTATAAAAACTATTACTCGTTAGTAGTTGGTGGTCCGCTTGACAGAGAGACTGTGGCCGAGTACAATGTCGTCATCGTAGCAAATGATGAAGGGACTCCACCTCTCTCCAGCACCAGCATCGTGACAGTTCATGTTTCTGACGTCAATGACAACCCGCCTCGCTTCTCAGAGTCAATGATTAATATATATGTTAAAGAGAACAGTCCAGTAGGTGCAGTTATTAAAACAGTGACTGCTATTGACGCCGATATCAGTCAGAATGGTCAGGTGAGCTATTCTTTCTTAAAAACTAACAGTAACTCGTTGCCTCTCTCAACAATAGTGAACATCAACTCAGAGACTGGAGACATAGTCAGCCTGCAGTCGTTTAACTACGAGGAGTTAAAAAGCTTCCAGTTTAAAGTCCAGGCCACAGACTCTGGTGTTCCTCCGCTCAGCAGCAACGTGACTGTGAACGTTTTAGTCCTGGATGAGAACGACAACAGTCCCACGATCCTCGCGCCCTATTCTGAGCACGGCTCCGTGAACAGTGAGAGCATCCCCTATTCTGCTGAAGCGGGATACTTTGTGGCAAAGATCAGGGCTGTAGACGCAGACTCTGGATACAATGCGCTGCTTTCCTATCACCTCTCTGAGCCCAAAGGAAACAACCTCTTCCGGATCGGAACCAGCACCGGAGAGATCAGGACTAAGAGGAGGATGAGTGACAATGACCTGAAAGCTCACCCCTTGGTGGTGCTGGTTTCTGATAACGGAGAGCCCTCCCTGTCAGCTACTGTGTCTATTGACGTGGTGGTAGTTGAAAGCACAGCTGACATCCAGACTCAGTTCAGACATGTGCCCACAAAGGAGGACAGCTTCTCTGACTTAAACCTGTATCTGCTGATCGGCATCGTGTCGGTGTCGGTGATCTTTCTGCTGAGCCTCATCAGTTTAATAGCTGTCAAATGCCACAGGACAGACGGCAGCTTCAGCAGGTACAGCGCCCCAATGATCACCACCCACCCTGACGGGAGCTGGTCTTACTCCAAGTCTACTCAGCAGTATGACGTGTGTTTCAGCTCAGACACGCTGAAGAGTGACGTAGTGGTTTTCCCCGCACAGTTTCCTCCTGTAGATGGTGAGCTGATCAGTATAAACGGAGGAGATACTTATACAAGAACACAGACTTTACCCACCAAAGACAAGGTAAGATATTACATACATTTAGAACTTTCCATTGCACTTTTTTTTTAGCAGAGAGATCATTTGTTACGATACAATGTTGTTTTATGTCGGCCTACGACAATGAGCACTTGACGAGTGGTCAAAAAACACTTATCGCATTTACGCTTCCTCTCCATTTAAACTTAACTTAAAGTAAACACATGTATTGAGTTTGTAGACGCATATGTAACGTGCGGGTAATCAGTCAAATGCATCAATACTCGCTGTACAAGTTTATTTGTTACAAAGTGTAATATTTGTAACATGGCATTTAAAAGTACTCTAATTTTTTAACAATATACAAATATGAAGAAGTAATCGGTGTTCGTAAGTTTGACGGACGTTCCTTTATTGGTTCATGTTTTTAATTCAGTAATGTTTGTCTGTTGTTTCCTATTCTTCGGATGGATCGCTATCCGTGGTGCTGAATTAACTCGTTAAACATTCCCAGTACATAAAACAAACAGAAAAATCAAAACGTTGTTGAAGATTGTTTAACGTTTACAACAGCTATAAAACATGAAGTCACATATTGCATAATGTATCTTTAAGATGTGTTTGATTCATCTTTGCAGTCAGATTGCGTTTCAGTTTTGTCATCGTTTTTCTATAAAGGGTTTCAGTTATTTTTCCAAGATCGTTAAATTGTGGATTTCAGTATTGTGGTGCTGATTTTACTCTCTGGTTTCAGCAATTGTTTCATGTTCAAGGAGCATTTTAATGTCTACTTTTTTCCAACGTCATTTATTGATTAAGCATGCAGTCATAGTAAATGTCCACATGGATACACTGTAGACCAGGACATGTGTACGGTGTCTTTGGCGGCTTTGGGCTCCTCCCAGATTCAGAGGATGATGCATCGCTGGGCTTTGTTACAAAGAGAGGTCGGACGACAAAGAGCGGCTCTCTGGTTTGGTCTTGGAAATGTCGACATTTCGGATTAGAATATATCATCTTCGATCGTGATCTCGTGGTAGTTGTAGAATATTGTCCATATTTTACTTCATGCTCCTTCACAACGAATGGAATTATGCATTTGCCGAGCAGAACGAGCTCTGCGTGGATTTATCTCGTGTTCCTGCTGCTGGATTGTAACTGGGAAACGGTATGTGGGCAGCTCTCTTACTCCGTCTCAGAAGAGGTAAATCTGGGGACTGTTGTCGGGAATATCGCCAAAGATTTGAACATTAATGTTCAGGACTTGGAGTCCCGCATGTTTCAGATCGTTGCTGGATCGAAGAGGAAATATCTCGAGGTAAATCTAAAGACTGGTGTCCTGTATGTTAATGAGAGAATAGATCGAGAGGAACTCTGCGGTGATGAACCCAAATGCGCCCTTGGTGTAGAAGCAGTTATCAATAACCCGTTAAAATTATACCGGATTGAAATTATCATTTTAGATGTCAATGATAACTCCCCGTCTTTTCTCAGCACGTCACAGGTAATTAACATTACCGAGAATACGGCAGCCGGGGCTAAGTTCCCATTGCATCCAGCTGACGATGCAGACGTTGGTAAAAATACAGTAAATACCTACAAGCTGAGCCAAAATGAATACTTCTCTCTGGTAACACATAAAAGAGGGAGTGCCACTGTCGAATTACTGCTTCAGAAAGTTTTAGACAGAGAAACACAGCATGTGATTAGACTCACACTGACGGCCATTGATGGAGGAACTCCTGCTAAATCAGGCAATATGGTTATTGTAGTTAATGTCTTGGACATTAATGATAATCCTCCTGTATTCAGTCAAACTCTGTATAAAGCCAGAGTCTATGAGAATGTAAAGATAGGCACGTCAATAATAACAATAAATGCTACTGATTTGGATGCAGGCCAAAATGGGCAGATGTTATATTCATTCAGTGAAGTAGGTCGAGGGAAACAAACTGATCTTTTTGCTATAGATGAAAAAACTGGGACTGTAACAAATAAAAAAAATATCGACTTTGAAGAGAATAATGCTTTTGAGATCAGAGTACAAGCTAGTGATGGTGCGTCTTCACCGATGACCTCACATGCCAAGTTATTGATTGAAGTTTTAGACGTCAATGACAATGCTCCTGAAATTTCAGTGACATCATTGTTGAACACGGTGAGGGAGGATGCGTCCATTGGCACCGCTATTGCACTCGTTTCAGTGTTTGATAAAGACGGAGGTAAAAATGGGATGGTGAACTGTGAACTCACCAATAATGTGCCTTTTAAATTGGAGTCAAATTACAAGAATTACTATTCGTTGGTTGTGAACGGACCTCTTGACAGGGAGAGCAGATCTCAATACAGTATTAGCATCACTGCGTCTGATGAGGGCAGCCCACCTCTCTCTAGCACGAGCGTCATCAATGTTCATGTATCAGATGTGAATGATAATAGACCTCTATTTACAGAAAACATTATCAATGTATATGTGAAAGAAAACAGTCCAGTAAGAGCAGTTATAAAAACAGTTTCAGCAATTGATGCCGACATCGATCATAATGGTCATGTGACCTATTCATTTTTAAAAAGTAACAGTAACTCGCCGCCTCTCTCGACAATGGTGAATATAAACTCAGAGACTGGAGACATAGTCAGCCTGCAGTCTTTTAACTACGAGGAGTTAAAAAGCTTCCAGTTTAAAGTCCAGGCCACAGACTCTGGTGTTCCTCCGCTCAGCAGCAACGTGACTGTGAACGTTTTAGTCCTGGATGAGAACGACAACAGTCCCACGATCCTCGCGCCCTATTCTGAGCACGGCTCCGTGAACAGTGAGAGCATCCCCTATTCTGCTGAAGCGGGATACTTTGTGGCAAAGATCAGGGCTGTAGACGCAGACTCTGGATACAATGCGCTGCTTTCCTATCACCTCTCTGAGCCCAAAGGAAACAACCTCTTCCGGATCGGAACCAGCACCGGAGAGATCAGGACTAAGAGGAGGATGAGTGACAATGACCTGAAAGCTCACCCCTTGGTGGTGCTGGTTTCTGATAACGGAGAGCCCTCCCTGTCAGCTACTGTGTCTATTGACGTGGTGGTGGTTGAAAGCACAGCTGACATCCAGACTCAGTTCAGACATGTGCCCACAAAGGAGGACAGCTTCTCTGACTTAAACCTGTATCTGCTGATCGGCATCGTGTCGGTGTCGGTGATCTTTCTGCTGAGCCTCATCAGTTTAATCGCTGTCAAATGCCACAGGACAGACGGCAGCTTCAGCAGGTACAGCGCCCCAATGATCACCACCCACCCTGACGGGAGCTGGTCTTACTCCAAGTCTACTCAGCAGTATGACGTGTGTTTCAGCTCAGACACGCTGAAGAGTGACGTAGTGGTTTTCCCCGCGCAGTTTCCTCCTGTAGATGGTGAACTGATCAGTATTAATGGGGGAGACACATATACCAGGACTCAGACGTTACCCAACAAAGACAAGGTAAGAACACGATAACATTAGGCACATCATGTTACACTTAAGTCAATAAATGGATGTGAATTGATGTGATTTTACTGAGAGTCATTTTCAAAGAAATTTGCGCCATGGCACGTGACTAAAAAAATCATCTAAAAAAATACGTATATTGGTTTGCAACAGAAATACGGAAAATGATTCGCGTATTTTCATAAGCTTAGTCTAAATGTGTATTTGGATGTGTGAGCTCAGTCTTCACGTGCCGCACAGATGGTTTGCGAGTGCATATTGCTTTCCATGGTGCTGAACACATTGCTGGCCGTGTGTCGTTCATCCCCAGAGGGAAAAAAAGTGTAAAAATCTTTGACCTTAGTTTTTTCCTTTCGATTTTGTGTTGTTCTGACTACTATACTGCGGCTATATTGTGTATGCACTTACTAGACTGAACCATCTTCCTGGAACGTTACTATTAGCAATACTTTCTTTTGTCAGCGCAATACCCGAATCGTGAATCTTTGTCTGGAAATGTTTCTCAAAAAAGTACTATTGTCAAAACAAAGGTATGACATGTTAAACCACATGATCGGTAACATATGCAGTCATGCTGAATCTCGCTGAAGTTATAGCTTGGCTTGGCATGATCAATAATTATTTAAGCACGCAAGTGTAGTCGAAAACTGTTCATGTTGAGTGTAGTTATAACACGTGTCCACATGGGGACATTGTAGACCATCACATTTTAACTTCATCTTGGGTGGCTCGGGGCTCCTCCCACCCAGATTCAGAGGACGACGCTGTTTCTCTGGCGATTGAAACAAAGAGACTTAGAGGACAAGACAGAGCAGTACGACGACCATATCATTATTGAAGAGGAAATATGCCCACAACGCCTTTTGTGCATATTGTTATAATGTTTAGTTTCTTGGTTTGAGGGGCGTTATTGGTGAAATCTGTTTATGATTTTTCACAACGAATGGAATTATGCATTTGCCGAGCAGAACGAGCTCTGCGTGGATTTATCTCGTGTTCCTGCTGCTGGATTGTAACTGGGAAACGGTATGTGGGCAGCTCTCTTACTCCGTCTCAGAAGAGGTAAATCTAGGGACTGTTGTCGGGAATATCGCCAAAGATTTGAACATTAATGTTCAGGACTTGGAGTCCCGCATGTTTCAGATCGTTGCTGGATCAAAGAGGAAATATCTCGAGGTAAATCTAAAGACTGGTGTCCTGTATGTTAATGAGAGAATAGATCGAGAGGAACTCTGCGGTGATGAACCCAAATGTGCCCTTGGTGTAGAAGCAGTTATCAATAACCCGTTAAAATTATACCGGATTGAAATTATCATTTTAGATGTCAATGATAATTCACCATCATTTCTCAGCACGTCACGAGTGATTAACATTACCGAGAGTACAGCAGCAGGGGCTAAGTTTCCTCTGCATTCAGCTGACGATGCAGACGTCGGTAAAAATACAGTAAATACCTACAAGCTTAGCCAAAATGAATACTTCTCTCTAGCTATGCATAAAGGGGAGAGTTTATCTCCCGAATTATTACTTCACAAAGTTTTAGACAGAGAAACACAGCCTGTGATTAAACTCACACTGACGGCCATTGATGGAGGAACTCCTGCTAAATCAGGCAGTATAGTTATTGTAGTTAATGTCTTGGACAGCAATGATAATCCTCCTGTATTTAGTAAAACTATGTATAAAGCCAGAGTCTATGAGAATGTAAAGATAGGCACGTCAATAATCACACTAAATGCTACTGATTTGGATGCAGGCCAAAATGGGCAGATTTTATATTCATTCAGTGAAGTAGGTCGAGGGAAACAAACTGATCTTTTTTCCATCGATGAAAAAACTGGGACTGTAACAAATAAAAAAAATATTGACTTTGAAGAGAATAATGCTTTTGAGATCAGAGTACAAGCCAGTGATGGTGCGTCTTCCCCTCTCACCTCAAATGCCAAATTATTGATTGAAGTTTTTGACGTCAATGACAATGCTCCTGAAATTTCAGTGACATCATTGTTGAACACGGTGAGGGAGGATGCGTCCATTGGCACCGCTATTGCACTCGTTTCAGTGTTTGATAAAGACGGAGGTAAAAATGGGATGGTGAACTGTGAACTCACCAATAATGTGCCTTTTAAATTAGAGTCAAATTACAAGAATTACTATTCGTTGGTTGTGAACGGACCTCTTGACAGGGAGAGCAGATCTCAATACAGTATTAGCATCACTGCGTCTGATGAGGGCAGCCCACCTCTCTCTAGCACGAGCGTCATCAATGTTCATGTATCAGATGTGAATGATAATAGACCTCTATTTACAGAAAACATGATCAATATGTATGTGAAAGAAAACAGTCCAGTAAGAGCAGTTATAAAAACAGTTTCAGCAATTGATGCCGACATCGATCATAATGGTCATGTGACCTATTCATTTTTAAAAAGTAACAGTAACTCGCCGCCTCTCTCGACAATGGTGAATATAAACTCCGAGACTGGAGACATAGTCAGCCTGCAGTCTTTTAACTACGAGGAGTTAAAAAGCTTCCAGTTTAAAGTCCAGGCCACAGACTCTGGTGTTCCTCCGCTCAGCAGCAACGTGACTGTGAACGTTTTAGTCCTGGATGAGAACGACAACAGTCCCACGATCCTCGCGCCCTATTCTGAGCACGGCTCCGTGAACAGTGAGAGCATCCCCTATTCTGCTGAAGCGGGATACTTTGTGGCAAAGATCAGGGCTGTAGACGCAGACTCTGGATACAATGCGCTGCTTTCCTATCACCTCTCTGAGCCCAAAGGAAACAACCTCTTCCGGATCGGAACCAGCACCGGAGAGATCAGGACTAAGAGGAGGATGAGTGACAATGACCTGAAAGCTCACCCCTTGGTGGTGCTGGTTTCTGATAACGGAGAGCCCTCCCTGTCAGCTACTGTGTCTATCGACGTGGTGGTGGTTGAAAGCACAGCTGACATCCAGACTCAGTTCAGACATGTGCCCACAAAGGAGGACAGCTTCTCTGACTTAAACCTGTATCTGCTGATCGGCATCGTGTCGGTGTCGGTGATCTTTCTGCTGAGCCTCATCAGTTTAATCGCTGTCAAATGCCACAGGACAGACGGCAGCTTCAGCAGGTACAGCGCCCCAATGATCACCACCCACCCTGACGGGAGCTGGTCTTACTCCAAGTCTACTCAGCAGTATGACGTGTGTTTCAGCTCAGACACGCTGAAGAGTGACGTAGTGGTTTTCCCAGCACAGTTTCCTCCCGTAGATGGTGAACTGATCAGTATTAATGGAGGAGATACTTATACCAGGACTCAGACTTTACCCAACAAAGACAAGGTAAGATACACGAAAATTGTTTATTTCATTTTATTAATTCAGTAAAAGCTTTACGGCATTCTATTTACTTGTATAAGTTGTCTAAACTAACGGTCATCACTGTCATAAAGTTAAAAAAAACTTCGCATTTAAAATTTCATCAACAGATAAAAAAATAAATACAAAATATTGCTTTGACATCATGTATCTAAATGTCTCCTGTAAAAATATATATTATCACACAATTAAAATGAACATCGACATGAATTGTTAGATATAAATGTGATATATTGTGGTTGATTACATTATAAGACATATGATCCAACATAATGAATTGCACTGCTTATAATGTGCACTGGGAATGTTCCTTCACATAAACACTATTGACATATGTAATTAGCGCCATGATTGATTTCGCTCTTTTCAGTATTGCTTGACTAGATTGTAGAGTGATCACTTCAAAGGACACAATGCGTTATTGTCCTTTTTCTGATGACAATGGCGACGTTCCACGTTCTCAAAACTATTTTAATTTCATGAAAACAAGTTTGATACTCATCCCGCCTTGAGAATACTCCACAAATTGCTTTGAATCAGTGATTTTCTTTCTCCGAGCATTGCACGAATATCTATTTTTTTCAGTGGCCGTGTAATGCACTATACTTCCATGTGTGACACACAACGTTGCTGTTCTGCTGCTGAATTCAAGTTTTGGATGCAAATTTAACATGGGAAAAGTCAAGAAAGAGAACACCAATATACTCTTGATAGTTTACATATTTGCTGACTTGTCATTATAATAATGGTATTTACATTGAATGTTGGGTCTGAAAGGTAATTTTATGTTCCCCTCTAGTCATCGTATCTCATTTTAAAGGGATTAAACCCTTTTTTTTTAGGTATTAAAGGATGCCTCGACTCAAGTGTACGTTGAATACCCCACTGCATCTGCATAACTCCTACTTCTGAAATATGTGGCGATTACACTCTGCTTCGTTGTAAGGGCCAGTGCATTCAGTAATGAGGATGCAGCCGTTTTTGTTATCTATAATTGACATTGATGACGTTAATTATAGTGATTCCAAAGATAAGTCATGTTTGATTATTTTTTTCAAAACATTGTAGTTATCTAAAATGGCCATGAGGCGACACTATAGACCGTAACACCGCCGGCAGGTCGATGATGCGTCGAGACCACTCCCACATTGAAAAGGATCATCATTTGTGTCGGTGCTTTGTTAGAATGAGACGCAGCGCGAAGAGAGATGAACATAGAAAATGTACGGACATGATTCGATCTTTTTAACGGTCTTTTGGGTTCAATAAGCGAACGACACGTGGATTTAAGGATCTGCTTTGTTCTCGTTGTGTGGAATTATGTATCTGCAAGGAAGAAAGACCTCCATCGGGATATATCTGGTGTTTGTTGTCTTGGAGTATAACTGTGGAGCGGTATCAGGACAGCTCTCTTACTCCGTATCAGAGGAGGTAAACCCGGGGACTTCGGTTGGGAATCTCGCTAAGGATCTAAATCTTAATGTGCATGAGTTGGAGTCTCGTATGTTTCAGATCGTTGCTGGTTCAAAGAGAAAGTATTTCGATGTAAACTTGAAGTCAGGTTTTCTCTACGTCAGTGAAAGAATAGACAGAGAAGAGCTCTGTGCGAACGCTGCAAAATGCGCAATAAACGTAGAGGCTGTGATTAACAATCCACTGAAACTTTACCGTATTGAGGTTAATATCCTGGACATAAATGATAACCCCCCGTCTTTCAGTGCAAAATCACAAACTATCGACATAGCAGAGAACATTATATTGCCGGGTGCCACATTCCCGGTCCTGTCAGCCTACGATGCGGATGTCGGGAAAAATAGTATAAATACATATAGGCTAAATCCTAATGAATATTTGTCTTTAGCGGTGCACAAGGGAGAGAGAGTGTCAGCCGAGTTAGTTCTTCAGAAAGCATTAGACCGAGAAAAGCAAGCTTTAATTAAACTCACACTAACCGCTGTAGATGGAGGAACACCGCCGAAATCAGGCACTTCAGAGATAATTATTAATGTTCTGGACATCAACGACAATAGACCGACCTTTACAAAGACATTGTATAAAACAAGAATTACAGAAAATGCTGCTATTGGCACGACAGTAGTAACAGTGACTGCAAATGACGCTGATGAAGGGACAAACAAAGACATTGTATATTTACTGAATTCAAAAGATCAAGACCAGGTTTTCAAAGTTTTTGAAATTGATTCAGAAACAGGAATAATAACCGTTAAAGGAAAAATTGACTTTGAAACAAATGCTGCCTTTGAAATTCGTGTGCAGGCTGCTGACAAAGGCCAGCCTCCATTAACAGCACAGTGTAAAGTACTAGTGGAGGTGGTGGACCTAAATGACAACGCGCCTGACATCACGGTGACGTCACTGCTCAATACCGTAAAGGAGGACGCTGAAATCGGTACTGCCATTGCACTTGTTTCAGTTCTTGACAGAGATGGGGGCAAAAACGGTGAAGTCAAATGTGAGATATTACATCCTGTTCCATTTAAATTGGAAACCAATTATAAAAATTATTATTCTTTAGTCATAAGTGAAGCTCTCGACAGAGAACTCATTCCCCACTACAATATCACTGTCAAAGCATCGGATGAGGGTGAGCCCCCTCTCTCTGCGACCAGCGTGGTTATTATTCAGGTTTCTGATGTGAATGACAACAAACCTCGGTTTTCAGAGACTGCAATCAATATGTATGTGAAAGAAAACGGTCCTGTTGGGACAGTCTTAAAAGCAGTATATGCAACTGATGCAGATGTTAGTGAAAATGGTCAGGTGAGCTTTTCAATAGTCAGTGATAATAACTTCGCTCCGTTGTCTCCAATGGTGAACATCAACTCAGAGACAGGAGACATAGTCAGCCTGCAGTCTTTTAACTACGAGGAGTTAAAAAGCTTCCAGTTTAAAGTCCAGGCCACAGACTCTGGTGTTCCTCCGCTCAGCAGCAACGTGACTGTGAACGTTTTAGTCCTGGATGAGAACGACAACAGTCCCACGATCCTCGCGCCCTATTCTGAGCACGGCTCCGTGAACAGTGAGAGCATCCCCTATTCTGCTGAAGCGGGATACTTTGTGGCAAAGATCAGGGCTGTAGACGCAGACTCTGGATACAACGCGCTGCTTTCCTATCACCTCTCTGAGCCCAAAGGAAACAACCTCTTCCGGATCGGAACCAGCACCGGAGAGATCAGGACTAAGAGGAGGATGAGTGACAATGACCTGAAAGCTCACCCCTTGGTGGTGCTGGTTTCTGATAACGGAGAGCCCTCCCTGTCAGCTACTGTGTCTATTGACGTGGTGGTGGTTGAAAGCACAGCTGACATCCAGACTCAGTTCAGACATGTGCCCACAAAGGAGGACAGCTTCTCTGACTTAAACCTGTATCTGCTGATCGCCATCGTGTCAGTGTCGGTGATCTTTCTACTGAGCCTCATCAGTTTAATCGCTGTCAAATGCCACAGGACAGACGGCAGCTTCAGCAGGTACAGCGCCCCAATGATCACCACCCACCCTGACGGGAGCTGGTCTTACTCCAAGTCTACTCAGCAGTATGACGTGTGTTTCAGCTCAGACACACTGAAGAGTGACGTAGTGGTTTTCCCCGCACAGTTTCCTCCTGTAGATGGTGAGCTGATCAGTATAAATGGAGGAGATACTTATACCAGAACTCAAACTTTACCCAACAAAGACAAGGTAAGAACTTTGGCATCAAGTATGTATCATACCTTCATTTAATTTGCGTTAAATAAAAAGTCAATGAGGCTGTTGTCAGATGTTTATCCAAGCTTGCTACGTACGTTGTCCTAATTTTCCCTCTATTGGCTGCTCACTCAGTCAATCTGTATGTCACTGTCCTTGGTGCTGAAGGCAATCTTTGAATGTGTTGGGTGTGAAAAGAAAGTGGTAGGAAAGACATGCTTTTATCGTATTCTCTTACGGTCATTTGGATCTTTGCAATAACTTGTTTACCTGTTCCAAAGTCCAGTGTGTTGTTAAAACATATTTTTGACGAATATGATTATTTGCTCAAAAGTTGTCAATACAGTGCATTTTTGACATGTTTATGAGGTTTTGGAGTTTGCAGATTTAGTCCTTTATATCCTCTTTAAATAGTTAATATGTTGAGTTAATTTTTGAAATAATTTGTAATATGTAACAGGAATCCTTTACTTTCACCTAAACGTCAGGGTTTCGATAGCAAATGCCAATACATTGGCTGATATGATGCAAACTATACCACATACAGTAAAATGACACATACAGTTAAGTCCTCCAATTCAAGTTAAACTGCGTTAACTGTCGACGTTGAATATCCGTTAAGAGTAGGGCCATTCATAATTATCAAAATGTAACACATTAAAGTCACAGCAGATTATTTTCCACAATGACTTAAAACCTGCATTCCAGAGTGCAGTAAACTCTGTGAGATTGCCCATATATTTTTAAATACATTGTTTTTGAAATATATTCAAATGATTGTTCTCGGTGGCGTTCATGAAGAATGAGGGGTATTTTACAGTTGTTTAATAACGTGTGTAGTTTTTATAGTTTACCACGAAGTGACGCTCTAGACCGTAACACAGAAACGTCCAGGCTCCTCCCAGGGTAAAAACGGAATGACTGTGGATTTTTATCACAAAGAAACACGGGGGAGGAGGGAAGACACTATGGAGTCTTCCTCTCTCAGCTGAACATCGAAATGGTGTTGGACTAAATATTGTCACTGCTCATCCGTCCGCGGTAGAAACACAATTGTGGATATATGCTTTGTTCTTTTTCTTTCGGGATTATGTCTTCACCGAGTAGCAGGAGGACCGTTGTTACGTATCTGCTGCTGGTGATGTTGGATTGTTTCTGGGAAACGGCGTCTGCGCAGCTCTCCTATTCCGTCTCAGAAGAGGTGAACCCGGGTACTAATGTCGGAAATATCGCGAAGGATCTAAACCTTAATGTGCAGGATTTGGAGTCCCGTTTGTTTCAGATTGTTACGGGATCCAAGAGGAAATACTTCGAGGTAAATCTCAAAACCGGATTCCTGTATGTCAATGAGAGGATAGACCGAGAGGAGCTTTGTACAGATGAAACCAAATGCACTGTAAGCGTAGAGGCAGTTATAAACAGCCCACTAAAGCTATACCGCGTGGAGATAGAAATTAAAGACGTGAATGACCATGCACCGTCTTTTACCACGAAATCCCAAATACTGGACATCGCAGAGAATACCTTGCCTGGGTATAGATTCGCGTTGTCTGAGGCAAGCGATGCCGATATGGGTAAAAACGGTGTCAGTGCGTATAAACTAAGTGCAAACGAATATTTCAGTCTGTCGACACACAAACGAGGGGAGAGTATATCTCCAGAGTTGGTGCTGCAGAAAGCCCTAGACCGTGAGAAAAAGCAGCATATGCAGCTCATGTTAACTGCAGTAGACGGGGGAACGCCACCACATTCAGGCACATCACAAATTAAAATAAATGTACTCGACACTAATGATAACGCACCAATGTTCAGCAGCACTCTTTACAAAGTACACACGTTTGAAAATATCCCACTTGGGACGGCAGTCTTCACCTTAAATGCGACCGACGCAGACGAAGGCACAAACAGCGAAGTAGTTTATTCTCTTCGTAATCAGGATCAGGACCACATTCTGGATATTTTCAAAATAGACCCTGAAACGGGCATCATTTCAGTGAAAGGCAAAATCGACTATGAGGAAAGAAAAGCTTTTGAAATCCGAGCAGAGGCGAGAGACAAAGCCCAGCCTCCCCTGTCTGCTCATAGTAAAGTGTTGGTAGAAGTAATTGATGTAAACGATAACGCTCCAGAACTCACTGTGACGTCACTGGTCAAAACAGTGAATGAGGACGCGGATGTGGGCACTGCCATTGCACTTGTTTCTGTTCTAGACAGAGACAGTGGTAAAAATGGACAAGTCAAATGTGAGATCTTGAATATGGTTCCATTCAAATTGGAGACGAATTACAAAAACTATTACTCTTTAGTGGTTGATGGGCATTTAGACAGAGAGGTAACTCCTGTGTACAATGTAACGATTTCAGCAACCGATGAAGGGAGTCCTCCTCTATCAAACATAACCGTTATTACGGTTCACGTTTCTGATGTTAATGACAATGCCCCAAGATTCCCGGAAGATTTAGTAAATATTTATGTGAAAGAAAACAGCAAAGTAGGGACAGTTGTTAAAACGGTGACTGCAACCGATGCTGACGTCAGCCACAACGGCCAGGTGAGCTACTCGTTTTTAGACAGCAATAGTAAAACTCTGCCTCTCTCAACAATGGTGAATATAAACTCAGAGACTGGAGACATAGTCAGCCTGCAGTCTTTTAACTACGAGGAGTTAAAAAGCTTCCAGTTTAAAGTCCAGGCCACAGACTCTGGTGTTCCTCCGCTCAGCAGCAACGTGACTGTGAACGTTTTAGTCCTGGATGAGAACGACAACAGTCCCACGATCCTCGCGCCCTATTCTGAGCACGGCTCCGTGAACAGTGAGAGCATCCCCTATTCTGCTGAAGCGGGATACTTTGTGGCAAAGATCAGGGCTGTAGACGCAGACTCTGGATACAATGCGCTGCTTTCCTATCACCTCTCTGAGCCCAAAGGAAACAACCTCTTCCGGATCGGAACCAGCACCGGAGAGATCAGGACTAAGAGGAGGATGAGTGACAATGACCTGAAAGCTCACCCCTTGGTGGTGCTGGTTTCTGATAACGGAGAGCCCTCCCTGTCAGCTACTGTGTCTATTGACGTGGTGGTGGTTGAAAGCACAGCTGACATCCAGACTCAGTTCAGACATGTGCCCACAAAGGAGGACAGCTTCTCTGACCTAAACCTGTATCTGCTGATCGCCATCGTGTCGGTGTCGGTGATCTTTCTGTTGAGCCTCATCAGTTTAATAGCTGTCAAATGCCACAGGACAGACGGCAGCTTCAGCAGGTACAGCGCCCCAATGATCACCACCCACCCTGACGGGAGCTGGTCTTACTCCAAGTCTACTCAGCAGTATGACGTGTGTTTCAGCTCAGACACGCTGAAGAGTGACGTAGTAGTTTTCCCCGCACAGTTTCCTCCTGTAGATGGTGAGCTGATCAGTATAAACGGAGGAGATACTTATACAAGAACACAGACGTTACCCAACAAAGACAAGGTAAGATATAAATCGCTTTGATTAAAATAAGTTTAACGTTTATGCAGTTGGGTAACATATGTGTCTAACTTTGTTCCAGAGATATTGAGAAAACAATATCGTCATGTCTCCAGACTGAATCATGTTGTCTATTTTTTGTTCTAAACTTATTCAATAATTTATATGTATTAATAATTCGATATCCACTTATCTACACATACAGTGATGTGAAGTTATATTATTTGATATCATTGAGATCATTAGATTGGGGCGAACCTCTGACAATTTTGTATCTTCTCTGTGCAAAGCAAACCTTGAATTTCACTGGTTTGATGGTGTTTTTTTTGTTGTCCGTATCTTATTGAATATTAAGTGTGTCGACGATGGTTTGATCGAAGAACAATTCCAGTACATGTGCGCCATGATCTTTTCACTATATGTTACGGTGTTTTGGAAAGTATTCTGCAGTTACTTGAGCATTCGCAAGAGATTCATTAAAACGGCTTTGTGTCTCTGTCCATGGTGCTGAATACATTTTCCCTTTATTCTGCTCTCTGTGTTGAGATTTGGGTGTTGTCTGTAGTGCTGACTTTGGCGGTCATTGTCCTATTCTCAGTTAATACAGACTAAGGTTATTAAATATATCATGAACAACAAGACCAATTTATTCAACTATATATCACATATAACAATTATCCTATGAATACAGTTTGAGCTCAAGAGTTCCAAAAACTTCAGCAAAGGGTTTTATCTGTAATGTTCACTGTTTAATAAAGTCAAAACACAATGTTCAATCTCTCTGTATACACAAGTGTCACGAGATGTCGCTATCGACCACACATCAATATCATGGTCATCGTTGAGAAACTCCTCCTCCATTTATGACCGAATAAAACGTCACCATCTGGCAGTGCTTTGTGAAAAATGCGTATAGATGAGTGAAGCCCTGAAGAGAGAGCACCCGACACGAGAATGGATACATAACAAACAAAAAAAGCTATTTTTCATTTTCCTGGAGACTCCAAAAGGAAGACACCTGGAGTCGTTTCTTTTGCATGAACAGCTATGGCTGCTCGGGAACCATGGGATAATCTCGGAGGTCTGTTGTTCACTCTGCTTTGTCTCTGCGGCTGGTCCGTAGCTCAGATATCCTATTCGATTTCAGAGGAGGTGGACAAAGGGACAACGGTGGGAAACCTCGCGAAGGATTTAAATCTCAATGTGCAGCAACTCCATTCCACGGGTCTTCAAATTACCTCTGGATACAAACAACAGTATTTTGACATAAATCATGAATCCGGAGTACTTTTCGTTAGCGAGAGGATAGATCGGGAGGAGCTTTGTCCCAATACGGTAAAATGTTCTTTAAATGTAGAAGCCGTATTGAGTAATCCTCGCAGCCTCCATCGAATTGAAGTTGCTATTAATGATGTCAATGACAATGCACCGTTTTTTCTGGAAGAAATAAGTACTATTGATATGTACGAGTCCTCGTATGTGGGAGAAAGGCATCCACTCCCGATAGCGTATGACGCAGACGGAGGTGCCAACTCGGTGAAGACTTACAAATTAAACCCGAATGATCATTTCTCTTTGGATATACAGAACATTGGTGAGCAGAGTGTGTCTGCTGAGCTGGTGCTGCAGAAAGCGTTAGATCGAGAAAAACAGGCTGTTATTGAACTCACACTGATCGCAATAGACGGAGGAAAACCTCCCAAAACGGGAACTTTACAGATACAAGTTAATGTACTGGACGTGAATGACAATCCACCCTTGTTCAGTAAATCTCTATATAAAGTCCAAGTCGCTGAAAATGCAAACGCTGGAACACCATTATTATCACTGTCAGCTACTGATTTAGATGACGGTGTGAATGGTCAAATTGTATACTCTTTCACAGAAAGGGGGCGTTTAAATCCTGATGACATATTTGCACTGAATGATAGTACTGGAGAAATAACCGTCAAAGGCAATATTGATTATGAGGAAAATCAAGCTTATGAGATTCGTGTTCAGGCACGAGATAAAGGCACTCCTCCTCGCAGTGCACATAGTAAGATCTTAGTGGAAGTTATTGATGTCAATGATAACGCTCCAGAAATCTCGGTTTCATCACTCATGAGTCCAGTGAGGGAGGACACTGACATAGGCACAGCCATCGCTATGGTGACTATCACTGATAAAGATGGCGGCAAAAATGGTCTGACAAACTGTAAAATTACAGGTTCGGTACCATTTAAATTAAAATCGAATTATAAAAACTATTATTCGTTGCTGGTTGCCGGGCCACTGGACAGGGAGAGTGTTTCCCAATTTAATGTGTCAATTACAGCGACAGATGAAGGAACTCCCTCATTGTCGAGCACCAGCGTCATTACTGTTCAAGTTTCTGACGTGAATGACAATCCTCCTCGATTTGTGGAGCCTAGTATCAATGTGTATGTTAAGGAAAATGCCCAAATTGGAACTACTATTCATATACTGACGACACTAGATTCAGATTTGAATGAAAATGCAAAAGCAACGTACCGCTTGATAAACAATTCTCCGAAAGCGACACAGATAGCTTCAATGGTGAATATAAACTCCGAGACTGGAGACATGGTCAGCCTGCAGTCTTTTAACTACGAGGAGTTAAAAAGCTTCCAGTTTAAAGTCCAGGCCACAGACTCTGGTGTTCCTCCGCTCAGCAGCAACGTGACTGTGAACGTTTTAGTCCTGGATGAGAACGACAACAGTCCCACGATCCTCGCGCCCTATTCTGAGCACGGCTCCGTGAACAGTGAGAGCATCCCCTATTCTGCTGAAGCGGGATACTTTGTGGCAAAGATCAGGGCTGTAGACGCAGACTCTGGATACAATGCGCTGCTTTCCTATCACCTCTCTGAGCCCAAAGGAAACAACCTCTTCCGGATCGGAACCAGCACCGGAGAGATCAGGACTAAGAGGAGGATGAGTGACAATGACCTGAAAGCTCACCCCTTGGTGGTGCTGGTTTCTGATAACGGAGAGCCCTCCCTGTCAGCTACTGTGTCTATTGACGTGGTGGTGGTTGAAAGCACAGCTGACATCCAGACTCAGTTCAGACATGTGCCCACAAAGGAGGACAGCTTCTCTGACTTAAACCTGTATCTGCTGATCGCCATCGTGTCGGTGTCGGTGATCTTTCTGCTGAGCCTCATCAGTTTAATAGCTGTCAAATGCCACAGGACAGACGGCAGCTTCAGCAGGTACAGCGCCCCAATGATCACCACCCACCCTGACGGGAGCTGGTCTTACTCCAAGTCTACTCAGCAGTATGACGTGTGTTTCAGCTCAGACACGCTGAAGAGTGACGTAGTGGTTTTCCCCGCACAGTTTCCTCCTGTAGATGGTGAACTGATCAGTATAAACGGAGGAGATACTTATACCAGAACTCAGACGTTACCCAACAAAGACAAGGTAAGAAGAAATGGAAACAATGTAATCTCGTGATTTTGTACTTCTCAAATCCACGAACAAAATGATATGACATCATGTGTTTGTGTATGGCTTATACTGTTCGTTTGTTTTCTTGGAGATTGTAAAAAAAAAAAGTTTTGAAGATGAAAAAAAGAACAGACATGATTTAAATGTAATTGTGGCAGACCTCCACGCGGTGACACTATAGACCGTAACATTGAGAATTCATACGTAGTGGTTTCATGCTCCTCCCAGTTCTTGGTGACGAGTCCTCTTCTCGAGGCTTTGTCACAAAGAGAGAGCGAAAGGACAGAGAGGAGATCGGTTTCATCCATGTCTACAATATATATGTAGTGCAATCTAAATGTTGGATATTTTTGACAGCTACAATATTTGTGAATGCGTTTCCTTGCTTTGGATGTGCGTTTAAGTCGCCAGATGGAATTATGTCTGCAACAATGAGGACGTCTTTTGTTTCATGGCTGGTGCTTGTGCTGCTGGAGGGTTGCTGGGAAGCGGAGTCTGGACAGCTTTCGTATTCCGTTTTTGAGGAATTGAATCCGGGCACTTCTGTTGGAAATATCGCTAAGGATCTAAACCTCAGCCTACAGGACTTGGAATCCCGTATGTTTCAGATTGTTACTGGATCAAAAAGAAAATATTTCGAGGTAAATGTAAAGACTGGGGTTCTCTACGTTAACGAGAGAATAGACAGAGAGAAGCTCTGCTTAAAGGCACCTACATGCAAAGTCAGTGTAGAGGCGGTGATAAATAGTCCTTTGAAGCTGTATCGCTTAGAAATAAATATATTAGATGTTAACGACAACGACCCGTCATTCACGGAAAAGTCTCAAACTGTAGACATAGCGGAGAATACTCTCCCTGGAATTAAATTCGCTTTGTCGGAGGCCATCGATGCAGATGTAGGTAAGAACACGGTGAATGCGTTTAAATTATCACCAAATGCATATTTTTCTCTCGCTACAATCAAAGAAGGAGAAAGCGTGTATGCAGAGTTAGTTTTACAGAAAACACTGGATCGAGAGAAACAGCCTGTGATACATCTCACTGTGACTGCTTTAGATGGAGGAACTCCAGCGAGATCTGGTACGTCACAGGTCATTGTACACGTTTTAGACATAAATGATAATCCCCCAGTGTTTAGCAATCCGCTGTACAAAACTAGGATATTTGAAAACACGCCAATCGGGACAACTGTGATTACACTCAATGCAACCGACGCAGACGATGGTACTAACGGAGAGATAGTCTATTCCTTAAGAAGTAAAGGGCAGGATCGTATATTAGAGGTCTTTCATATTGATCCCATGACGGGTGCGATCATAGTAAAAGCTGATGTAAATTATGAGGAATATACAGCGTTCGAGATCCGTGCAGAAGCAAACGATAAGGCTCAGCCACCGATGGCTGCGCACTGTAAAGTGCTGGTAGAAGTTATTGACGTAAACGACAATGCGCCCGAGATCACAGTGACGTCACTGTTCGATACCGTAAAGGAGGACGCTGATATTGGTACTGCTATCGCACTTGTTTCCGTTCGAGACAGCGATGGCGGTCGCAACGGTGAAGTTAAATGTGCAATCTTAAATAAGGTTCCATTTAAACTCGAAACAAACTACAACAACTATTATTCTCTAGTTGTTGACGGAGCTCTTGACAGAGAAATCACCTCCCGCTACAACGTCAAGATTTCGGCAATCGATGAAGGGACTCCTCCTCTCTCAAACACTAGTGTTATTAATGTGTATATTTCGGATGTAAATGATAATTCACCTCGTTTCTCAGAAAATGTGATTCATATTTACGTGAAAGAAAACAGTGAAGTGGGTGTAATTATTAAAACAATGTCTGCATCGGATGCTGACTTTGAAATGAATGGCAAAGTTGTATATTCATTTTTAGACAGTAATAGTAACTTAGTGCCCGTGTCTACAATGTTGAATATAAACTCGGAGACTGGAGACATAGTCAGCCTGCAGTCTTTTAACTACGAGGAGTTAAAAAGCTTCCAGTTTAAAGTCCAGGCCACAGACTCTGGTGTTCCTCCGCTCAGCAGCAACGTGACTGTGAACGTTTTAGTCCTGGATGAGAACGACAACAGTCCCACGATCCTCGCGCCCTATTCTGAGCACGGCTCCGTGAACAGTGAGAGCATCCCCTATTCTGCTGAAGCGGGATACTTTGTGGCAAAGATCAGGGCTGTAGACGCAGACTCTGGATACAATGCGCTGCTTTCCTATCACCTCTCTGAGCCCAAAGGAAACAACCTCTTCCGGATCGGAACCAGCACCGGAGAGATCAGGACTAAGAGGAGGATGAGTGACAATGACCTGAAAGCTCACCCCTTGGTGGTGCTGGTTTCTGATAACGGAGAGCCCTCCCTGTCAGCTACTGTGTCTATTGACGTGGTGGTGGTTGAAAGCACAGCTGACATCCAGACTCAGTTCAGACATGTGCCCACAAAGGAGGACAGCTTCTCTGACCTAAACCTGTATCTGCTGATCGGCATCGTGTCGGTGTCGGTGATCTTTCTGCTGAGCCTCATCAGTTTAATCGCTGTCAAATGCCACAGGACAGACGGCAGCTTCAGCAGGTACAGCGCCCCAATGATCACCACCCACCCTGACGGGAGCTGGTCTTACTCCAAGTCTACTCAGCAGTATGACGTGTGTTTCAGCTCAGACACGCTGAAGAGTGACGTAGTGGTTTTCCCCGCACAGTTTCCTCCTGTAGATGGTGAACTGATCAGTATAAACGGAGGTGATACTTATACTAGGACTCAGACTTTACCCAACAAAGACAAGGTAAGAACCATACTGAATACTGTCAATCAGTGCATTTTGTCTTTCACATAGCTTCTGTTTCTCATACACATTCATATAAACGTTCTGGCAATATAATAAGTATAATAGATTGCATACATTTACAGTTGTTTTGAGGTATCTTAAACTGCTCAACGCGAAAGACGCTCTCCGTGGTGCTGAAACCTCTTTGCACTCCATCTTCGCGGCACGTGCTTGATTGCATGTATTTAAGACTAACGTGTTGTTACATGTGGCTGAGCTTGTCAGTTGGTCGGAGGGACGAAATAAAGTGTTCTGTCCTAAAAGACCAGATTGTTTGTTTGTGAGAAGGCTTTGTTTAGTATGTTTTTATGGTGGAAGAACATTATTAAACATATTTAACAGCAACAGTTCGGAAAAGTCATTAAAAAAACGAAATCATTAATTTACGTAACCTTTTTCTACCTTACAATTATCAACATATCACCGTCTCTGCGTCCAGTTAAAACACTCTTATCTGATGAATTCAGTCTTCTTGGCTTCTTTCTCTGTTATCAGTATGTAGGTTTGGCAATAAATAAATAGACGGCTTCACAAAATCGATGTTGACACATTTGTGGTGTATATTTTAAGAAAACACACTAACTAATGTCCGATAGAAAATAGTGCACTGTGGTCTATCAAAGGAACGCAAGATGTCGCTCGAGACCACACATCGTGTTTATTAACGACGTAAAACTCCTCCTCCGCTCTCTGTGAAACAGCCTGCATGTTTCGTGGAGGCTGGGTTAGTTATTAACTACGTCGTCTGGAAAGATGGTCCATGGATGAAGAGCGCTCAGCTGTCTTGTGGATATTTTCCTGTTTTCGTGGATAAATGACGTTTGGTTACCTGATTGTCTCCTCTAAAAAAAAGGATGGGTCGTAAACAGTATAGCGAGGCCGTGTGGATGCTGTGCGCCATTCTTCTTTGTTTATCTGGCTGGTCTGCAGCTCAGATTTCCTATTCCGTTATGGAGGAGGTGGACAAAGGCACAGCAGTGGGAAATATTGCCAAGGATTTAAACATCCAAACACAGCAACTGGAGCAACGGGGATTTCGGATTGTGTCGGGCTACAGTAAGAAATATTTCGAGGCAAATTTAAGAACAGGGGCTTTGGTTGTTAACGACAGGATAGACCGCGAGGAGCTGTGTCCGAATTTACCGAAGTGCTCCTTAAATATAGAGGGACTTTTGAGCCACCCTATGGGTATTTATCGCATCGAGATCAATATTGTTGACATCAATGATAATGCGCCATCATTTATCGAGCAAACCCATGTGTTTAATATCTCAGAGTCGTCTTCAACGGGAGAGAGGTATCCGCTCCCAGTAGCTCAGGATGCAGACACTGGCAGCAATTCAGTGAAAACATACAAGTTAAGTCTGAACGAGCATTTCTCCATTGATGTGAGTAGTGGAGGGGACAGTGCGTACGCTGAGTTGGTGCTGCAGAAAGCTTTAGACCGAGAGAAACAAGCCGTTATTAAGTTAACATTAACCGCGGTAGACGGAGGAAAACCTGCAAGGTCTGGCACGATGCAGATTCTTGTAAATGTGATAGACGTTAATGATAACACGCCTTCGTTTAGCAAGCCGCTTTATAAAGTGCGAGTTAGTGAAAGTGCACCCATAGGGACAATAATATTGAAACTAAATGCAACTGATTTAGACGAAGCACTTAATTCAGACATCAAATACGCTTTCATGAAAAGAGGAAATGTGAACTATCCAGAAAAATTCATTGTTAATCCGCAAAGCGGTGAAATCGCAGTGAATGTTAATTTGGATTACGAGGAAAGCAATGCATATGAATTACGAGTACAAGCAACAGACAAGGGGCATTCCCCTCGTAGTGGTTATTCTAAAGTACTGGTAGAGGTTGTCGATATCAACGACAACGCACCGGAAATCTCTGTAACGTCACTAATGAGTCCAGTAAAGGAAAGTGCTGAAATGGGGACAGTCGTTGCATTGGTGACTGTGACGGATAAAGATGGAGGGAAAAACGGCATTACTACATGTCAAATTAAAGACTCAGTCCCTTTTACATTAACGTCAAATTACAAAAACTATTACTCTCTGACAGTTGACGGTCTCCTTGACAGAGAAATTGTAACACATTACAATGTAACCATTACTGCCACGGATGAAGGCAGTCCGGCTCTTTCTAGCACTGCTGTAATCAATGTGCACATTTCTGATATTAACGACAATGCGCCTCATTTCTCAGAATCCAGTGTATATATTTACGTGAAAGAGAATAGCAAAGTGGGAGATATTGTAACAAGAACAACTGCACAAGATGCAGATGCCAATGAAAATGCTAAATTGACTTATTCTCTAATAGATAATTATGCAAAAAGTTTCCCAATTTCAACAGTTGTAAACATCAACTCCGAGACTGGAGACATAGTCAGCCTGCAGTCTTTTAACTACGAGGAGTTAAAAAGCTTCCAGTTTAAAGTCCAGGCCACAGACTCTGGTGTTCCTCCGCTCAGCAGCAACGTGACTGTGAACGTTTTAGTCCTGGATGAGAACGACAACAGTCCCACGATCCTCGCGCCCTATTCTGAGCACGGCTCCGTGAACAGTGAGAGCATCCCCTATTCTGCTGAAGCGGGATACTTTGTGGCAAAGATCAGGGCTGTAGACGCAGACTCTGGATACAACGCGCTGCTTTCCTATCACCTCTCTGAGCCCAAAGGAAACAACCTCTTCCGGATCGGAACCAGCACCGGAGAGATCAGGACTAAGAGGAGGATGAGTGACAATGACCTGAAAGCTCACCCCTTGGTGGTGCTGGTTTCTGATAACGGAGAGCCCTCCCTGTCAGCTACTGTGTCTATTGACGTGGTGGTGGTTGAAAGCACAGCTGACATCCAGACTCAGTTCAGACATGTGCCCACAAAGGAGGACAGCTTCTCTGACTTAAACCTGTATCTGCTGATCGCCATCGTGTCGGTGTCGGTGATCTTTCTGCTGAGCCTCATCAGTTTAATAGCTGTCAAATGCCACAGGACAGACGGCAGCTTCAGCAGGTACAGCGCCCCAATGATCACCACCCACCCTGACGGGAGCTGGTCTTACTCCAAGTCTACTCAGCAGTATGACGTGTGTTTCAGCTCAGACACGCTGAAGAGTGACGTAGTGGTTTTCCCCGCGCAGTTTCCTCCCGTGGATGGTGAGCTGATCAGTATTAACGGAGGAGATACTTATACCAGAACTCAGACTTTACCCAACAAAGACAAGGTATGTGTTGTTCAGTTTTCAATCGCCGAAATTTGCATATGTTGTGATGTGATTTTTTATTGTAGTTTTATCAGTGATGTAATTCAGCTCCGAATTTTGAAAGAGCTGAATGAAGAACAACTCAGATTGGTTATGTTTTAAAATCCTGAGATGATATTCTTTGAAAGCAGGACCATTTAGTATCGGCTCCAACAAGCTCAAAAGTTCACTAGATCCATTTTAACCTGAAGGAACAGCGCTGTCTGTGGTGCTGAAACTAAACTCTGCCATTGCGTGTGTTTTTTTTAAATTATCTGAATACTTTATTAAACCGGATCTCATTTATCATTAGTGAGGGATTTGTTGTTTGACTGATGCATTTAATTTGCATGTTAAGATTAATTTTGCCTGATTTTGCCAACAAAATTAATTTGCTTTTTTATTTACGTGGCGAGACTGTATAGTTCATTGAATTCACCAATTTACATGATTATAGCATAATAATGTACCTTTAATGTTGTTTTATATACTAAAGTCAATGTGTACCAAATATTTAAATATCATATAATAATACAAACAAATGTGTGGGATAAGAGTTTCTCATTTATGTTGACTTATATGTCATTTACCACATGATGTCGCTGGAGACCATAGATATGATTGTTACACTACGTGTACAACTCCGCCCTGCACGGGAAACCGAAAACCGTCACTGACATCAGTAAAGAGAGACGCTGGTGTCGTATGTGGAAAGAAGGGCTGCTGCTGCTGTTTCGAGAATCGTGTTTATGACGGATATATACATACCGAGGACATACAGGATAAGCGGGATTCGGTGATTATTGCACCACGATGGGAAGCGAGGAATACGCCTGGCTTCATATTGTTGCGCTGCTCTGTCTTTGTGACAGGTCTGCATCGCAATTGTCTTACTCGATCTCTGAGGAGGTGAACAAAGGCACCGTGGTGGGGAACATCGCAAAGGACCTGAATTTGAATGTACACGATCTAGAAACCAGGGATCTACGTGTTGTTTCGAGTTACAGTAAGAATTATTTTGACGTGAATTTGCGGACCGGGAACATCTTTGTTGACGAGAGGATAGACAGAGAGGAGATCTGCCCGAACACGGCACAATGTGTCCTACGGATACAGGCTGTGTTAAGCAATCCTATGATTGTACACCGAATAGAGGTCAGCGTTTCAGACATTAATGATAACTCGCCGGAATTCATAGACCAGTCGTATTCTTTAAACACTTCCGAATCAATGTCACCGGGAGAGCGATATCTTCTCCCTATAGCAGAAGACGCGGACAGAGGCAGTAACTCAGTGAAGAGCTACAAGCTGAGCCAAAATGAATATTTCTCTCTTGATGTGCAGAGCAGTGGAGAACACGGTGTGTCCGCTGAGTTGGTGCTGCAAAAGGCTTTAGATCGAGAGAAACAGCCGGTTCTTAAACTTATTTTGACGGCTGTAGATGGAGGTAAACCTGCTAAATCTGGTACCTTGGAGATATATGTAAATGTTTTAGATGCCAATGATAATACACCAATTTTCAGTAAAACGCTGTATAAAGAACGTGTTCGCGAAGATACTGCAGAGGGGACAGTAATAATAAAATTAAATGCAACCGATTTAGACGAGGGCATGAACAGTAAGATCCTGTATTCGTTCATCAGACGAAAAAATACAGACCCATCCAATATTTTCGATCTAAATTCAGAAACAGGAGAAATCTCCGTGAAGGGGACATTAGATTATGAAGAAACGTCTGCTTATGAAGTTAGAGTTCAAGCCACTGATCAAGGCTTATCTCCTCGTAGTGCGCATGCTAAACTGCTGATAGAGATACTTGACGTGAATGACAATACCCCAGAAACATCTGTGACGTCACTCATGACTCCAGTAAAAGAAGATGCAGAACTGGGGACCATCGTTGCTTTGGTCACAGTGAGTGATAAAGATGGAGGAAACAACGGTGTGACTAACTGTAAGGTAGTTGGGTCTGTTCCGTTTAAACTGAAGTCCAACTACAAAAATGACTATTCATTAGTAGTTGATGGACCACTGGACAGAGAAAACACTTCTCTGTATAATGTCACTGTTACAGCCACAGATGAAGGAAGTCCACCTCTGTCCAGCATCACAGTCATTACTGTTCATGTTTCTGATGTCAATGATAATGCACCTCGATTTATGGAACCTGTGATTCATGTTTATGTGAAAGAAAATAGTCCAGTGGGCTCCGTTATTCATACAATAAATGCATTTGATCCGGATCTGAACAGTAATTCAAAACTGACTTACAAATTGTTAGAAAATTCGCAAAGAAATATTCCGATTTCATCAATGTTAAACATCAACTCAGAGACTGGAGACATAGTCAGCCTGCAGTCTTTTAACTACGAGGAGTTAAAAAGCTTCCAGTTTAAAGTCCAGGCCACAGACTCTGGTGTTCCTCCGCTCAGCAGCAACGTGACTGTGAACGTTTTAGTCCTGGATGAGAACGACAACAGTCCCACGATCCTCGCGCCCTATTCTGAGCACGGCTCCGTGAACAGTGAGAGCATCCCCTATTCTGCTGAAGCGGGATACTTTGTGGCAAAGATCAGGGCTGTAGACGCAGACTCTGGATACAATGCGCTGCTTTCCTATCACCTCTCTGAGCCCAAAGGAAACAACCTCTTCCGGATCGGAACCAGCACCGGAGAGATCAGGACTAAGAGGAGGATGAGTGACAATGACCTGAAAGCTCACCCCTTGGTGGTGCTGGTTTCTGATAACGGAGAGCCCTCCCTGTCAGCTACTGTGTCTATTGACGTGGTGGTGGTTGAAAGCACAGCTGACATCCAGACTCAGTTCAGACATGTGCCCACAAAGGAGGACAGCTTCTCTGACTTAAACCTGTATCTGCTGATCGCCATCGTGTCGGTGTCGGTGATCTTTCTGCTGAGCCTCATCAGTTTAATAGCTGTCAAATGCCACAGGACAGACGGCAGCTTCAGCAGGTACAGCGCCCCAATGATCACCACCCACCCTGACGGGAGCTGGTCTTACTCCAAGTCTACTCAGCAGTATGACGTGTGTTTCAGCTCAGACACGCTGAAGAGTGACGTAGTGGTTTTCCCCGCACAGTTTCCTCCTGTAGACGGTGAGCTGATCAGTATAAACGGAGGAGATACTTATACAAGAACACAGACGTTACCCAACAAAGACAAGGTAGGCTTTACTTTGAATTTAACAGTTAAATAATAGATTGGGGATCGCCCAAAAATCTGCTGAAATCCAATTGTACTATTTGACTTATCAGTACTTGTATGTGATATAGTATTGTATGCGAGGATGGACGAATATGAAGTCAAATGAAAGTGTCATCTTAGATACTTCCCCTTTTTCATCTGTTAACAAATAACTAACAGCATTTTTGATTAACTCACAACCAAACTTTATGGAAGCTGATGTATTTCGGATGAGGTTATTACACTAAAAATAACATTAGTAAACCTAATTCGTCCTGTAAGAATTTCTTCCATTTTGCTTGCACTCGTCAAGCCACGCGCCTCACTGCACACAACAATACGGTATGTTCGGAACAACATTTGGTCTTAGCATCTAACTGACCAAGATGTTAGTTTGTATCGTATCAAGCAATGTGATTACTTAAATAGGAACTCGTTTGAATCTCCGTACATGAAATATTTTCACTTTAAAACGTTTCAGTCTGAGTAGAAACAGCGCTGACAATGGTGTTAGTTTTATGGTCTCTGCACTACTCCATCGTGCCGTCAACCCGCTCTTGAATGCACTCTGGAGAATTATCAACAGCAACGTGACCTCAGCACGATACTCGTTACTTATATTGAGACATGCTCGCCATTGTGCTTAAATAAACGATATGTGGCTTCACTGGTATTCTACTATTTTTTTCAGACTGAATAGAAAATAGTTTTGCAGGCATGTTTCTTGCTGTGAAATGGCTGTCTCCATAGTGCTGAAGTAAGGCTTGTAATAGTTTCTGTGACGTTATAAAACGAGCACATTTTATCGTTATAAGCTTTTTTTCCAGTAAGATTACTTTATATTGCATTTAAATCTCACGACGAACTATTTTAGTTATTGTTTGGTTTTCTGGACCATTGCAGTATTTTAACTCCGTGGTGGCTTGTCTGGCTTTGAAAATGGCCATGATTTTTGCACACTTAACATTGAACTAAATGCTTCTATACTGAACATTGGTAATTAAACGAGTATACGTGATGATTTTTGAACTAATTGTTCGTTATTTGAGGCCAATCACCGTGCAATGTTGGTAAGCACTTGAATCACCAATTTGTGAAGAAATACACAGGCAAATAAATTGACCAAGCATGAATCGAATATACCCTTGATTCCCCACATGATGTCGCAGGAGACCACAGATCGAAATGTCGCCGTTTAGCCAAGACTCCTCCTCTGTAGATGGTAAAAAAAAAAAAAAATCGTCATCAGTCATTGTACACTGGGCACTCGATGGTGTTGTAAGGAGATAAGCAGGATGTTAAACGGAGCAATTTGCTTTTAAAGGAATTACTCAAACCAAGGATTAATGGTTGACTCTGTTCAGCTCTATTATTGCACCAAGGATGTTTGTTCGACGACAAAAGGAATACGCCTGGATTCATATTGTAGCGCTGCTTTGTCTTTGCGACTGGTCTGTCTCTCAGATATCTTACTCAGTTTCCGAGGAGGTGAACAAAGGCACCGTGGTGGGGAACATCGCAAAGGACCTGAACCTAAATGTGCAAGAAATAGAAAGCAGGGACCTCCAAATTGTATCCGGTCAGAAGAAAAAATATTTCGATGTGAATTTGCGCACCGGGAACCTCTTTGTTGACGAAAGAATAGACAGAGAAGAGTTTTGTCCAAATACGGTAAAATGTACCTTGAAATTACAGGCCGTTCTAAACAATCCAATGACTGCACATCGTATTGAGGTAAATGTTTTAGATATAAATGATAACTCGCCTGTATTCATTGATCAATTACATATACTGAATATCTCAGAATCGTTGTCACCAGGAGAGCGATATCTTCTCCCCATTGCAGAAGACGCGGACATTGGAAGCAACACAGTAAAGACGTACAAGCTGAACCAAAATGAATATTTCTCTCTTGATGTGCAGAGCGGTGGAGAACACGGTGTGTCCGCTGAGTTGGTGCTGCAAAAGGCTTTAGATCGAGAGAAACAGCCGGTGATCACACTTGTCTTGACGGCTGTAGATGGAGGGAAACCTGCTAGATCTGGAACATTGCAATTAATTGTTAATGTTTTAGATGTCAATGACAATACACCCACGTTCAGTAAATCTCTGTATAAGGCGCATGTTAATGAAAATGCTACTCCCAAGGCATTAGTAATTAAGTTAAATGCAACCGATTTAGACGAGGGCATGAACAGTAAGATAATTTATTCGTTTATCAAACGCGGAAACATTGATCCATCAAATATTTTCGATCTAAATTCAGAAACAGGGGAAATCTCCGTGAAGGGGACATTAGATTATGAGGAGACGTCTGCTTATGAAGTTAGAGTAAAAGCAACTGACCAAGGCTTATCTCCACGTAGTGCGCATGCTAAACTGCTGATAGAGATAATTGACGTGAATGACAATGCTCCAGAAATATCTGTGACGTCACTCACGACTCCAGTAAAAGAAGATGCAGAACTGGGGACAATCGTTGCTTTGGTCACAGTGAGTGATAAAGATGGAGGAAACAACGGTGTGACTAACTGTAAGGTAGTTGGGTCTGTTCCGTTTAAACTGAAGTCCAACTACAAAAATGACTATTCATTAGTAGTTGATGGACCACTGGACAGAGAAAACACTTCTCTGTATAATGTCACTGTTACAGCCACAGATGAAGGAAGTCCACCTCTGTCCAGTATCACAGTCATTACTGTTCATGTTTCTGATGTCAATGATAATGCACCTCGATTTATGGAGCCTGTGATTCATGTTTATGTGAAAGAAAATAGTCTAATGGGCTCTGTTATTCATACAATAAATGCATTTGATCCGGATCTGAACAGTAATTCAAAACTAAATTACAAATTGTTAGATCATTCCCCAAGAAATATTCCAATTTCATCAATGTTAAACATCAACTCAGAGACTGGAGACATAGTCAGCCTGCAGTCTTTTAACTACGAGGAGTTAAAAAGCTTCCAGTTTAAAGTCCAGGCCACAGACTCTGGTGTTCCTCCGCTCAGCAGCAACGTGACTGTGAACGTTTTAGTCCTGGATGAGAACGACAACAGTCCCACGATCCTCGCGCCCTATTCTGAGCACGGCTCCGTGAACAGTGAGAGCATCCCCTATTCTGCTGAAGCGGGATACTTTGTGGCAAAGATCAGGGCTGTAGACGCAGACTCTGGATACAACGCGCTGCTTTCCTATCACCTCTCTGAGCCCAAAGGAAACAACCTCTTCCGGATCGGAACCAGCACCGGAGAGATCAGGACTAAGAGGAGGATGAGTGACAATGACCTGAAAGCTCACCCCTTGGTGGTGCTGGTTTCTGATAACGGAGAGCCCTCCCTGTCAGCTACTGTGTCTATCGACGTGGTGGTGGTTGAAAGCACAGCTGACATCCAGACTCAGTTCAGACATGTGCCCACAAAGGAGGACAGCTTCTCTGACTTAAACCTGTATCTGTTGATCGGCATCGTGTCGGTGTCGGTGATCTTTCTGCTGAGCCTCATCAGTTTAATAGCTGTCAAATGCCACAGGACAGACGGCAGCTTCAGCAGGTACAGCGCCCCAATGATCACCACCCACCCTGACGGGAGCTGGTCTTACTCCAAGTCTACTCAGCAGTATGACGTGTGTTTCAGCTCAGACACGCTGAAGAGTGACGTAGTGGTTTTCCCCGCGCAGTTTCCTCCTGTAGACGGTGAACTGATCAGTATAAACGGAGGAGATACTTATACCAGAACTCAGACGTTACCCAACAAAGACAAGGTAAGAGTGACATGCTTACAATGGCCTTCAAAACAAAATGCCATAAGTGCTGTTCAACATAACAATGCCATCATAAAATAGAAAGTAATTGTATTTCATGCGATTAAAAAAAAAAAAAAAAAAAAAACGTTTTTATGTGTAACGTAAATCAAACCTCGTTTAAAGCTATAATATTATACCTTGATTCCCCAATTCATTGCGTGTGTTGAAACAGAAACTAACAAAACCTTCTCCGAGAGTTTGAATGCACGTTAAGCCATCGGGATGTTGAAAATCAGTTGCGTAACTACAAGTTGAGATATTAATTATAGCCCTTTCAGAATTTGGTTCGTATGTTTTCTTAGGTGGCCCATGCAGAAATACCCAACTTCACTCATGTGATAAGTAAACAGCTATACTGTAGTGGAAATATCAAATATATCAAATATCTATTGCTAGTACTTAGATAGAGCTCTCTGGTGCCGTTTTAGTGCGAATCAGTTACAAAACCTGCTGTTCGATCTGTTGAAAGCACTTCATTCATGATGCAATTGGTCTAAGCGGTTCTTTACTAAATATAATCATTAGTCAATATTGCTCTTTGTTTGCTGCCTCGAGTTTATAGCTGGTATCATTCTAGTGTGATCGAACATTTGTAACAGCTCCTGACATAGAATGCGGTCAGAAAAGGTGCTGTTCATGGTGCTTGTGTGTTCACAGTATCTGGTTTCTGTGATTCATTGTGCATTGAATCCAACTTGTTTCTTCAATTCATGATTTATTCCGAATATTGGACTTCTTGAGTAGGTCGAGTACACTCTGAAATTAATTTTGTAGTCTTTTCTATTAGATACATTGTACATTAACTGATCGTTTAGCGATTTAAAAAGTCGTCAATTAAGTTTTCGCACTGTATATATTACAAATAAATGTTCAAACCTGACTATCTATTATTAATTACATGACTATGTGATACAATGGATTGCATTTGAATACATACAATTCACCACACGATGTCGCATGAGACCATGAACATGAAAGTGTTTTTACTTCTTAAACTCCTCCTCTCTGCGTGGGATAAAACTTGAAATCGTCACCGGGCATTAGTGCACCCGCTGAAGGGGCAGTGACGAGGACAAGAGCTTCCAGAAACAATATTTATGTGTACGGATGTATCTGTAGCGAGGATAGATGGTCGACTGAGTTCAGGCGTTTTGATGCATCAACAATGTATATTCGACGACAAAAGGAATACGACTGGATTCACATTGTTGTGTTTCTTTGTCTTTGCAACTGGGCGGCTTCGCAGTTGTCCTACTCGATTCCTGAGGAGGTGAACAAAGGCACCGTGGTGGGGAATATTGCCAAGGATTTGAACCTCAATTTACAGGATCTAACGACCAGGGACTTGCGTGTTGTTTCGAGTTACAGTAAGAAATATTTTGACGTGAATTTGCGCACCGGGAACCTCTTTGTTAACGAGAGGATAGACAGAGAGGAGCTTTGTCCGAGTGTGGTGAAATGCTCAGTAAAAATACAAGCCGTTTTGAACAACCCAATGAGTGCACATCGCATAGAGGTCAATGTTTTAGATATAAACGATAATTCGCCGGCTTTCATTGAAAAAAATAATTATTTAAATATCTCTGAATCCTCTTTAACTGGAGAGCGACATCTTCTCCCAATAGCCGAAGACGCAGACATAGGAAGCAACACAGTAAAGACGTACAAGCTGAGCCAAAATGAATATTTCTCTCTTGATGTGCAGAGCAGTGGAGAACACGGTGTGTCCGCTGAGTTGGTGCTGCAAAAGGCTTTAGATCGAGAGAAACAGCCGGTGATCACACTTGTCTTGACGGCTGTAGATGGAGGTAAACCTGCTCGATCTGGCTCCTTACAAATACGTATTAATGTATTAGATGTAAATGATAATATACCTATTTTTAGCAAATCATTGTATAAAGTTAGTGTACCTGAAAGTACTGCTCGTGGAACAGTGATAGTAAAGTTAAATGCAACCGACTTAGACGAGGGCATGAACAGTAAGATAATTTATTCATTTATCAAACGAGGAAACATTGATCCATCAATTATTTTCGATCTGAATTCAGAAACAGGAGAAATCTCTGTGAAGGGGACATTAGATTATGAAGAGACGTCTGCTTATGAAGTTAGAGTAAAAGCCACTGATCAAGGCACCACTCCTCGTAGTGCGCATGCTAAACTGCTGATAGAGATAATTGACGTGAATGACAATGCTCCAGAAATATCTGTGACGTCACTCATGACTCCAGTAAAAGAAGATGCAGAACTGGGGACAATCGTTGCTTTGGTCACAGTGAGTGATAAAGATGGAGGAAACAACGGTGTGACTAACTGTAAGGTAGTTGGGTCTGTTCCGTTTAAACTGAAGTCCAACTACAAAAATGACTATTCATTAGTAGTTGATGGACCACTGGACAGAGAAAACACTTCTCTGTATAATGTCACTGTTACAGCCACAGATGAAGGAAGTCCACCTCTGTCCAGCATCACAGTCATTACTGTTCATGTTTCTGATGTCAATGATAATGCACCTCGATTTATGGAACCTGTGATTAATGTTTATGTGAAAGAAAATAGTCCAATGGGCTCTGTTATTCATACAATAAATGCATTTGATCCGGATCTGAACAGTAATTCAAAACTGACTTACAAATTATTAGAAAATTCGCAAAGAAATATTCCGATTTCATCAATGTTAAACATCAACTCCGAGACTGGAGACATAGTCAGCCTGCAGTCTTTTAACTACGAGGAGTTAAAAAGCTTCCAGTTTAAAGTCCAGGCCACAGACTCTGGTGTTCCTCCGCTCAGCAGCAACGTGACTGTGAACGTTTTAGTCCTGGATGAGAACGACAACAGTCCCACGATCCTCGCGCCCTATTCTGAGCACGGCTCCGTGAACAGTGAGAGCATCCCCTATTCTGCTGAAGCGGGATACTTTGTGGCAAAGATCAGGGCTGTAGACGCAGACTCTGGATACAATGCGCTGCTTTCCTATCACCTCTCTGAGCCCAAAGGAAACAACCTCTTCCGGATCGGAACCAGCACCGGAGAGATCAGGACTAAGAGGAGGATGAGTGACAATGACCTGAAAGCTCACCCCTTGGTGGTGCTGGTTTCTGATAACGGAGAGCCCTCCCTGTCCGCTACTGTGTCTATTGACGTGGTGGTGGTTGAAAGCACAGCTGACATCCAGACTCAGTTCAGACATGTGCCCACAAAGGAGGACAGCTTCTCTGACTTAAACCTGTATCTGCTGATCGGCATCGTGTCGGTGTCGGTGATCTTTCTGCTGAGCCTCATCAGTTTAATAGCTGTCAAATGCCACAGGACAGACGGCAGCTTCAGCAGGTACAGCGCCCCAATGATCACCACCCACCCTGACGGGAGCTGGTCTTACTCCAAGTCTACTCAGCAGTATGACGTGTGTTTCAGCTCAGACACGCTGAAGAGTGACGTAGTGGTTTTCCCCGCACAGTTTCCTCCTGTAGATGGTGAGCTGATCAGTATTAACGGAGGAGATACTTATACCAGGACTCAGACTTTACCCAACAAAGACAAGGTGAGTTGTTTGCAGCCATTTCATCTTCTCTCCTTGTTTTCACATGACTTTCAAACGTAACACAAACTCATGAATTCCGAATTAAGAAGTTTGCATTCAGAAATTATATCACTCTATTTGCATCTGCAAATATTAATATTTTAAGAGATAACAGCGTTGCCTATAATTGTCAAATAATAGACATGTTCGATCTTTTTGCTTTCCATGGTGCTGAAAACGTATTGGCGCCTTCCTTGTACTTTTGTGTAACAATTCAACAACTCTTGCGAGGAATATAGATTC
Organism: Clinocottus analis; assembly: GCF_023055335.1. Classification (NCBI taxonomy): domain Eukaryota; kingdom Metazoa; phylum Chordata; class Actinopteri; order Perciformes; family Cottidae; genus Clinocottus; species Clinocottus analis. Next base: position 9,835,924 of record NW_027175821.1, read on the forward strand.
AATCATGTTTTAATTACTTACGCTATCATTCATAAAGCAATAGTGCTTGAAAAATATTGTTGATGCCTTCAAACTTAAGTTTGACGTATATTTTCCATGTGTTACATTACCTTCAGATAATTTTGTCAGTAATTTTTCCGCAGAAATCTCAGAGTATGTAGTCTGATCTCATCCTCTTTGGTAAAAACACAAGTTTAGTATCGTCTCAAAATACTCAGGTATAGAATGTGTAAACATTTTAGACATACAGTGTGGCAACTCCATTAATATAACTATTTTCATGTCCACGTTGTAACGCGTGAGGTCGCTGACGACCACGTGTTGTTGTGAGCTCAGGGTTTTCAGTCTCCTCCTTCCCTTGTGAAGCGTCAGCAGACTGCGAGGTCTTTGTGCGAGAAACAAGAGCGACGAGGAAAAGGAGAGAACTGGAGTAGATGCGATTTTAAATGTTGGCCGATCGAGTGGCGTTTTATGGATAAATATAATTGCCATCACGTCAATTGCTTTGACAGCAGCGATGCGCCGCGGAAGGGATGACGGGACACGCTACTTGCTGTTTATCCTGTTTTTATCGGACTGGACTGCTGCTCAGATATTCTACTCCGTTTCCGAGGAGGTGGACAAAGGGACTGTGGTCGGGAATATCGCAAAGGATTTAAATGTCAACGTTCGAGACCTGCAAACGAGGAATCTAAATATCGTGTCCGGGTACAGTAAGAAATATTTCGAAGCCAACTTTAAAACAGGGGATCTTTACGTCAATGAGCGACTAGACCACGAGGAGCTTTGTCCAAACACGATTAAATGCACGCTAAACTTCGAGGCGATACTGAGTAATCCTATGGTACTCCACCGCATTGAGGTGGTTATTGTTGATGTGAATGACAACGCACCGGCCTTCGTTGAGAAGTCGTATGCACTAAACATATCTGAATCATCACCTCAGGGCGAACACTTCTTGCTTCCTCTGGCTCTCGACGCAGATACGGGAAGCAATTCAGTGAAGACTTACAGGCTGAGTCAAAATGAATACTTCTCCCTCGATGTACAGGGCGGTGCAGAACACAGTGCCTCTGCTGAGTTGGTGCTCCTGAAAGCTTTAGACCGCGAAAAGCAAGCTGTCATTAAACTATCTCTGACCGCTGTAGATGGAGGAAAGCCTCCTAAATCCGGAACCTTGCACATACATGTGCATGTTCTGGATGTCAACGACAACACGCCGTCATTTAGTAAAACACTTTACAAGGCGCGTGTGAATGAAAATGCGCCAGCTGGATCATCTGTGATTCAACTCAGTGCGACAGATTTAGACGAAGGGGACAACGGGAGGATCATTTATTCTTTCGTCAAGCGTGGAAATTTCGATCCCGCAGACGTGTTTTTCATGGATGCAGAAACTGGGGAAATCACAGTGAAGGGTTATTTAGACTACGAAGCACAGTCAGCATATGAAATTCACATTAAAGCAACAGATCAGGGGGTTTCACCTCGAGGTGCAAATGGAAAGCTACTGGTGGAGGTAGTTGATGTGAACGACAATGCTCCAGAAATTGTGGTGACGTCACTCACTAACCCAGTTAAAGAAGATGCTGACATAGGAAGTGTTGTCGCATTAGTGACAGTGACTGATAAAGACGGAGGAAAAAACGGTCAGACCCGCTGTTCACTTATCGGTCCTGAACCTTTTAAGCTAACTTCCAATTATAAAAATTATTACTCTTTAGTAGTAGATGGACCTCTTGATAGAGAGGGACACTCGTTTTACAATGTCACGATTACGGCGGCTGACGAAGGCACCCCGCCTCTATCCAGCACCAGCGTTATACCTGTTCAGGTTTCTGATGTCAATGATAACGCGCCTCATTTCATTGAGCCTGTGATTAACATTTATGTAAAAGAAAACAGTCCAGTTGGAGCTCGTATCTATTCAATAACTGCAGTCGATCCCGATATACACGAAAACGCGAGAGTAACATACTCATTAGATGGAGATTCAAAGGGTATTCCTATAACTTCAGTTGTTAACATCAACTCAGAGACTGGAGACATAGTCAGCCTGCAGTCTTTTAACTACGAGGAGTTAAAAAGCTTTCAGTTTAAAGTCCAGGCCACAGACTCTGGTGTTCCTCCGCTCAGCAGCAACGTGACTGTGAACGTTTTAGTCCTGGATGAGAACGACAACAGTCCCACGATCCTCGCGCCCTATTCTGAGCACGGCTCCGTGAACAGTGAGAGCATCCCCTATTCTGCTGAAGCGGGATACTTTGTGGCAAAGATCAGGGCTGTAGACGCAGACTCTGGATACAATGCGCTGCTTTCCTATCACCTCTCTGAGCCCAAAGGAAACAACCTCTTCCGGATCGGAACCAGCACCGGAGAGATCAGGACTAAGAGGAGGATGAGTGACAATGACCTGAAAGCTCACCCCTTGGTGGTGCTGGTTTCTGATAACGGAGAGCCCTCCCTGTCAGCTACTGTGTCTATTGACGTGGTGGTGGTTGAAAGCACAGCTGACATCCAGACTCAGTTCAGACATGTGCCCACAAAGGAGGACAGCTTCTCTGACCTAAACCTGTATCTGCTGATCGGCATCGTGTCGGTGTCGGTGATCTTTCTGCTGAGCCTCATCAGTTTAATAGCTGTCAAATGCCACAGGACAGACGGCAGCTTCAGCAGGTACAGCGCCCCAATGATCACCACCCACCCTGACGGGAGCTGGTCTTACTCCAAGTCTACTCAGCAGTATGACGTGTGCTTCAGCTCAGACACGCTGAAGAGTGACGTAGTGGTTTTCCCCGCACAGTTTCCTCCTGTAGACGGTGAGCTGATCAGTATTAACGGAGGAGATACTTATACCAGGACTCAGACTTTACCCAACAAAGACAAGGTGAGTTGCTTGTAACTCAAAGGAGATGTATTTCTGTAGACTGGGTCATTACATTTCTGATTGTTGTTATTTTCAACATTTGCTGACTTTTCGTGATACATTTAATTAATGGCTGTGAAACCAAATGCATACAATATAGTACTTGGCGGACTATACATGTAAATTATATATTGTCTTCCACATAACAGTAACTATATGCTGAACGTTGGGGAATTCATGTGGAATATTGTCCGAAACAGTTGCTGAACTTGTATGTGTTTTTAGTTGTAAAGTCGTTGGTCAAGTTAAATACTGCTGACCATTGGTGTCGCTGTCCATGGTGCTGAACCCCCAGAAGAGTTGTTACATGGAAAAGCTGCCTCGCTTTGATTTGATGGCAGACAATACATTACTTCGTTAATGTTGTCTTCCCTGGTAAAACACAACTGATATCTCTCCTACAGGCATTAAAACCCTTTTCTGAACGAGGTTTTATTAAATGTTTCTACTGAAGTAGAGTTTTCGTCTACTTTGACTGTTGGAATATATATATATATATATATATATATATATATATATATATATATATATATATATATATATATATATATATATATATATATATATATATATAGTTGGTCGTTGTATATTTGCACCAACGTAACAGTCGGTGTCGCTCGAGACCACAATATTAACGGGGCTCCCTTTTGCCAGACTCCTCCTCTCCGTATATACGAAGCACAGTATTCCACCCGGGCTTTGTCAGGAAATACACACATGGTCACATAACAGCGAGGGCTTCGTCTGATATTCGCCTAAAGTGGACATGTTGGAACATTATAATTTCTTTCATCCTGTGGCAGCGATGGGACGCAGGAGACCAACAGTCACGATTTGGATACAGATAGCAGCGCTGTTTTGTGCGTGTGGCGGGTCCGCAGCGCAGCTCTCGTTCTCCGTTTCCGAGGAGGTTGACAAAGGAACAGTAGTGGGAAATCTCGCTAAGGATTTACAGATTAACGTCCATGAATTGGAGAACCGGGATTTACGAGTTGTGTCTGGGAATTCTAAGAAATATTTCGACGTGGATTTAAAAACGGGTGCGCTCTATGTTTGTGACAGGATTGATCGTGAAGAGCTCTGCCCAAATACAGCCAAATGTTCCCTGAACGTCGAAGCCATTCTGAGCAACCCAATGCATCTGCATCGCATAGAGGTAAACGTTATTGATATTAACGACAATGCACCCTCTTTCCGTGAAAGACAGAAGACTTTCAATATATCGGAATCTTCTTTTACCGGAGAGAGATATCTCCTCCCGATGGCCAATGACGCAGACACGGGCGGTAACTCGGTGAAGAGCTACAAGCTGAGTCCAAATGAGTATTTCTCATTGGACGTACAGAGCGGTGGACAGCACAGTGAGTCTGCTGAGCTGGTCCTACAGAAAGCTTTAGACAGAGAGAAGCAATCTGTTATCCACCTTACTTTAACTGCTCTGGACGGAGGAAAACCAGCCCGGTCAGGGACGCTTAAAATAGTGGTGCATGTTATGGATGTAAATGATAATGCTCCAGTATTTAGTCAACCTCTGTATAAGGCCCAGGTCAGTGAAAACGCTCCGTTTCAGACACCAATACTTACTGTAACTGCCACAGATTTAGATGAGGGAATAAATGGTGAGATTGTCTATTCATTTATTGAGAGGGGTAATTTCAATCCTGAGGCTTTGTTCTCAATAAACCCAGATACAGGGGAAATATGTGTGAAGGGGAAAGTAGACTACGAAGAGAGTATAGCTTATGATATCCGTGTACAGGCAAGAGATAAAGGTACTCCTTCTCGAAGTGTGCATGGCAAAGTGTTAGTGGAAGTAGCTGATGTTAATGACAATGTACCTGAAATAATTATTACCTCTCTTATGAGCCCAGTCAGAGAGGACGCTGAGGTAGGCACAGTGGTCGCTTTAGTGACGGTGACTGATAAAGATGGGGGTAAAAATGGTCTCACGAGTGCTAATATTCTTGGGTCGGTGCCTTTTAAACTCAAGGTAAACTACAAAAACTATTATTCATTAACAGTCGATGGACCGCTTGACAGGGAGAGTGTTTCTCACTTCAATGTAACCATCACAGCTAGTGATGAAGGCTCACCGCCTCTCTCCAGCACCAGTGTCATTCATGTTCACATTTCTGATGTGAATGACAACTCCCCATTATTCTCAGAGCCAGTGATTAATGTATATGTGACTGAGAACAGTGCAGTGGGAGCTACTATCTTTACGATAACAGCAATAGATCCTGATACAGGAGAAAATGCAAAAGTAACATATGCATCACTAGATGGTATTTCGAAAATTATTCCACTAACTACTGTTATTAACGTGAACTCAGAGACTGGAGACATAGTCAGTCTACAGTCTTTTAACTACGAGGAGTTAAAAAGCTTTCAGTTTAAAGTCCAGGCCACAGACTCTGGTGTTCCTCCGCTCAGCAGCAACGTGACTGTGAACGTTTTAGTCCTGGATGAGAACGACAACAGTCCCACGATCCTCGCGCCCTATTCTGAGCACGGCTCCGTGAACAGTGAGAGCATCCCCTATTCTGCTGAAGCGGGATACTTTGTGGCAAAGATCAGGGCTGTAGACGCAGACTCTGGATACAACGCGCTGCTTTCCTATCACCTCTCTGAGCCCAAAGGAAACAACCTCTTCCGGATCGGAACCAGCACCGGAGAGATCAGGACTAAGAGGAGGATGAGTGACAATGACCTGAAAGCTCACCCCTTGGTGGTGCTGGTTTCTGATAACGGAGAGCCCTCCCTGTCAGCTACTGTGTCTATCGACGTGGTGGTGGTTGAAAGCACAGCTGACATCCAGACTCAGTTCAGACATGTGCCCACAAAGGAGGACAGCTTCTCTGACTTAAACCTGTATCTGCTGATCGGCATCGTGTCGGTGTCGGTGATCTTTCTGCTGAGCCTCATCAGTTTAATAGCTGTCAAATGCCACAGGACAGACGGCAGCTTCAGCAGGTACAGCGCCCCAATGATCACCACCCACCCTGACGGGAGCTGGTCTTACTCCAAGTCTACTCAGCAGTATGACGTGTGTTTCAGCTCAGACACGCTGAAGAGTGACGTAGTGGTTTTCCCCGCACAGTTTCCTCCTGTAGATGGTGAACTGATCAGTATAAATGGAGGAGATACTTATACAAGAACACAGACGTTACCCAACAAAGACAAGGTAAGAGTGACGGCAAAGAAATCAAGGCTATTGATATGTCATCTTACTTCTTTTTTTTTTTTTTTTACATCATATTCAATTGCAAAAGCAGGTAACTATTCAAGGAAAACATTTAAAATAAGTCTTTGACTTTATTGTTTGTCTTCGACACACATTTGCCTACTTGTCAAACAGTGTACTTCTCCACCAATTTCAGATTGCTCACGTTATTTCAAAAGACACATGCTCCTGTCTAAGTGTGTGCCTGTGTGAACTCTTGGTCAATAACTTCAGCCCATGACTTCCACCACTTTTGAACTTGGTATAGGTCTAATAAGGCCAACCACGCATGTTAGAATATGCAATTATTCTGTGTGTCGTTTGTCATTAGAGTTTCAGACACTTAAAAGCAATTATGCTCAAAAACGTCATTATGTGATACTTTATTCTTTCGTTATATTTGTTCTTAGCTCTGACTGGAAATGACCACACGATGTCACTCTCAGCTCATAGAGTTAAAATCGTTTCTTTTTTTTAATGCGACGCTCCTCCCTTTTCGTTAAGAGGGAGGCTTCTAATTCTTTGTTCGTCGTGACAGTAAAGCACATTCTCGCTGTATTGAAAGACTGCGATCTTTATAACACTACTGAGCAATGTTAAGGCCGTAGTGGATTTCACGAATTGACTTGTTTGGCAGGCTATGGACAGAATGCCACAACGGAATATTTTCAGGCATTGGATTATTTTTTTGCTCCATGCATCTCGCTTATGGAGTCTTGCTGCAGCTCAGGTTGTGTATTCTGTTCCGGAGGAATCGAGCCCCGGTACCACTGTCGGAAATTTGGCGAAGGACTTACATCTGAATGTACACGAATTGGAGACTCGGGGTTTTCAGATTTCAGGACCCAATACGAGATATTTCGAAACAAGTGTTAAGACTGGGATACTTTTGGTGAGAGACAGGATAGACCGAGAGGAGCTCTGCTCTCGTAATGTGAAATGTTCTCTGGAAGTGGAAGCTATTGTGAACTCACCACTGAATCTCTATCGCTTTGAGGTTAAAATTCTGGATATAAACGACAACATACCCTCTTTTCGGATACCGGGAATTGTCTTGAACGTGTCCGAGTCAGCTTCTCCAGGTGAAAGATTTTCACTTGCAAAAGCCTACGATGCAGATGTCGGCAGTTATTCGGTTCGAAGCTACAAGCTGAGTCAAAATGAACATTTCACCCTGGATGTACAGAATGGTGGAGAGCCGACTATGTCTGCTGACATGGTGCTGCAGAAAGCTTTAGACCGCGAGAAACAGCCCATTATCAAACTGACACTGACCGCTGTAGATGGGGGGAAACCTCCTAAGTCAGGCACGTTGCATATCACCGTTAATGTGCAAGATGCAAATGATAATGTTCCAATTTTTGACAAACCGCTGTATAAAGCCACGGTGCTTGAGAACACGCCGCACGGAGACACCGTGATTGTTGTGCATGCTCAGGACTTAGATGAGGGTCTGAATGGAGAAATAATGTATTCTTTTCTCAATCACGACAGTGATAATGATGTCGATAAATTTGCAATTAATCGAATGACGGGAGAGATTACGGTAAATGGTGAATTAGATCACGAAAAGAGCAATGCAGTTGAAATCAGGGTACAAGCGAAAGACAAAGGAGCAAATCCAAGAGCGTCTCATTGTAAAGTACTCGTTGAAATCAGGGATGTCAATGACAACCCACCAGAAATATCAGTAACATCCTTAGTCAACGTGGTGAGGGAAGATGTACCAATAGACACAATGGTTGGGCTTATAACAGTGAGAGATATCGACGCAGATACAAATGGCGTTGTCCAGGTTAGAATAGTTGATTCAGTGCCTTTTACAATTAAGAACACGTATAAAAAGCATTATTCGTTGGTCGTAGACGGAATTCTAGACAGAGAACAAGCTTCTCAATATAATATAACAATAATGGCGACTGACGAAGGGGTTCCTCCTCTTTCCAGCACAAGCGTTATTACAGTACACGTGTCTGATGTCAATGACAACGCACCTCGTTTTAAGGAGCCTGTAATAAACATTTTCGTCAAAGAGAACAGTCCCACTGGCGCTGTTATATATACCATGACTGTAGACGATCCGGATGTAAACGAAAATGCAAAAGTAACATTTTCAGTCATTAATAAAAACCTTAAAAACAATATAATAGGGTCAGTAATAAACGTCAACGCAGAGACTGGAGACATAGTCAGCTTGCAGTCTTTTAACTACGAGGAGTTAAAAAGCTTCCAGTTTAAAGTCCAGGCCACAGACTCTGGTGTTCCTCCGCTCAGCAGCAACGTGACTGTGAACGTTTTAGTCCTGGATGAGAACGACAACAGTCCCACGATCCTCGCGCCCTATTCTGAGCACGGCTCCGTGAACAGTGAGAGCATCCCCTATTCTGCTGAAGCGGGATACTTTGTGGCAAAGATCAGGGCTGTAGACGCAGACTCTGGATACAATGCGCTGCTTTCCTATCACCTCTCTGAGCCCAAAGGAAACAACCTCTTCCGGATCGGAACCAGCACCGGAGAGATCAGGACTAAGAGGAGGATGAGTGACAATGACCTGAAAGCTCACCCCTTGGTGGTGCTGGTTTCTGATAACGGAGAGCCCTCCCTGTCAGCTACTGTGTCTATTGACGTGGTGGTGGTTGAAAGCACAGCTGACATCCAGACTCAGTTCAGACATGTGCCCACAAAGGAGGACAGCTTCTCTGACTTAAACCTGTATCTGCTGATCGGCATCGTGTCGGTGTCGGGGATCTTTCTGTTGAGCCTCATCAGTTTAATAGCTGTCAAATGCCACAGGACAGACGGCAGCTTCAGCAGGTACAGCGCCCCAATGATCACCACCCACCCTGACGGGAGCTGGTCTTACTCCAAGTCTACTCAGCAGTATGACGTGTGTTTCAGCTCAGACACGCTGAAGAGTGACGTAGTGGTTTTCCCCGCACAGTTTCCTCCTGTAGATGGTGAGCTGATCAGTATTAACGGAGGAGATACTTATACCAGAACTCAGACTTTACCCAACAAAGACAAGGTAAGCTGTAACCCTCCCCAACGAGTTGGCAACTGATTTTGTAACTTTTGTGTAACCTGTTCCGCCAGTATATACATTTCCAGCTCAGGTGGGCTGTTGAAGGAGAGTGCCCTGTAATTGTTTCACCAGCATACTTTGTCCTCATCCTCTGCCTGCCTTTGGTAAAGCGCTATCCATGGTACTGAATTAGCCGGTTCAATGTCCACCAGGATATAGAGCACAGCACACAACGAGGCTGTAGCGCTTATTAACACGTAAAGACGTGAAAAACACAACATGTAAGTCACGTCATTACAACTCTTCACCGTCGGTGACTGCAAGGCGCCTCGACTAAATCCTGCATTTGTTCACAGAAAACATAGTACAGTGCACAAAACAAGGCAATATTTATTTAGTACATTTCAACAACAGGGCGATTCAAAGTGCTTCACATAAAACAATGGAAAGCATCAAAACATAATGCAGAAGAAAACAATATATATAAACAATTAAGAACATTCATTTTAAACCATTAAAAAACAGCCAGAAAACTAAAAAAATATAATACAAGTTGCAGTGCAGTTTAAGAAATAAAATCAGTTGTGAGAGGAGAACAATGCACATAGACTGGTGGCCTGGGCAGGTTACTGCTCTCTGATAGCACGCCGGGTCTGGATCACGAGACGTCAGCTTGATAATCAGTACTCACCGCCTGTCAGAGAAGTTGCCGCTCGCTCCCTCGGAGGACAGCAGTGAGTGGCATCTTGTATTCACTGCAGTTAGCGTGGATTCATGACGACCCCGTCGCTGCAAAAAAAAAAAAAAAAAAAAAAACAGAGAGGAAAACATGTAGTATATTTTCAACCCACTTGTATCTGATACATAACCCACTTCTCCAACATGTGCACTAAAACGTAACACACTACTTCTGCTTTGACATACAAGGCGCCACTGCATCCAGTCTAAGCCGACAGTCAGGTGAGCTCATTCATTAGTGATTTAGCTCCTAGAAAGGAGGGGTTGTTGGAATCAATTTAGCATACATTTAAAGCGAGGGTTATGGCTTCTGTTGACGTACATTTTTTGCGGTGAGAAGTTTGTATGACGAGAAATCCGTGGCGCCAAAATAACCATAACAGTATGGGCCATTAAAGTCACGTAGCTATATCGGTGGTATGTTCAAAACCTTAACAACCGGATATAAGTTGAACTGCAAAGCAAGTAGTCTGGTGAAATGGGTCGATGGCACGAGGACGTTAACGTTACACAAAGAGCTTGGCCTCTCAGTGGGTCCGAAAGATTTATAGATTGTAAACACGCTATTTAAAAATCTAAGGTGCTTCTTCTTCGCTCGCCTCTGGTCAGCAGCACTGTGCTCTGTTCTGCCCCTGACGGCTCCAAGCGGTACTGCGTCCGTTCTGACGGGAGCTGTTGTCTGTCTGTCGGACTCAAGCGAGGCCACTTTGGACTCGACATGCGTTGTATTGTCTTCCTCCTGCATGAAAATCACCTCAGTCCATCTGCGTAAGTGTTGATGTTGTTACTTCATATGCACCTGTGCAGTGTTTAGCATGTTGACCTGTGAGGTCAGCTGTGATCAACGTTTGGCTAATTACAAACCCTGCTTCTTGACTTTTATGCTAGGTTGTAAAAAAAACAAACAACTGAAGTAAACAGTGCTAGTGACCAGCTTGTTGATGACCTGTGGGTGACCTAGTTTCATTTTTTGGGGCCGAGTGAAACTAGTAAGTAGAGCTGAAGATGACATGAGTCTTGATGGAGGGTATTACAGGGGATTATTGACAGCAGCTTTATGTTTATTGGATTGGAAGTTGTTTTGATTTACTTTGGTTTAGATTTTAGCATTCACATAAAACCTGTTGTCTGGTTGTTCTTGTCAGTTATTGTTTAAATTCAGTTATAGTTCTGCATTCAAGCTATAGGCAGTTCACTGTCTTACTCTTAAATCAACTGGTACAAACAACTTCATCCGCCTATAACGTATTTCAGATGTAATCAGAGGGAACATCTGTCCATATTGCACTCGCTTTGTGGATGCAGGTTTAGTTTTTTTGCAGATGTTGGTGCGGAAGGCTTTGCAATCTTACATAGGTGTTTTCTTTAGTTATTCTCCAGGTTGAAGTTGGGAAGAGTCACCAGACTACTTGCTGCAGACATTTTGACTCGTCATTGTACAAGCCAAAGTGCAAATAATAACATTAATGATTGCTCTGTTCTGTTGAAGTGTCTCTGCAAACACTGGCTCACTGTTACATTCTGCCAGGGCCCTAAACCTGATATAATACAATGTGTCATTTACACCAGTGCTTTCCTGACTTTTCATGTCAAAATGTATTCTGTAAAAATGAGAATGACAAAGGTTTGATTTGTCCCACCTCAGCGGGTAAAACAGCGATGTGAGGGAGATATTATCCAAGGACAATACATGCACACATTGTCTTTTACGGAGGTCAAATTCTACAAAATAAGTCAACACACCTGTGTTTGTGAATCATGGGTGTGATACAAGGGACATTATGTACATAGTTGTTCAGCAATATTCTTTGTCTGTCTGTGATATTGCTTATTCATATTTGTTCCACTCTCTCCTGGCTTTCCCCTCAGATGAGCACACATTATTCTGCTCGTTATTCCCCATTAGAGCTTTTAAATCTCTCCCATTTATAGTTATAATATCCCTGCACTAGCAAATAAATACATATGTTGTTGGTTCAGTAAGATTATTCTTAAAAATCCACTGGTCTTATGCTTGTACATTTTTTTAACAACACAACACACTTGCATTCTAGCATTCTGTGCAATTTGATCCACTAGTTATTCATCTTTCTGCTCTATTTTTCTCACTCTTGCCTGCTGTATTTCTCCCTTTCAATTGCTCTGCAATATCTCTTCCTCCTCTCTGCTGCCAGAACGCCTTCCCCTCCCCCTCTCCTTCACCAGCTCTCCCTGAGAAGGGGAGCAGCTGAGAGAACTAACAGGGAATTAATGTCCATCTCTGTAGACATGTGTGCCATCAGTCTTAGACCGCTGTAAACACGATCTCATATATTTTCATTAACATCCCTAATGTGTGTACATAGTCAACCCTGATCCACTGATGGCAAGTAGGACACAGTCCCTGTGTGGATTCTGTTTTGATTGAATTCGTCAGTGGTTAAATGCAGCTTTATTTGTGTCGTATTCATGTAGCATATTTAATGGCGTCATCATCGCTCTTAACTGTTGGAGCGTGTGCAGACATGTCCGGTGAAGCTAACAGCCAACATTGTGTTGTGGTGATCTATGACGCTTTCAGGCACTCAGACGATGTGACCTCATTTCAGGGAGTGGTCCAGCACAAACAAGCGTGATGGCGTATCTGTCAAAACTCAGTTCGTTCAGTGCGAAGGAGAGTGAATCCGGGCGGCATGCACTCTCAAACAGACTTTACATATTGCAGGCCTGCGCGTATGGACGATGTGAAGCTCTTAAGTGGGTCAGCGTGTGATTTAAAGATGGCAGCGCGCTTCATGCGTCTGAATGGAACTGTGTTCTTGTTGCCTCTCTCTCTCTCTCTCTCTCTCTCTCTCTCTCTCTCTCTCTCTCTCTCTCTCTCTCTCTCTCTCTCTCTCTCTCTCTCTCTCTCTCTCCGATACAGCCTCCGCTATATACAAGCTCTCCATGCTATGGCTCCTGAAACAATGCCTGGAGCGTTGTCTCTGCGTAAAAGTGGTTCAGTTTGCGTTCTGCAGCTCTGTGTGAATGTGAGAGAGAGGGGGGAGGGGCAGGTAATTTTCCGCTACTCTCTGCAGCAGCAGCGGCAGCAGGAAGCTTCAGCACCGATCGAGGTATCGGCTCCACTCAGCTCTCCCTCCTGCTCTGCTCTGCTCTGCGGCTGGGCGGGGCCGACAACACCTCGTGTCAATCACAGCCAAACCGGTTGGGCGGGGCAAAAGCCAGGGCGGATGAGGAGGAGAGGCTTTTATCCACGTAACCATCGGAACACCGTGTTTCTGTGCCAGTGTGTTATTACAGGATATTTTTTAACGGAGAAGCAAAACTGTGCTTTATTTTTTTTTTCATACAGCAGATATAGTCTGATGTGGGTGTTTTGTGGAACCACGATGATAATAGTAGACAGCTATTGGGAGAGCTACTGCATTTGGGTCTGCATAGGATGATGACTTGTGGTTTAGAGTGTCTATAAAAGCTTCGAACTCTGCTTTCCCTGGTGCTGCATTAAATTATTGATTCTCGGTTGCATTATCCTGGTGAAGCTACAGCTAAGTGGTTCATAGCTCATAGATTGCCCTGCTACATTAGAGGCATTCACCTTAGTCATTTTTCGTGGTGTACACAGATGGTTCGACAGATGGACTAAAAGCATTACGTATGAACATCCTTACCTCACCAATTGTAACACCACGACACATAATATATTCATTCTTCTTCTTCAGCCCACTGTCACTTCCTGTTGTTCCCCTTTACAAGGGTGTGTCCTTTGTGTGAGGGAGGTTAGCTGCTATGTGTGGTTACCATGGAGACTGTTCTGAGCCTTAATGAAATGATGATCTAGTCTGTTTCCAGGGAGCTGCCTGTATGTACCCGCCCCCACCTAGACATCAGTCCCAGCATGGGATGTGAGATGCAAGCAGGAAGGGAACAGGGTGGACACAATAGGGGATGAGAGAGATGGAGAGAGAGAGAGACAAAGAGAAAGATGCCAACCAAAGATGTGCAGCATCTTGAGCAGAATTGCCCAGTCAGACGAAGGGTAAAGGAAGTGAGTAAGCCAGGGAGAAGTGTGCGTGATTAGAAAATCCGTTCTAAAAAGGGAGAGGGGTTTTAGGGAAAGTCACACAGCAGCACAAACATCAGTTTTGAGCCTTCAATAGTGAGAAAACTGGAGCTTCTGAGGATGAGATGGACAAAAAACACATTAAATACATGCCCTGCAGCTAAGTGAGAACATCACAGGCTTACAATTGGTCACAGATAAAAGGAAGAACTTATCACCACCCCTCCCCTTCTCCCCCACTTCCATCAACCCGTCCTACACCCGTACTCCCTCTTAGTGGCATCCGGATGTTGTTGCAGTCATTAGATTAGCTTTGTCATGCTCAGAACCACGGGTTCCATCCTCATCCAGCAAGTATAAAGCCAGGGCAAGAGGGAAGTATCCAAAGCCTGCCTGCGTTTTCTGATAGCTTTGTTCAGAGCCACAACAAGAATCTGTTTGATTTATGCACATGCTGAACCAGGACAAACAAGGAACTGTTTAACCCTTCCAAGTTCCCAGGAGGAGGGATTTGTGGCTACTTTTAGTTCTCTCATGCCCTTTGTTTCTGAAAGCAAGGTACACAAGGGATCAGCACAAACTGCATACCCAGAGAATGCATTATGTGCCCACTTAGTGTGTCCACCTGAGTAAAAGGATTGTGTTTGCCTCCATGGGACTTTTCTTTTGGAGAATACAAAACAGGAAATTTTTTTGAGAAAAGTACAAGAACACAACTTTATGATAGTGTCATGACCTATTGACTAAAATACCACTTGCCAGTCTGTTTTTGAGAATACAATTTACCTTTCTGTATTTTTAGGTTTCATGTTTTAGAAGGTTTATTGAATTTCATTTGAACGAGTGATGCTGATAAAGCAAGTGACAATATGTTAGAGTAGATGACCTTGTCCTGGTTGTTTACTTCCTTTTTCGGCGAGGGAGACAGTAGCCAATACATGTATGTGAAATGTATTGTTTTGATAAATATATACATGGCTTGCTCTTGTACTGATTATAGACAGCAGTACTGATGATTCTATCATCAGTATGCTTTGTACTGCTTTTTCTCAACTCCCCTCTGGAGGGTGTCTTGCCTTTATGCATTGCTTTATCCATTGCGGTCACTGTATTGAAAATGTGTGAGAGAAAATGACTGCCACTGCAGTCTGACGTCGGTGCCCTTCTCTCTCTCTCTCTCTCTCTCTCTCTCTCTCTCTCTCTCTCTCTCTCTCTCTCTCTCTCTCTCTGAAACACACACACACACATTCATGGTTGGGATTATGTTTTAGTGCTTTGGCTTAATGAGAAAGACTGTGGAAGGGCAGTGGGCTGATGTCCAACCCTTGTACTACCGATTTAATCCAACAGAGGGACCAATTTCACTGTCTCTCCCACTTCCACTCCCTCTTGCTCAGCCTGCCTCTCTCACCCACACAGGATTGCATTTACTGTGCTTCCGGCATCGGCTTATTCCTTAAAAAAAAGTAAAGCATACATTTTAAATATAGCACTAGTGAGACTTTTGTTTGGTTGTCATACCTATTTTACATGTTCAGCAATAACCAAAGGACCATCGTTATGATTTACTGATCAATGAAAATATTTCCTCTTTCCATCAAAAATTACATTTTGATTTATACATGCCATAATAACATGGAAGCGTTAATCTTTTAACTACTTGTAGATGCTGTTTCTGCTGTCTCTTCTGGTCTGTTTGGTCAGATTCTTCATTTTACTGCATCTTTTTTATTTAGCTAAATCTGAAAGCACATTCCCTGACACCACAGACGATGCCGCCCACCTACTCAACAGCCTGCAGACATTTCCTCCATTTTTCTCACTCACCTTCTTTTTGAACTAGCATGTATAAAATGGAGAATAGTTTGTGCCTCTACCAGTACCAACGCAATCCATAATACAATCACTGCTTCTTCCATTGTGCAAAATGGCACTAAAGCAACACTTCATGACATTTTGAATAAGATGGATATGAAAACTTTGGGCCAGCAGTTTTGATTATAGCATGTGATAAATAATCTTTTCCCTCTTCATCTATGTAATGCTTTAAAATAGGGCACATTATGAAATTCATCTGTGAACTAGTAGGTTTAGTCTACGTCATAACCTCTGACAGCCTGCATGTGCGTATTCCCTGCAGTCAGTGCATCTGTTTATCAAAGCCCTTGGTGGTTGTTCCCTGCCATTTAAGAATATAGGAACAGCAGAAGATGCTGTGACATTCATTCAGACATAATAGTGATGTCCTTAGATAGCGGTTGAATCTTTATAGTTGTGTACACACTGCTTGTGTGTGACTATGCCTACAGGCACAAATGCCCTTTAAGTTTGCATGAATGCCTCTGTTTATATGTGTTGACCCGGGGAGTGATGTAAGGAGTCCTGCTTCATGATAGCCCAGCCGTGACCCGTTTCTCTGTGGAGCTTTGCTGTCATCTGACTCACTAAAATGGGGGGATTCCAGATAACAGACTCCGAGGCAAAGTAATATGAATGGCTTTTAGAGTGGCCGCTTACAGTATTAATGAGGTTGAGACTTAGTGAAGGCAATGGTATTAATATGGTGGCTGTCCTGCATAGTTAATGAAATGGGGGGTATTCTGGCAGAGAGAAGGAACACAAAGGGAGGTTTCTTTTAATCTGAATAATCTCTCTTGCCCATATCTTTCAGAGTTTTATATCACCACTAATTTCTGTATGAGTCTGCAAAAGGCATGAGCTACTAGGTTTAAGATCCCAGTATGCCCCTCAGCCAGCTCTCAGCTGGAACTGCGAATGAGCAGCTGGAGACTTTCCAGATTGGAGAAAGGTGATAGACGATTGGGTAAAGTGAGAATATGGATGGATCGGGCGAAGGGGTGTGAATACAATAGATCTCAAGGTCAGGTAAATTAATTAACAAGGAGGGAGACCGAAGTTGACAACCTGTGTCTTTTTTAAGACAAGTAAACATGAATAGCTCAGCTATGTAGCTCTTTGGGATCTGTATTTGTTGATGCGTAACAGGCGTCTGTCTGCATGTGATATTATGGTGATAGCTTTATTTGCAGAACCCTTGGGTGAAACATGAAATAATTCACAGTTCAGCGGCGTGCAATTATCACTGAAACAGATGGACGTATTTGAAACAGGTATGAGAGAGCTGTAATATATCCAACACATTGGAGGAGCCGAGGGGGAAAAGGAGGAGACTGAGAGAGATGGGAGCAAAGTTCAGGTGTGAATCCAGCGCTGGCTTTGTTGTTGGCGAGATAAACAACTCTTGTTTTCATTTTTGTGTCATTGCTGACACAGAGGTGCACATGTCCCACCAGGAAAATCTGCTAAATGTCACGGTTAGCATGGCAGACCGTACACGTAGAACCACCAGAGACCCGGTTGAAATAAACTCTGTGTTAGCACCGCTGCTCAGTGGGATACAATGCAGAGGGAGAAGTAAATGTCAAATACTCCTGAAACAGTTATGCAGAAGGACTGCAAATGTCGGCAAAAAAAAAAAAAAAAATTAAATGCACATTGTTTTCTTACTGCAACATATTATTATTCTGCTTTTAGAGGGATAGCCTGCCACAAATGGAATATTTTAGAAACACAGAAGGTTTTTATGTATACTGTATGTGGCTCATATTTGTCTTGCTTCAACGGACATTTGGCTGCTTCTCCAATTCCCCATTTCGCCACCTCCTCCTCGCCTCGGAGTGTGAAGAGTCACTCTGTATATATATACACATCCACTAGCATCCAAGTGAGTCACTGTCTTCTCCCCGTCTCCCGGGATGCCAAGCGCTGTCATCGCCGTGGGCAGCCCGGGGCGTGGGTGAGTGGCAGGCACCAGGAGAGGAAAAAGATTATGTGGGCGGTGGATGGACGCTCATCTTGGCCCAGTGGCCGGGTAGAATCGAGAAGACTCGGGGTCTCACAAGGCCACTTCACAGCATACCTTGTGTAAAGAGTGGTGATGGATCACATCAACACAGTTTTAATGACGGTGCCTTTCTGGATGCATCATTGTTGTTTCACAGAATTGCTATATGTATATTCTGGGTGGCTCTCCAGGCCCAATTAATGTGAAACTGTGAACACTGGACTTGGATTGATTATGTTTTCCACCGCCATATATAGGGCCACTGTTAAGTTCAAAATGAATATCAAAACCTCTTGAGTTTGTCTCTGTCACATTGACCACATTGTAATCCAATTAAAATATAAATAGAGACATGGGAGTAATTACAAGAAAGGCAGAGTCTGATGACTTTGGTGTTCATGTCAACACCTGCAAGGTTTAACTGCGCATGCGCTGTTCATACTGTCTTCAGGTTCCTGCCTGCAACGTATCCTCAGAGAACGATTCGTATGATATATAACGTGTATCAAAGTCAAACGCTGAATATTACAGAGTTGATGCACCAATTCGCATGAAGTCTTTTTCTCATTTTTTTTTTTTAAATTTTTTACAGTTTCTTTATTTATACGTTTCCTTTTATTTAAAAGAAAAAAGAAATGCTGCATGTATCAGGAATCTGCTTTTCCATTTGGCTCGAGGGTTCCTGAGTAATTACGAGTCTGCATCAGTGAAGAAATTAAATCACCAGGCTGGTTCATAAATCAGCTCCCCCAGCGCACAATGAAAAGGGCGGTGGCGCTGACAAAAAGAGGGAAAACGATTGTGTCGAAATATTTTCCCAGAAATCCGCGTGGCATTGGCTGCTCCATGCACAGTGTCCAGATTTGTAGATAAGATAAATCCCCGGAATCGTTAGTCTTTTTATTTTGTATTTGATGGTGTTCGATCATTTTATTCGGAGGTGCAGAACTGTACCCAGCACCATTTGAGCGAGTGGCTCCCCCTCCCCTTTTGCCCACAGACAGCATCGCCACATCGCCTGAGAGAGAGAGAGAGAGGGAGGGAGAGAGCAATAGGCAGCATCAGTGAAAGGAGTCAGAGAAATATAAAAACAGCACCCAGCACAGACAAAGGAAAACATGGATGCATACGGGAAGATTCTCGTTAAACAGGCAGCTGAGGGGATGCAGCGGTCGTCCTGCACATAGTTGGAGTCATGCCAGGATTATTCCCTCGTTTTTAATGAGGCGGGCGGACTCGCACAGCAAGCTGAGAAGGCGGAAATATTTCTCCAACCCTTCTGCAAAGTCTGCCTGCCTGCGATGGCTGTAACGGCGCGATGCTGTTACAGTGTGAAAGAGAATGTGCCTTTTTCTTTATATTTAGTTATTTTCATACTCAGTGGCCTTACAACTGCACAAATTCGATACTCCATTCCGGAGGAGCTGGAGAACGGGGCTTTGGTCGGTGACATTGTCCGAGATTTGGGTCTGGACCTGAGAAAACTTTCCACGCGACGAATCAGAATCACCTCGGACAGTGGACGGAGATATTTCACCATCAATCATAAAACCGGGAAGCTGGTGGTGAGTGACCGCATTGACCGAGAGACAGTGTGTGAGTTCAGTGGCACCTGTTCACGCAACCTGGAGGTGGTCTTAGAGAATCCACTGGAGGTGCACAACGTGGAGGTGGAGATTTTGGACGTGAACGATAACGCGCCACAATTCCCTCGAGATGAATACCAGCTCGAGGTGTCGGAGTCCGCTCTCACCGGGTCCCGCTTCCACATCGAGGGAGCGCAGGACGCAGACGACGGCTCCAACTCCGTGAAGCAGTACCGCCTCAGCCCAAACGACCACCTCGCCCTGGACTCAATTAAGCCATTTTCCAACGATAAGCACATCGAGTTTATTCTCAAAAAGCCCTTTGACCGCGAGCAGATGCCCTCACATCAGCTAATCCTGACAGCATTAGATGGAGGCACCCCGCAGAGAACTGGTACGGCCAAAATCAATGTACGTATCCTTGATGCCAATGACAATGTGCCTGCGTTTGACAGCTCCGTGTACAAAGTAAAACTGTCCGAAAACTCCCCAAAGGGCGCTCTGGTGATCAAGTTAAATGCAACAGACCCTGATGAGGGCTCAAATGGGCTGGTGTTCTACTCCTTCAGCAGTTACACACCAGAACGAGTCAGACAGATGTTTTCCATGGACACAGACACTGGGGAAATTAGGGTGAAAAACAATATAGACTATGAGGAGACCAACACGTATGAAATGTACATACAAGCAATGGACAAGGGGCCGGCTCCAGTGGCAGTTCACTGTAAAGTAGTTGTAGAAGTTTTGGACGTCAATGACAACATTCCTGAGATTGTACTGTCTTCACTCTCCAGCCCTGTACGTGAGGATGCCCGGGCTGACACAGTTGTAGCATTGATCAGTGTGAATGACCGTGACTCTGGACCAAATAAACAAGTTACCCTGGAGATCATGCCCCACCTGCCTTTTAGGATCAAATCTTTCCGTAACCACTATACCATTGTCACATCTGCTTTCCTGGACCGGGAAACCATCTCTTCCTACAATGTCACCGTCAACGCTGTGGATGGAGGCACCCCACCCCTGTCATCTCAAATGACCTTTAAAGTGGATGTCGCAGACGTAAACGACAACCCACCTCGTTTTGAACAAACATCATATACTGTTTACATCACAGAAAACAATGCTCCAGGTGCACCACTGTGTGTTGTTAAGGCCACGGATGCTGACGCTGCAGAAAATGCGCGCATCACCTATACTGTCCTGAATGACAACAACCATGGCATCCCTGTAGCCAGCTATGTCAGCATCAAACCTGATAAAGGTCAAGCGTATGCCCTGCGAGCCTTCGACTTTGAGAAGCTGAGAGAGTTTCACTTTCAGATCAAAGCCCAGGACAATGGCGTGCCTCCCCTCAGCCGTGTGGCCACAGTGTATGTTTACATTATGGATCAGAATGACCATGTGCCCAGGATAGTCTACCCGCCCACCAATGGGAGCCACACCACAGAGACGCTCATGAAAAATGCTGAAGCAGGAGTGCTGGTTAGCAAGGTGACAGCGTGGGATGGCGATGCCGGGCAGAATGCTTGGCTGCTCTATGCCCTGGAGCAGACCAACGCCGACCTCGACCTGTTCAAGGTGCACGAGTACACGGGGGAGATCCGCACCACAAGGCGGGTCATTGAGGATAACTCCACCTCCTTCCGCCTGACAGTGATGGTGCATGATAACGGCTTACCACCACTCTCCTCCACTGCCACCATCCATGTGCACGTGATGGAGCTGCCGCCTAAGTTGACCCCTGACCCTAAGCGCATCATCAGGCCCAACAGCCCACTCATGTTTTCCAATGTCACCCTCTACCTCATCATTGCCCTTAGTGCCACAACCTTCGTGTTCCTGGTCACCGTTTTTGTTCTGGCCATTGTGCGGTGCCATGCCTACTGCACCCAGCCTGGCTCCTGCTCTCCATGTTGTGTCTCCAAGAAGAGTGCTCCAGAGGGGGGCACCTCAGCCGGTGGGGGTGGAGGAAGAGCTACAGGTGGAGGAGGTGGAGGGCAACCAAATGAAAATATAGCCCTGCGGCGTGACCTCAAAGTGGAGCCGCACTATATTGAAGTGCGGGGTAATGGGTCTTTGACCAAAACGTACTGTTACAAGACCTGCATGACCGCCACATCGGGAAGTGACACTTTTATGTTCTACAACACGGGACGGCCGCACAGTGGCACCTGGGGCTCGGGGTACGTCACCAGCCACAGCGGACAGAGCCAGTTATTTGTACGGCGTCTCAGTATGCCAGATGCAACTGCCATTCAGGTGTGTGTGTGTGTGTGTCTGGTGTGATGTCTGTGTTTGTTATTTTAGATTTCCTCAAAGTAAATGACACACAAAGCACAAGCCATAAAAGGAACATTTTTAGAGTTATGGTTCAGGTTTTGCTCTCAGGCGGTGTTCTTGCAGGAGGATTGCAGTTGACATTTATGGCTCAGGAGCTGTTAAATCCTTTTATCTCCTGGCGTGTGATGTCTTAAAAAATGTTTTTATTACAGATGGTTATTCTTGTACAACAAGGCATATGCACATGTATTAGGTCCATATCTTAAAACATCTTTGAAAAAAAAGTTACAGTTCTTCTGCCAGTCCCAGGATCTGCTTAGTTTTTTCAAACTCATTTATAGAATCTATAAATTTGGCTATCAAGATGTAAAATGATATACAGTATACCGCCATTGTATTTTTTTTAAAAATGCTTCCATTATTACATTACTCGTCTTGTATACGTTTCATCTAACTTGAGCTCTATCTTAGAAATCTGGAATACACAAGTGTGCGTAGTTTGTCTCAGCTGTGTGTTTACTTGAGTGGGTCGGTGGGTGCACTCTGATTTGCTGGATGTGGTAAATGATGTCTTTGTGTGCCTTCCACGCTTGTTAAAGACCAGTTGTTTGGTGATTCAGAGTATGAGAGTGCATTTGTCTTTCACAGTTCTACAAAACGCTGTTATCAAAATATTTGTCACAAACCATCTCTCTCACTCCGTCTCTGTCTCTGCACCGTGTTACTAACTGTCTTTTCACAACAAACCAGTAGCTTTCAGCTTGTTCACCTTTGCCCCCACACAGCCAGTGTTGTTTGTCTACTGTGGGCTGTGTGCCACGATATTCAAGTCCAGTAGGTCCAGCGGGCATTCAGTGCTCATCTCTATAGAGCGGAAGAGTCTGGGAAATTGTGCAGCCTTCGCCAGCTATGAGAGCCACCAGTCCCACTGCACCAAAATATCCTCTGCTGGTCACGTACCTCTCTGGTACTGAGCAGTAAGCCAAACTTTAGGGATCTTTGCAGAAAGCAGGAATAAGACAGATGCTATGTCTGAGTTTCACTAGACTAGAGTGGCATTTCATGTTATTTTTAGCATTATAAAAGATTGATTTCAATATGCAGTTATTTGAATACAATGTGTTTGTAGTAAAACAAACAGTATTATTAGGATGAAGCAACCATTATTTGGTTTCCAAATGGTTGTTTGCCCCAGAGCATCTCTGAGTCTGTCTATGCAATGCAGAAACAAATATTAGACAAAATAAGTGAAAAAAAGAGGATACAAATATTTGTACTGTAATTGTTCTGTGATCACTCAAAGTCTTCCTCATTAAATGCTCGTCATGTGTATTCTTGCTATGTAATTAACTGGCAGTGATGTGTTTCTCATTACTGTGCGTGGATTGGCTTGCTCCTCGCAGCTAAGGCGGAGGATGAAAGGTGATTGGACACAGTGTTGATGGCGGAGGTGTGAGCTCTGTATCCATGCAAGGAGTGTTCACTGAGAGAGAGAGAGCGTGGGGGAAGAATGGAGAAAAAGGTGTGAAAATGGTTGAGTGGACAAATATAAGTGTTCTATGTTCTCTCATTACAACGTGCAAACAGACAAGGAAATTAATACACTAAAAACTCTGTTATTTTATTCTATTTCCACTTATTTTGATTTCTCCCTTTCCAAATGATAAACAGAATGCATTGATATCTCAGCCTCCATATGAGTCAGAATTGTTTTTGTTTGCCTGTTTACATTTATTACGTGAACTGGTAACATCTTAGTTTTCCACGTATGTCTTCCCTTGAGAGTCTTTCAGACTGTGGACATGTTTAGGTTCCAGATGCTTGTATCTAATGTGTGTATGTGCTAGTGTGTGTGTGTGTGTGTGTGTTTTAATTTACCCCCATAAACACCATACGGCCAAACAGACTTCTCCCTTCGGCCACGAACGTTTAGCAAAGCCGTTTAGTCCCATTTGTATACAATCTGGTTTTACTTTAATGTTTTTTGTATCACTCTCTTCTTGTATATTGTGCAGTTGGTAAACTAGGAAATAGAAAGAGCTTTCGTTTAACTGTGTTTTAATGCCATACTAACACCTTTTCCCTTTCAGTATCCTTCTAAACTATCACTCTAGCCACTGATGATTGTTTTTTGAGGAGGGATTCTCTTCGAATAGCCAAATGCCCCTTTAGTTTTTTGTATGGATAAATATCTCGGACGCTACAGTGCTTCGTGTTCCCATAGACACGCTGCTCGGTTTGAATGACTCCAGGAGGAATACCAGGCTGCTCTCATTAAGACCAAATATTGGATTTCCAGGGTGATGAATGTCCACTGCAGACTCATAGAGGTCAATGCAGCTTCATTGGCAAGTGAACATCTGTCATATTTGAAAGGAAATGGGATTGCAGATGGGTATCTTATAAACTGCCTGGCCAAGCAATGGTAATGTAGTGTTCTCAGTCCGATTGGTATCTGTCAGTGGTTTATGTTAAAATGAAAGAAAATGCAATCTCATTTCAGTTACGTGCTCAGGTTAACTGCAGATATTGCTGCACCGTTAGCTGTATCACTTGTGAATTGTAGTCCTCTAACCACATTGTGTCAGATATTATAATGTAATATCTCTACATATTTGTGAGAATAGAATGTGTGTTAATGAATCACGAGCAGACAAGCGGAGCTTTCAGTGGTGTCCGGTTCTTTGTGTGTTCTGTTGTGGTGTGTCTCAACCAAGATGCAGGACCGAGGGGGTTAATCTGATATCTGTCCTCCCCCCTCCTTCCTGCACCTATGACCTTCACAGGAGTGAATGACAGAGGGCGGTGGGTGGAGACTAAAATGTAGACCGTGCTCTGCACAGTTACCATGGTGAGATGTGGCAGACTGACTCAGGAAGACTGTGTGCCAGTGACACTCAAGGTTTTGATCAGTGTTAAAAGGATACATCAGAGAGAAAGAACAGCAACATGGGAGAGGGGCTCGAGCATATACAGTGGCAGAATAGAGGAAAAAGAGATCTGAAACCATGGTCATCAAACAATATCATTATAAACCAGTATTGTACTTGTGAAGACTGAGTCAGACATTTTGAAATATGATAGAGAATGTAGAAGTAGGGATGTAAAGCATTAGGTAGATGCAGCTTTGAAATGAGTCCGTCATCAACACATACGAGAGAGCATATGAGACTTCTGCAATGTTTCTATGATAATGGACTGTGTCACAACCATGCTGGAGTGAGTGCTAACCACAGGCGTGGAGCCTCGGGGCCTATGCATCACAGTACCAAAGTCAGTCGGCTGATGGAGTGAAATCTTTAGAGAACATGGAAGGAAGAAGGGAGGGGAGAGGAGAAGGTGTGGGGATAGATGGGAGGAGTACACCAAAAAGCTTTAATTCATCATTCACTTCTCTCCAAAGGCAGCGGCAAGCTGTCGCTGCTGAGTGTGTGTGTGTGTGTGTGTGTGTGTGTGTGTGTGAGATTTTTTTTTGAAGGTTTGTGTGTTTATGTGCACACGTGACGAGAATGCGCTAGCACTTCTCTCCATGACTTATTAATGAGACGGTATTGGCTTTCACCTGTACTTAACACTCAATTCCTCTCACTCTCTCTTGCAGCCTAAAGGGCCGAGCGCCGACTGGAGATATTCAGCCTCCCTGAGAGCCGGAGGTGTAATGCAGAGGTAAGCATCCATTTAAAAAAAAATAATACTCTTTATCATTGTACCTCACCAGTCACCTTCATTATGTTTTGTGAAAGACCAAAAGACATTCACACTATACTCCCACCTCATAATATTATACCATCCGATTACCATTCTCGAACTGACTAATCTTAAACACAATCAAATTCTTCATTAATAATGATTATGACCTCTTTGAACAAAGGTTCATTTATCCACCCATCAGTCTAAAATAGTCTACACAAATGGCCTATGGACCCAAACTGTACATTTTAAGATGTGAAATAATATGAACATAAAACATCAATTATATATTTAAGTCAACTGCAATGCAAAGGTGTTCTTCTGGCAGTTCAAAGGAATAACTCATCCTTTGAGTCAATTTGATTGTGTTGAATTGTACAGAGTGTCCTTATGACATGGCAACCAGGCAATATGTTAAAATGTCTTGATAGCCCTACCTGTCTTTGCACCAGTCAGGTGAGGCATATAGGTCCATGCATTGGAATATTCAAGAAATATTCTGGAGATCATCTGCCAGCTCTTGCTTGAATGTGATTCCAGTTCTGAGGGGAAAAGGGTGCTATATCAGGCTTTTCCCAAGCAGAATAGTCACCCTCTTGTTTTACCCAATCATATTTATATTCATCATTATAGTAAATATATAGTTTCGGTAAATTGTGAGAAAATCCCAACTATCTCAATCTTATTAAAAGCATGTTATTGTAATCAACTTACATTTTGTGACCAATGAGAGAAGGGACATAGTGAGGAGAAGTGCACTTATGGCTCTCTCAACCACAGACAGATGGACAACTGACAGGAGGGAAGGGTTGAAACAGAGAGGGGGTCAGTGATGGATGAAGGGCAGGTAGTCAGGTGGAACGATGGCTTATCAGGGATTACTGCATGACCACACCAATGATCAAATTACCCATAAGACACTGGGCACCTGCTGTTGGATCAGATGGGCCCTACCACATCAAGGGTAATACTAATGAGATGGCACCATAATTACACAAGATATCAGTCTTAATGAGTTAGCCATAATATCTCCATTGATCATTGTCATATTCAACTAATCTAACCACCTATAGATAGACATGGCATAGATGGATAGATTTGAGACACTAGCCTTGAACAGGCAACAACAAGCTTTCCAATCTCTATGTCGGAGAAAATACACCTGAACCCATAACAATTATAATAATTACACTGTATGCACATACACAAACACACACTCACACAACAGTTAAGCACATGGACTGGACAAGTCTTAGGAGATTCATTTAAACAGCGTCCTTGATGCTGCTTATCAATGTGAGGCTTCTAAGGCCCAAGTATTAATGTGTGCACTCTGATGTCCATGTCAAAATAATAACCGTGCACCATCCGAGTGATTAATATTACACAGATTCTCTCATAATTACAGCAGGGATTAATGAGCATTCATGTGCTTATGCGAACCAGTCTGACATATTAAATAGTTCTTGTGACTCACTACCTCTGATGTGTTTTAAGTTGACTATCCCCCATTTCCTACCAAGCCTTACTGAATGTTCATTTATAATCAGAGCTTGTATAAGAGATTTTGGATTTCACACCCAAACACCATGTAATGGCACTGACCTATTTAATTTGATTTAATTTAATCTCTGATGAAATGCAAATGATTTCCTACTAATTGTGTTGTTTAGGGGGTTGTGTTCGGGTTCATGTTGTGATCGCTATAGTTATGATTTGAGAGAAATAAATCTAACATTGCGAGACAGTGCTGTAAAATGATGAGGAAGCATTTGTTTACAAGCAGTAGATGAGATTGGGAACGAGAGTGAGGGACATTAGCTGAAAAGTGTATTATCAGCCCAGTGTTTGTCATTAATATTTTATCAGTGTACTTTAATGATGCTGGTGCTTTGCAGCATTTAAAATGACCTCCAGCACCAAATCAATGTTGTTCCCTTCACAGAACAACTGCACAGATGGATCTAGATTTATTCATATTTTAACAGTGTTTAGCATTTTTATAGTAAAGATGTCTGTACAATTATGGTTTGTATAAGTTGACCCTTTAAGAGCTGTTCTGCCCTCCTCATTGGTCATATGAGAAAGCAGTGGCCCTTTGTAAAGACATACAGGTCTCATATGGGTCTTTGTGACTAAAATCTTATTGTTACAGCAAGAAAATATAATCTTTCCCTTTTTAAAAGATATGGTGGAAGCAGTGAGAGAGAGTGCTGTGGTTTGTAGCAGCATTTATGTTCTGTTGGTATTGTTCAGCACTACAGACTGTGGTATTTTTCAGTAGAGGGGAGGGTGCCAAAATCCCACAGAGCGTGTGTGAAAATGTAAGAGCGGCCATCCGTAATCCATAATCCAGAGAATATCAGAAAAATGTAGGGTGAATACTTTAATCCTTATCTCAACGTTACGTTTCCTAACACACAGGGTACCAAGCTTTGGATTTGTAATGTTGTGTATTATAGGACACATATGGAGACAGGGAAGTTAAATATGTGGCAGCTTATATTTAAGTTACGGGAAACAACCATAATATAGAGCTTCACAAAGTATAACATGATGTGTATGGATTCCTTCTCTTCTCAGTTTAATTTAGCATTATGTAAGATATAACAGGTGAAAGAATGCCTTTCCAGTGTGTAAAATGTGCATCTTTTTTTGTGTTCCAGCTCAGTGCACATGGAAGAGTCCTCGGTAATGCAAGGAGCCCAAGGTGTCCTGGTTCAGAACTGGCCCACTGCATCAAGCGCCGCCGGTAAGAATCAATCTGCTCTACTCTTAATGTCTCTGACCTAAACCAACCACGGGTAACACATTCTTAGGCACAGAAAAAAATATATATATAATAATGTAAGACATATGCACATATGTGGTCACATATAGACCCAGTCTTGTCCTAAAGGTCTCAAATAGTAACAATCATCTATAGTTTAATTACAAATATTGAGACAAAACTTGCTTGGATAATTTTATACCAAAAACTGTACATTCCTCAGGAGCTTATCAAACCATGAGTGAGAGTAAAAAAAGGAGGAATACAGGGTTATCAGCGCGTGATCGCATCGACCGACTCCTACCACTTCCCACTGCTGCAAGGAGAGGAAATGACACCTGCTACGTAGGCGTAGATGGATATCTCTGCTCTCCGTTTCAGGAAGGGAGACAATATAGACAAAAAGAGAGCGAGCAAGAGTTAATAGTTGATTGGATCATCAGCAAGATGTTTAGAAAAGCATAAGCCTCTGCGCCACAGAGGACAAAGATTGGAGAACAAATTAGAGAATCAGTCTCTGTCTGAGAGACTGGATTTAACACACATACACTCACAAAGACCAAGATTAAGGGGCAGTGATGTGGGCGACTAACCATATTATTTTAAAATATTTGAATATGTTTATAAGCTTTCATCCTTTTATGTAACATATGGACATTTAAATGGTGCATCTGTGCATTATATCATTTAATTAAATTGGCCCCTAAATGTAAATGACATTTGAATGTTTTGTTGCTAGATTATATAATATAGATTATTGAAAATCACTCTAATGAAGGAAACAATATTTTAATGAATTTTAGTCATTAGACATTGCAGTTACAAGATAGACAATTAAATTCCAAATATGAGTCAAATTCACAGTTTTGTTCTGAACATAATAGTATTGTTGGCAGGGCCTTTACTGTGAAGCAGCTTCAGGAAAGTGACGCACATGGAAGTGTTGAACTTCAGCTTGTTGAGAATCATGAAGTCTAAATGTAACATTTTACACCATTCCCCACATTGTTTTGATTAGGTATGCAGCAATATTGCAAAGGGGACAACATACTTAGATGTATATTTTCCACTTTGCTCATTAGGATTGGTGCATTATACTCTTTACTATGCTTATTAAAGATGACAGGAGAGCAAGCAGCAGAGGTCATTTTATTTATAAAAGACAAAACATGTTTTTCTTTTGTCAGAATGGAAAGGTTTTCACCAAGGCTCAACAAAGCACTGCAAAGCAGTTTATTAAAAAACAGTGCTAGCTGAATCAGAAGAACAGGAATACTGGAGCAAAACAGAACTCTAATTGACGGCATACCCAATGCTAGATGGCATTTCAAAGCCATTGTAATGTGAATGTCAGTGCATGCAATGCCATATTTGCTTCCTTTAACCAAGATGTATGACCAAAGAGGAGAATTCAGTTGTCAGCTCTTGACTTTCCTCATGATGACGGGGAGCTGCGGTCAAAGAGGATTAAGAGTGAAGCAGAAAAAAGAGTGGCCTGGTAGAGGAAAAAATGTAGTTGGAGGCAGGTGAGAAAACTGGACAGACATATGTACAATGAGCTAAGTGGAGTGAGAACGACAGTGTAATTAAGTTTAGATAAAGAAGCGATTTGTTACGATTAAGAAAGTAGAGATGGCATGGTGTCTTTTATAGAGAGGAGGCGGTGGGCTGGGCAGGCAGACACACTACCCACACAGTAACTACTGTCTCTTCCTATCACACACACACACACACACAGAGCCTCCTCTGCTCTGCCATTGATTGGTTGCTGTGGCTGAGGACTTGCAGCCTGCAGGCACTTCAAAACAAGAGAGATGGAGAGAGAGAACAGAACAGGCTGTGGTGACGTCTTTAGGGTGGGTCAGTGGTAATAAGATCAGCTGGTGAAGATTTAAGGTGGTCTAATTGAGCTGTGGCAGTTCAAGAATAACACATTGTGTACACGCTAATCTTGCTTTGCCTAAGGGCTGACTGTCCCTTCTTTATCTCATCGTAAGCCATGTTAAAAATGGAAATATTCGCTGGGGGCTATATTAGCTTCAGGTCCAATTTTAGGGTTGAATTAAGAATAAACTTGGGTTAAAAGTGTTGGATAATATGAAAAGCATGTATTTCTAAAGCTCCCTGGCTGGAGATTGGGAAAGATTTGTTTTCGGGCTTTGAAGATGCTTCTGTTCATCATGTCTCAGAAATGAGAGGAATGGAGATATTGATTCAATGTGGTCTGTCACATCACAGTGAGTCATACTCTGTGCTATTTATAACGAAATCATCTCGCTTGTGAGGTAGACTAAGGTTCTGAGGTGGAGAGCAGCAGTATATGGGTGGGAGTTGGATTTGTTCAGGGAATTGTTTCAGTCTGGTTGCTGTACCAACAGGGTGATGTTTACTTCACAGTCTATTTTTTCCTTCGATGTGAGACACGGAGGTACATCCGACAACGCCCCTGTTTCTTTCCATTAGATTTAAAGCATGTGGATTTGTGTGTGTCTTTTGCATCGTGTTCAGTGTGTTTGTGTGAACATGCATGTGTGCTGGCTTGGCTGTGTTTCCAAGTGTGTTTTGGCTGCCTGCTTTGTGTTCTGCTCCTGCTGTGACAGATGGAGCGCAGCCCACGCCCAGATTAACAGACGCACATTAATGAAATCAGGGTTCTGTTTGCTGTCTAACTCTCTCTCCCGATCTGTTTCTCACTCCCTCTATGTCTTCCTCCACACGGCTAACCAAGGGCACATAGGTTATTCATAGAGAACTATGCAGTATTGCATTATTTAAAGAAACAAGATAATAAGCAAAAAAGGATAAGGTGGAGAAGAAGGTGACTAGACACGATGACCATAAACAGTTTGTGAGGAAGTGACAATGACTAAATCAGAGTGATTGACTGTAGCAAAGTCTGCAATGGAAAGAGAGGAAGCTCTGTGAGGCTGCTGTTGCTAGGGGAGAATGGTTACCCTAAACACATCGAGGGAGGAAAAAGAGAGAGAGAGCTTGCAGCATTATTCTCCATCAGCGCAAGCCGCTGTCACCATGACTCCTACCAATGTCCTACTGCTTGACTGGAGGATGTAGTTTCCAAGGCAACCATGCATGGCCCCTTATATTGGCAAGAGAGAAGAAGGGAGGGTGGGCAGTTATATAGAGGTGCAAACATATGGTGTGGGATAAAAGGAGGAGGGGTACAGCGGGGAATGAAAGAAACAGACTGGCTTTGGCTGAACTGCCCATGCAGTAGCAAAAGCTAAAACAGAGCGGGATGGAATTAAAAGAAGTAGGAGTGTGTTTGTAAGGTGAGAGTTAAAGGTAAGAGGTGTAAAGGAAAGCAGACAGGAGTGGAAAGTGAGTAACAGAAGGAGAGTGACCTACATTCACTTGGGCGGTGGTGTGCTGCAGAGGTGGATGCAGGTTGAGAGAGAGAGAAAGAGAGAGAGAGAGAGAGAGAGAAGAGAGAGAGAGAGAGAGAGAGAGAGAGAGAGAGAGAGAGAGAGAGAGAGAGAGAGAGAGAGAGAGAGAGAGAGAGAGAGAGAGAGAGAGAGAGAGAGAGAAGGAGAGGGAGATTTGATGCAAGTTAACGGTAATCAACTGCAGCAAGCATGTGTCGAGGCAAAATAGACTGAAGGGTGGAGGCAAAATGCCAAGACAGAAAGGTGGACGAGAGGACACTCTACTGAGGATGTATGCTCCATTTTGCTCCTTCAATGCCGCAGACCTCGACCATATTTTGATTTTCGCTAATTAGCATCTGGGACCATGACCTCATGCATTTACCTTACTGTAATTGTATCAGTCTCATCAGGATAGATAAGTGTAAGTACATGTTGTGATATTTCTGTTGTGGATAAAATGACACAGAAGATTCAAGGAAGGTTCAATTCAAGGCTTCATATCTTACTTTAGAGATGCAGTCTTAGTTAAAGTGGATTTGATAGGAAAAAAGGTTTGGCCCAATAAGAAAGGCAAGGTAAAACAGAAGCTGTCAGGGACTTTTCACATGTTCTAAATCCCTCCGCCCCATCTGTTTCCATTTCTTAACTTTGGTTCTTTGTTTTTTGTTCTATCCTCATATATTTATATGTCTTGCCAGCTCTCTCCATCTGTTTCTGTCCGGAGAATGAATCAACTTATCCTTCGCCATTTTTCTTTTTCTTTTTTACATATACCTACTGACATAAAATGGACATATACACTGATAACAACTCAAACTCCCACACACAACTAAAGCCAGTGTTATTTTTGATGTGTTAAATCCTGCCGATTTGGGATGCCTGTGTCCACCATCTGACACAGGAACCAGCTGGGAGTGGAAAGCAAGGTGCTCAACCCTTCATGAAACCCAAAGAGAAACACACACATACACAATTGTACACTCAAATATGCATATGCAGAGGCATAATTGCTTTTACCATCATTGTTGTGTTATTACTCACTCCAGTTTGCTTTCTTTATTGCATTTACTGGGAGTAGATTGGGGAATATGGTAATTCATGCAGACACAAAATGTATTCTTCTTTCACCAAACAGGCATTGCAGTGAAAACACAGACACATGAATAATAATTAGGTTTTGAATAGACAGCAAAAGCACATTGTGTTTTTATCACAATGAGCACACACTGCTCAGCACTCATAACAAACACAGTGTCTGTCTTGAGAAAGGGTGTGGTCCCAACTGACTGTTTGCTGTCATGACAATCACATATGTATTTACCACTGCAGTGTAGGAGCGAAAGAAAGAAAGAAAAAACAATCACACCTTCAGGATCTTTTAATCCTTTTTTTTGTTCTCCCACCCTCTGCTTCAGTTTTGAGCATCATGTTTCATATCTGCATCCCTGCACTCCCTGGCCCCTCTTCCTCCTCCTCCTCTTCCTCCTCAGCTAGTTATGTAACGCTGCACTGCGCTCCACTGCGCTTTCTGCCCAACTGGACGATGGTAGGGCGAGACAAGGGTATGAATAAAGTAGACGTGGCAAAATGGAGCTTTTGTGATTTTAAGTGGCTGTGAAAACCCTCGGCTACAACATGGGAGTGATGGGACATTCACATGCAGAGATTCAGGGTCGAAGACAGAGATCAAACTCAGGGGAAGATGCAAAATTATTGATTATGGTGTCACTCTAGCATTTTAAATACAACATTTTTTGTTTTTTTATTCTGCTAATTGCAGATGGAGAAAGTAATAAAGCTTGGGACAAACATGAATCAAATAACCCATCCTCCTCTCTACTGTGCCTTGTGTCATTGACAGACAAGCTGTTTAATACCCGATCACATTAATGTTACCATGAATACTGATGGTCATGATTAAGACTCGTCAATAACTGTGAGGGACGGGTGTTGGCTGGCTGAGTTTTCACACATGATTAGTTGAAAGGTCAAGAGAGAGATAGAGAGAGAGGATGGCAAGGAAAAGAGAAGGAGGGAGGCTGTGAAAGAGAAACGGAGAGGAGAGAAGGGAGGAAGTTTTGCTCTGCAACAGCCATCGACAAATCAGATTGAAGCAATGGCTGCGTGGGGATGAGTGTTGGGTGAGGTGGGTCTGTTCCCGTTGTGAAGGAAGAGACACCGAGAAGAGTGAGAAAAGGGGTTGGATATAAAGGGAATGGATCACAGGTCAAATCATCAAAATAACTTGTGTAAGTCAAGTTTGGTAAAAAAAAAGAACAAAAGGAACCTCCCAAAGCAGCGACGACTATTATGACATTTTTCGTTGCACCAGTTTATTGCAGCTCTACAACAGTGTATCCCATGATTTGTCTTTTATTTTAAGACATTGACCCCTGCATGGTCTTACCCTTTCCCATCTATCCGCGTCAGCATGACTCATCACTCTCAAAGGTGTTGCTTTGTTTGTGAATGTAATTTTGCATTTGGGCACTGGTGTCTCATCAAGTCCCCTCATTAAGTGAGAGGTAATTTCTTTGAGACAAGAGAATGGACGCTTCAGACCAAAGTGTCCACTGCAAGCTGCCCAGTAGTCTGCATTTGTATCTAGTATTTTGTGCTCCCTTTCTTGTTTCTTTTTTCTTTTAGGAGTCAGAATCAGGGTCATGTTTCCTCTTGGGCAGTCAGATAAGGACATATCATCTGGGGGAAGGCTCTCGCCTTGTGCATCAATATGACTCTAGCTGTCTCTGTCTCTACATGTGGAGGAAGCTATGACTGGATCTAGCCTGGCATGTCCTAATCCTCTCAGTCTCTTTGTCAAAGTCAGTCTCCTTTCTGCTGCTCTTCCAGCTGTGTTGTTGCAGTTGGTAAATGATAGCTTTTTGGGGAATTGTAATGGGGAACATTTTAAATGCATACCTCAAGTAATTAGTCTATGGTGGTCTCATTCTGATTATAGCTGAGGGAATTAAATATGACATTGAAAATGACAAATCCTAAAAGGGGCCACAACTAACAACTATTTTCATGACTGAACAACCTGTCAACTATCAATTGTAAGAACATCATAATAACTGCTCATCACTTGCCTCAAGCCCAATGTAACATCTTCAAATGAATGTATTTGTCCAACCAACAGTCAAAAACCCAAAGCTATTCAATTTGCAGTGGCATTTGTTGTTTGTTAATAATCAACTTAATAGTGCTGCTCTCATTCAGACTAGAATCTGTTCATGTTTAGATTCACTCATAAAAAATACAAATAAAATTGATTTAATGACATTTTCTGCTTAGACATGGGCAGTTTCCCAGCAGAAGGAGGAGCTTTACAGCAGTGCGTGTCTCTATGACTGATTGGATTGTATGCCAAGCAAGAGATGTGTTTGCCATGGATTTACTCCATGAATCCTTCACTGAGAGCAGATCTCACTGAGAACTTGTAATCAAAATGGGTAAAATATGGAATGGAAAACAAGTAAGAAAAAAAAAAAGTGAATTCAAAGCCAGACTTTAAAAACTAAAACTAATAAACTCCATCGTCTCATGAATTAAATCTTAGTAATATCACTGAATTATAGGGCTGACACACTAATTGCATATAAAACTTTTGTTTTGTCTCAAAGATGTAATGGATAATTAATTAACTTACTCACTATCTCTTGTATCAACCAGATAATCATTACTGAATCAAACTCAGCCATTCATAGTTTAGTCCGAACTATGTCACTATGTCCAACTTTATTTCGGATTTTCATTTTGTGTAAGAGATGCAGCATGAAGAAAGCTGAAACCAAACATTCTCTCCTTGATGCATGGTCAGATTGGTTGCTCATGCCTTCCTAAGTGACCTCCCAATTACTGAATACTGACGTGTTTGCTTTGTGCCCATATTTGTAGATTTTTAGGAGAAAAAAAACATTTCAGTTAGATTTTGTTAATATATACTGTATTACCTTTCTAAGCCTTTAACATACAGTTGAAGGTTCTAATGTTTCATCAAGCGGTGCACGGATGTTAGCTTTGGCCAGGAGGCAGCGTTTGATTTATTGCTCACTTAGCGGTTTCATCTTGTAAACCTCCCATTAAGTTACACCATCTCCCACCTTTTATAGCATGTCATGGCTGTTCCCTCAAGGAGTGCCACTCATTAACCGATTAGATTTTTTTTCTCCTAATGGCTGCAGATGTCATTAAACTCTCCTTGCAGCCAAAGTTTTGACACAGTTGGCCTGATTTATGTATATGCAAGGGCAGGTGACTTAACAGTACATAATCTGAGCTCAAAATGTGCTGTTCAGTGGAGGGATTTATCTGAGAAGAAATCCAAATGGGGTGATACTTCTAGACTATGAATGATATTTATTCATAGAAAGGTTTGTGGAGTTATTGAATGTACATCTAATGAAAAAAGAGATTAAAGGACATACAATCATGCACAGAAGGAAAGTTTTCTTCTATTAAATTAAAGCTATCACAATGTATCTGTCATACTCTGGACACGTCTGGTTCAGTAGCTGCTCAGCAAACTACATGTTCAACTTAAAATCAGCCATCCTGAATTTTATAGAAATGTGGTTTTTAGTTTTAGAAAGATGGGAGATCACTATATCCATTAATATATAAATTAATGATATATATTTATAAAGTTTGTAACACGAAAGTTGTGGGTTTGCTTGTTGGACATTTCTGACTCTGTTTCTAATACATTTACACATTAGATTAGACAAACATAAAACAGTAAATTAGGCAAACGTTCTTAAATCCATCATGATTTCTCCTAAATTTGCATGCATGACGAACAAACACAACCTGTACATTAGATGACAAATTGTCCTTCTTAACTGGTGTGTCTCATAAATAACCAAGGGTGCAAAAAGCTTAGTACATCTCCCTTAGTTTGTCTGAATAATTTTGTATATACATTACAATTCCGAGAGTATGAGTCCATCAAAATAAGTCCATTGATAACATAATTTCATAAAACATTAACCTTATCTGTTTAAAGCAAAGAGATAGCAAACAATAACCCATCATCCATCTCTTTCAGATGCTGAAGGGGGAGAAGTGTCCCCCCCAATGGGTGCTGGAGTAGACAGCAACAGCTGGCATTTTCGCTATGGCGCCGGCGGTCCTGGTGCACCCCCACAACACCTGAAACCTGGCGAGGTCCCCCCGGAAGCCTTCATCATCCCCGGCTCACCTGCCATAATATCCATCAGACAGAACCAGGGCGGAGAGGACGACAAGAGCGATTTCATCACCTTCGGAAAGAAAGAGGAGGCCAAGAAGAAGAAGAAGAAGAAGAAGGAGAAGAAAGACAAGAAGGATAAGGGGAAGGATGATGGAGATGAGTAGAGGAGCAGAAAGAGGAAATGGTAAAGAAAAGGGCGTTGTTAAAACAGAGGTACCAACCAAAGTCCACTGGGTAAAAAGAAAATGTGGAAACTATTTCATATTTTACTATTTCATTTTATTACCTTTTTTCACTGATAATATTTTGAAATACCTGGCCTTACCAAGATTTATTTTACCTTCAGTATCTTACTGAGGTAAATTATTGATCTTGCCTTGATAAACAATACAATGATTGATTTTGCTCCACGCCCCTTTGTGCCTATACACTCTGAGTCAACTCATGTCAGTCAACTTTCCCAGTAATAATTGACCACTCTTTGCCCTAGTCTTGAATTAGTTTTCCTTTAACCCACTGGGCATGTTGGCACCTCTGTCTTATCCTCTCCCCAACTGATGTGTAAACCGTTCTCTCTGAGAGAAGACAAATACTTTGTACAAGAACAACAAAAAGCTCTGTGCCAGCCAAGGAAAAGAAGAACGACGACAAAGAAGATTGAGACAGATGCATGCCATCTGGAGCTGGACACGTACTACTTGTAAATAGCACAGGAGTCACTGAAACTAAGGCTTACATGACACTGCTGCAGATTCCTCTGATACTTACCAACAGTGTTTCCTAAGATCTCAAAGAAACCACATGCACACATACGCATGCTCACACATTCAAACATGCAAACACAAATACACATACTTACCGTGACTAAATAGACATGGAGCGCACTTGAGACCTAGAGAGAGGGTGAAAAATATAAAAGGAAAGAAAATCACCTGACATCCAAGAAATGTGCTTAAAACTAGACACTGCAAGCGTTTTGTCCTGCACCGTCACCTAAGCGGAGTGCATGTGTACATCAACTCTCTCAGGATGGAAGCAGCATCCTTTGCTACCACTCTGTATTTTCTCACTGCATTTGAAGGACACAAAGCTTCATTTCCTGCTAGAACGCCAACTGAGAAATGCAGAGAGCACTGGAAAGATGGAGAGATGGGAGGATCCCGCATGTTCTCCTGAGGATCACAGAGGGGAGAGTCCAGCTGAGCTGGCTTGTGACTTCGCTTTCAGTCAGTGGACTCTGATGAAACCGTACAGAATAAAAGGAGTCTTGAGATTTTGATACCACCATCTCTTCTCCCCCGGCCGCAGCAAAAGCCTAATGCTTTCTGCTTTGAATGTTTGGTAGCAACCAGTCCTTACCTGATTCCTTGAGTTTACAACTGCTCACTTGCTTGCATTTGCCCCAAGCTGCCACGAGCCGTCCTCTCCTCCCCCAACTGCCTTTTTCCTCACGATCGCCAATCCTACTGACTGCCTCTTCATGTGATGATACAGTTTGTGAACTGGTTCTGTTGTTCATTTATTCTCAAAAGAGATTCCTTGTTACATACTCCTGTTTTTTTTTTTTGTTTTTCCTCACAGCTTTAACTGCTTTTTGAGTGTCATGCCCAACCCTATTTACCCTCAGCCACTGCCCCCTACGCCCTGCTCTGACGCCCCTGCTCAGGATCGATCCTGGGAATGGCCTGCTCTGAACATTGTGGTGTGCTGAGAACAGCATGGAGTAATGTGGATGTGGCCTGGGTAAACCAAGTCGGGGTTCTCCGCCCTGGACTCTTATCAGATGTCTCTCGAAGTGCACAACGGTTCAGTGCTTTTAACTTGCAAATACTAGCCTACACTATTCATTTCCTGTGTGTAGCCACTGATGAGAGAGGACCAGGTGGGATGACACAGATTACAGCAGTGGAGGCCTGGGATTAAGTGAGGAGACGGGTGCCGTGGGCTGGCCCTCCATCTCCATGTACAAGAGAAGAAAGTTGTTCTCCAAATTGATTGTTTAGGATCGCTGAGTCACATTAGCTTTTATCTACGCTGTAAATGTAGCTGAAGCTTTTCATAGATTGTCTCTGCATTAGTAATTGAAACTTGCTTAATATACAGGCATCTGGGGATTCCCATCCCACAGCTACTGTACATCCCACCAATCCTCTCTCAGGAGGTGTAGAAAAGAAGGGGCACACTCTTGCCTCACAGTCTGCTTCTGTTGGTTCCCCTCCCCTGCCTGTAACTTGTTGCCACGTCCCCAAAGTTTTGCGGCTCAGTATGACGTCACTCCATTAAGTGGCTGCTGCATGTACTGCTCTAAGGAAACACATACTATATAGAGAAATATATATATAAATAGATAGATGGCTATGATTTTATTCTTTTGTACCATCATTTTTTCTTCATTACTTGCACAGGAGATATTTGTATGTACTTCTGTCTCTGCCAAACATCTATGTACTACAATCTTCACGCTCCACAGATGTTGTATGGCATCCACTAAACCTCTTTAAATATTTGTAAATGCTATAGTGTGATACCTTTCACCGCAAGTTTATCATTTTTCTTTTACCAACTATGATTTTTGTTTTTGAAAACAAGCAAAGCAAGAAAAAAAATCACTCTGTGTCCAGCTTTGACATGACGATCTTACTAACACTGTAATATTGTAACTGAAATATGTATGATCCTATGATGAGCTATCACTTCCCTTTCACTCTTAACAAAAAAAAAAATGAAAAAAAATTCCAGTGTATAAAAAGATATATGTAGTGTATGCTTGTGTTTAGTGAGCGTTCATGCTGTCATTTTTTCCCAATGTATGGTGGTGAACTATGGTGGCAATGTGCTGTCCAAAATGGACTAGCACAGATCTGTTGTAAAACCCTTTTTTGTAGACCCGCTCATCAACTGTGACAGTGAAGTAGTGAATTTCATTTATTTCATTTTGATTTATTTTTTGATTTTACCTAAATGGATACAGTGGTAATGTGTTTTGTTTATAAATCACTAATAAAGTTTTCTTTCTTAAAATACATGTGAATTCATTTGTGTGTGTGTGTGTGTGTGTGTGTGTGTGTGTGTGTGTGTGTGTGTGTGTGTGTGTGTGTGTGTGTGTGTGTGTGTCAGAATCAAGTTTGTACAAACCAGGAATTTGACCTGGCGGAAGGTGCATCATATCAGTGACTATAACAATGACAACGACGACAACAACAGCAACAACAACAAAGAACATTTAACTATACAAAGTGAGAGTATAAAGATTTAGAAAAAAAATAAGTAAGTATGCAGTGAATAAGTAAGGATGCAGGTAAAAATAAAAAATACAAAACAAATGGTAAAACGATAAATAATAATAATAAAAGTAACGGTAAAGTAAAGTGCACGGAGTGAGGTTATTGATTTTTTTGAAAGTGACAGGTGAAGGGTGAAGTGGTGAGTGACTTTAAATGGGAGGTTGTGTGTGTGTGTGTGTGTGTGTGTGTGTGTGTGTGTGTGTGTGTGTGTGTGTGTGTGTGTGTGTGTGTGTGTGTGGAAACCTTAATTAGAAATCAGTATCAGACTTGTACTCAAAGTTTTGGGAGAGATTTTTTTAAACACTTATGAGAATGTATTAGTTCTGAAGTGGAAGAAAGTGTACATCTCTTCATCATGTGGACAGGACTGACAAACTATCTACAGGCTGCTCTCCTACAGCCCACTTCTTTATGTGCACTGGCAAGCACTCAGAGGAGGACACAGGCAGAATGACCTGCCCAGCACTGAAGCCTCATATGTCCCTGTTGGAAGTCACAGATGGTACAAAGTCCCTTGTGAAAAGAAGCGTCCAGACGAGTTTTATAATTTAATAGAGTGGATAAGTAGATTTATTCTATCCCAGTGGGGGAGATTATAGAAGAAACAAAATCACAATAGAGAGACATCACTCATGCTGGCCTATATAAAATGCTGCACAGATAATCAATACTTTCATCCAGTCATCGACTCAAGCAGCAAGCTCAATTGTTTCCTGGTCATTTAGAGTTCTAGGAATTACAACTAATTGTATTTATGTATTTTGTTTATCTGGAATGAACACATATTCAGACTTAATAACCGTGTCTTTAAAACTGATGCTGCTCTTGAAATATATAAAGTCATTGAAGTCTCTCTCCAGTTTTGACTTTAATCTTGCAGAAGGGAGATGAGAGGTTCAAGACTTCGTGCTGAAATAATGCTTTTGAAAAAGCTACATCCCATTCTTGATTTTATTATTTCTAGGAGACAGACACAATTGTTTCTATGGTTACAGCTATTTAGGGAATATTCTCTATGGCAACAGCCTTATATATATATATATATATATATATATATATATATATATATATATATATATATATATATTGTGTGTGTGTGTGTGTGTGTGTGTGTGTGTGTGTGTCTCTGTGTGTGTGTGTGTGTGTGTGTGTGTGTGTGCATCTTTTATTTCATATACCACAGACAGCACAGATGACTCTGTAATTATGATGTACACACACAAAAAAATGATGATGCATTTAAATAAATAAATTATAAAAAGTCTTTAAAAGTATTTAATGACAAACAAAAAATGTAAGAATACGTTTATGTATTAAATGTATTCAGGTTAGATCAGGGGTGGTCAATTCATTTTCCCAAGGGGCCATATGAGAAATTAGGACCGTTGTGGGCCGAACTTAATTCCGCTCAATATTAATTTGATTACTTTATTAAAAAAACTGTAAATTATATGTTTTCGAGCCGTTACAATAAGGCTATGAAAATACGTCCAAAATGTCTGAGGTGGATATGCAAAGGACAGCTCAGTGAGAGAGGATCTGTATCGATGAGACGGACCGCCAGAGAGTGCTTTGAAGCAGTAACTGCAGAATGAAACGTGTTTTCACGCCAGAGTCTCCAAGACCTACAGAAAAAACGTCCAAAGGTCTCCAATAACAGACGGGGGCCGTGAAAATGCCCAGGTCTGGTAGACGCTGTGTTTATCAGCGCAAAATATATGTGCTTAATTGGGGACTAGCTACCCTTTGCGCATGTGCCAGATCACGCGCTCTCAGTCGTATTTCCACCTTTTTTCCTGACTGTGACCTGGCTGGCTGCTGCAAGATTACGCTGACTCATACCTACTACAGGCAAAAGTACATTATTTGGTAAGTAACGTTGTTTCTTTATAGAAGTTTAGAATGAACCTCGCTATCAAGTAATGCCTTCGTTCTGTAATAATGACCACAATGTGTGGAACAGCTGTGATAACTTAGCCGGGCGAATATTGTTCCGTCCCAATTGGCAGGCGTTAGCTGGTAAGCTAGGTAGCCGACATTGTTAGCATTATAGACCAGACCAGAGATCGTCTGGTCATTGTCGGCTCATTGTAAATGAGGAGCATTTAAACGAACCGACTACGGGTCTCCTCCTCTCCTGCGCCATAATGTAGGTAGGCAGTGCAGGCCGCAGGAGGCCGCTTGTAGCATTGACTTTCTTGCTGAACTTCTCGGCTTTTTAGTGACTTTTTTTTTAGCTACAAATCTATTGAGTTATTCAGATAATCGGTGGGAAACAGTCATTTATATAATCAAATTGTAATTTATTCCCCTGCTGCTAAATTAGCTGTTTTACGGCAGCAGCTGAAGGAATAGAATAAAAGTAGAACGGACATACGCTGTCAATTTAACACAACCTCCATAATTATCAAGGCAAATGATTTATTTTATTGAAATGATGGTCTTAGTCTTTTTAACATCTTTTAATAATTTACTGTATGTTATATGTAGCTTTAGTTTTACTGTAAAAGGTGAATTGATGGTCCAAATGTTAACATTTTATCTGAGTGCCCAAAAACACTTTTGACTTTGTTTTCCATGGCCATTGGAGTATTCCAGCATTAGGCACCACTAATATTTACTGCGGTCAAGCCAGACTCCACTTCGAAAACCCCGCATAGGTTTTTTAGGAAATAAGAGCAAACTTCCGGTGAATGCAAACTATTCCAAGGACATTTTGTATTTCTGTTGTGTGAATATGTACACCTAATATCA
Organism: Clinocottus analis; assembly: GCF_023055335.1. Classification (NCBI taxonomy): domain Eukaryota; kingdom Metazoa; phylum Chordata; class Actinopteri; order Perciformes; family Cottidae; genus Clinocottus; species Clinocottus analis. The sequence continues at coordinate 9,878,684 of NW_027175821.1, forward strand.
ACAGCAAGCCACCTTAGAAGGTACCTCTTCCGATATCAGGACATTCTGATTTCAAAATAAAAGCTCTGAAATGTTTCTTTTTCATTTTTTAGCCAGTGTGTCTCAACGTTCGGCTTTGAAAGAAAATGGCCCATAGTTACAAACTCATTCCTAAATAAAAGCCCATCAAAATCATGAGAAATTACCACTAATATTTGATTGGAAAATGAATTTACCCAGAGTTGCAAACTCCAAATGGTCTATAGTTACAAACTAATTTCACTTCAGATTAATAGTAGACTGTGGTGGAAATGTATCATGTTTTCTTTTTAGCTGTAACCCCGTAGAAGTACCTACATTCCAGTGTTGTGTGTGTGCTTTTGTAGAAAACAAGTAATGGAACAAGATTAATTTTAACGCACAAATGGACGTCTCAGGCATGATGAAACGTTTACTTGTATGTTTCTAGGATCCACATTTAAAACTAATATTTACAGTACATCCCACACACAAAAACAGGAAACGCAGGCAAAATTCATTACTTGACTTTTAAAGCCAATGTCGTCAGTATAAACGGTCAGTTTCATCAGTCAGACAGTTCTACAGTTGGGGCAACAGAGTCTGTGGATACAGATAATGAATAACATGAAACTCTAAGTTGATGCTGCTGGAATTCAGGTGCCAAATTTGACCGAACTTTAAAATTTGGTATACCTTCCACTCTACCTAATAGGTGAAACGACAGAAAGCTTTCTGAACGAGAGAATTGCTTCATTGTCAGACGACTGGAGATAGTTGAGCAGACGCCCGTGATGGGGGAGTTCAACATCAGATGGCCGGCCTTGTTCCAGCAGAGTGAAGCATGTTTGTATTTGTTGACTATTGGATTATTATTAATGACTGCACACATTTTATTTGCTAGTAATTATACACCCTTGTATGATAGTAACTATAATACAAGGGTAAACATTTTCTTTATTGTTTGTTAAAAATGTATTTCAGGTGAATGAAGAGTTCTTGCGAATCGGTGTTGAGGTGTGAAAAGAAAAAAGATCAAGGATGTCCTGGCGATCAATGATTCGGTTAGTACACATATATAGAATATCCTTTTCACTGTAGTAGGGTGGTTATTTTAACGTGTTCTCATCAATAACTGCTTATTTAAGCACATTTGATGATTGGTAAATGGCCTGCTTATATAGCACCCACATTTAGCCTCATTTCTTCCTTGATTTGTTGCCCCTGTTTCAGTGTGACAACATCAACACCATCCGGAGAAGCTTTGTCATCTACCTAAATGAAGATCCAGGCTCTTTCTTCAAGGACTATCTGGTAAATGTTTAACAGTATTTTACTCGTATAGTGGTGAAAGGTGTTGCCCACACTTATTTCGACAATGGCACACTATTTTTTTCAAATGGTAAATCCGATGGCACATCACCATCCCTATTCATGTCTGGGTGTCTTACCCAAGTATAGACCGCAAACGTGTCAGTGCATCACAATTGTGGAGACAGTTTTCACGCGGCATTAAAGCAACTACCGGTGACGTCTATTTTTACTTTTCAAAACACTTTACACATAATACAGATCAATAAATAAACTGCTATAATTGAGAAAAGAACAAGGTAAGATATGTAAAGAAAGATATGAAAAAAGTTCAAAATGTAACCTTGCATTGTAGACAAAAAATAGACTTGAATCTTGTATACACTGATGTTTTGTTAGACGCAGCTGAAATGTTCGCCTTAAGGAAGCCGGTGCAGAGAGCAGCGTTATAGATTGAAAACAAGTTTATCGATTGTCTGAATTTTGCGAGTCTTACATGCCTGCAGTCTATACAGTTAGGCCTGTGTGCGCGTTTTAAAAATAATAATTACGTTAAATCTATTTTATAATTTTATGTTTTTTCACAAATACACTACATGTATTATAATTTAGTTCAGCTGATCCACTGTATGCTTATGTAGAAAATCAAAATTAGTCTTATACTTAAAGTCAAGAATCACTGCTTGCTGATTGACTTGTATACTACTTCTCGCGATCTGTATTCACACTCATGGTGTGGATGTTGCTGGTTGTTTCAGAACTTTTTTGTATTTTAGGACATTCTGCCTGGATTTTAATCCAGAACACAGGAACTCCGGCAGAGCTACATTACGTAGCCTCTTGACACATGTCAAGAGGCTACGTAATGTTATCACGTAGCCTCTTGACATGTGTCAAGACTAAGGGGCTCAGGCGCAGCGACGGATGTATCTGGTTCTGTTTTTGTTTCATTCTGTGCGGTGACGAAGCCCTTTTTGACCGTGATTCGACAGTATGGCACCAATACGTGAATCCTTTAAAGGAGTATACGGATATTATATTATTACCATGTGACTATAATGCACCTTCAACACGCACACATGCAGACACACATATATACAAACACACGCACACACGCACACACACCCAGCATGCACCACTACTGATACCACTGATGTTCAAACCCCATTATATGTTCTGTTCTACCATATAGTTTATACTAATTCTACGCTCTGATTTCAGTTTCTTTGTGTGGTCTTTCTCTGCTGACATTCATTCCTTAAGGCTCTGTAGTTACAAGTATCATCTGATAGTTAAGCACATTCCTCTACAAACTATACCTACCTTGTGACAATAGCAAGTATTATTTTATTTCTTATTCCCATCCAGGCAAATTGGTAGAGCCAAATGTTATTTTTTTTAAAAAATCATGTGTTTTTTTTGTAATCGTCCAAAATATTGTTACATATGGGTATATTTCCAAGTAAGTCACTGACTAGTTGATACATGCGATGCATTGAGTGGGCTACTCGTTGTGCATTGAGTGGGCCGGTCTGACACTAACTCCCGGGCCACTTTTTTCTCTGAGTCCGCCACTGCGCATGCATGCACACGCTGTTTATTTATTTATGGTTTTACTTAACACAAGTGTTCTGTGTCTTTGTTGTTCAGGCCTCCACTCCTGAGGATTAGTGTTGGGTACCGAGAACTGGCGCTAATATGGCACTGGTTCCACGACGTCCGGTACCTACTGGACCCAAAGTCAACGCTGATTTCGGTGCTTCCTTTCAGTGCTTCCTTTCGGTGCCTGAGCCGATTTAAATACTTTTTTACACTACTCTGTAATGTTGCACGGTATACCGATACTAAAAAGGTAGCGCGGTACCCGTACATTAAAAATAATAGGATTTAGCATATTTTTAGTATCGATACTTTATTAAAATAGCGTGGATCAGAGCGCAGTCAATGGTCTGCTCCCTCTCATGTCATGCAGTGGGTTCAAGGGGGCGGGGCTACCAGCGCAGGGCAGCGCTGGGGAGATATGAGTGCATGAGCTTTTGCTTTTTTTTTGTCCTCGGCTATTTGGAACAAAGCTCTCCAGTTGATATTAATGATGACCTGTTGTCCAGTAAAGCTGCAGAGTTTGTAGAATCCAACCGTTTTTGAGTGGAGTTCTGTTGCAAATGCTCCCCATCAGGTCACCTTATGCTGGTCAGGTATTTTTTTTAAGATAAATATATGTACGTGTGTATGAAGATGTAATTTGAAGTGTTTTGACTGTATTTATAATATACTTTAAAACGTTAATATATTGTTCAATTTAAAGAAAAAAAATGGCCTTGGCAATAAAAAAAAAGTATTGGTTCAGGCACCGGTATTGTTTTAAAATGATCGGTTTAGCACTGGTATTGGAAAAATCCAAACAATACCCATCCTTGCTGAGGATGCAGAGAGGAACTTTGCAAACACTGTCATCGGAATTTACATGATCAGAAGAGATGGGGAGCCAGAGGATGTGGGAATTGTGATGAAAGGAATTAAAGTCCTGAACAACGTTGATGGCGTCATCATGGCGTTCACCATGCTGTTTGGGCTAATTTATGCCCTTAATCAAAGCTTCCCAGACAACTTCAACTACAACTTTAGTCCCTCCAGAAGATCATCATGAATTGGTTGGGGAATAAGGTGAATTCCAAGATACTGCAGCTGAAAATCAAGTTGTTTGCATGAGGTGAACACACAGTGACAAAGTGCTGTTTAGTGCTGTTTATTTTTCACAAGTTGCTGAACTGTTACAGGAGTACTATTTCCAGGATAATTGAGGAACACTCCTCTTAAAATGTTCTTTTAAATAAAAGAAAAATATTTATACCTCTCTGTATATTGAATTGGGTGGTTGATATATTTTACCTAAACAAGTATTGATGTAAAATTAAGATTTGTTGTCATTGACTTTGTTGATTATTTTAACATTTTACAGCACTCAGATTCACTATATATCATTTTGGAGTTATTAGAATTATTGGATGGAAAACATGCCCACAATTTAATTGAGTTCAGTTTACACCCACACATTTAATATGCAAAATGTTACATATTCCCATGAGCATTCAAACAATGCTCTCTGGTCTCTGAATTTTGGTTAATTTCAGTCATACAAACAAAAAAGGAAATTGGCTCAGTGTGCAGCAAAGTAGCCTGCAGTGTTTGGTCTGCAGAGCAGTGAATCTTTGGCTAATGAATATGGATATATATTATGGCAGAGTGAACAGAGCCATGCAAGCAGATCAGTGTGCCACTGTGCTCACTCTTCATAAGACGCTCAGTGCACTGTGACCGATGGAAACTAGTTTTAACATAACATACACTACATTGTATTGTGCATGAGTAAATCTTCAACTATGTAATGTGGACAGAACGAACTAAGAAAGGAAGGCCTAAAAGTTAAATATGGTCTAAAGAAATATAGAGGATGTTTTTACGCATTATAAAACAAAACGTTGAAGATACACTGGAGATGAAGTATACATATGTTTGTCTTGTAATTAAAGTAGTACAGATAGTTTATATGTATAATTACTGTACATAAACCGCCACACTTATTATGCCAATAAGCCTTATTGTGGAGATTATTGAGGGAGAACTATTAGTTAGCCTCGCAGAACATGGCCATGCATAATAAGGCATTGATAAGTGTTTTACAATTACTGCAAAAGAGCCAGTAGGTTACTAATCTGTTAATGGTGAATGTGTGTACCTTATAACAAATGTTAAGGAACACTGATGAAAAAAAACCCCACTGTAATAACCTCTGCATGCCAGCAGTAGACTAAAAACATATTGCGGTCAAAATATAGAGGTCATTTGATAGGCTACTGTGCAAATGGCTGCACTGTGTAGGGTGGCATAATTGTGTCGAACTGCATGTACAATGAGGCCTAATGTATGGCAGTTATCACTTTGGTGACGCTTCATTATTATTTTCAGTGAGTTAGTTATATCCTTGAAGTTTGTAAAAGTGCAATACCAGATTACCAGAAACGTTTGACACTGAGTTTCCTGTTATTAAAAACAAACAATGTATTGTCTGAAAATACTACCTGATGCAGTTTGCCTTTTACATTAATGTCAATCTGCTGCACCTGTTCTCTCTGCAGGAGTGATAAGCAAAAGGCGCCACCTCCTGGACAAAGTATCATAGCACATTTTTCTAGTTGCCTTTTATTACATATTTTGATGCTTTTTAAACTGTGAATTAATTGAGAAATTGAGTCGTTTTAGTGCACATCTGCTTTCAAGTTCATTTGCCAATAGATTGTCTTTTCATTCGCAGTTAATGCAAATTATTCATAAAATAATCCGACACAATATGAAAAAAGTATTTTAACATTGGCAGACAATAAACACAATGTTTGTAATCTTGCAAAGTTAGTGTAAAAACATACATCACTTTTACTAAATTACATTAATAAAAGAAAGACCCATGAGTTTATTAATTTCTACCGTAATTCAAAGTAATAATACAGAGTAATTGAATTTGCCTGTTAAAATTGGACTATCAGGTATCTTAACCAAAGTTGACACTGAAATATGAGATATGTGAGTTTGAAAGGTGGGATGACCATTACGATCTGCAAGAATCTGTTAATATGAATGTACTATAGTACACTACTCTCTCTGTGCCTTTGTGCACAAACAGAAGCATGTTGATGAATGCAATCCCCATAATCCAGAACTAAGAAGAACACTTATCAATCCCTTTTTCACAACTCAAAGAAAAGCTTAAACTACCCATCGAAACAAACATATCTCAAGATGTAGACCATGAAATATTAAACTGGGTCCTTCAGCTGAAATGCAAATTGTTGTGTAAATCTTGAGAACTGTATTAATTATGTGTTAGTTGCATCAACTATTAATGTAAAGTTACTATACAATTCAGTACAACGCTCCTCTAAAGATTAAAAACAAACATGATACCATATTTAAAAGCTGTTAGGGGTGAGGGAATCCAATAATATTCCGAAATTATCATACAATATAATTTATTTATTTTTCCAGATTCAACCCTGCCCAATGTTACGAGCAAGTCCTGTTTCAAAGAGCTGCTTGTATTATGGGAGATACATTTGTGGTTGGGAATAGACACTGTAATGGGGGTGTGGTTAAGGTAAGGGTACGTTACATCCTATTTTGACCACATCCTATTTTGACCTACATTCAAAATGGTATCGGGAAAACAAGGAGCAGGATGAAAGGCCAGAGAAATGCCAGCTATGTTGCCCAAGGGAGAGCTCTTCCAAGCCATATGGACAGAAAGCTGAAGTGTTCAGAGACCAAGGTCTGGGAGGACTGCCCTACAAATGGCCAATCAATGAGGTAAGAGTGTCTTACAATGCATTAGAAAGATGACACTTTTGATTTAAATGGTAAAACCGAAAGTTGAGTTCCTTTTGAACTTTTATATTGAACTATACCAAGCGCTTCAATACAACTATTGCAATCTTCGAATGGATATCTTTGGATCAGTGGGAGTCAATCCACCCAATAATAAATAAGAAGAGAAATACATTTTTAGTCTCTTTATAAACTAGAGGCTAAACGCCTTGCCCTACGGATGTCAGAGGCTATGGTCGTCTGTTCCAGCAGTGGCTCAGGGGTCTGGGGAAAGCACTTCATGCAGAGCCCATTTGATTTCATGATTTATATATATATATATATATATATATATATATATATATATATATATATATATATATATATATATATATATATATATATATATATATTAAATCATATATTAAAATAAAAAATAATAAAATATATATAAATATATAAATATATATATATATATATATATATATATATATATATATATATATATATATATATATATATATATATATATATATATATATATATATATATATATACTGCACTATTAGTATGATTACATAACACTCATTTTGATAATGCTGGAGTCAAGTTTGTTGATGTTTTTATCATGAACAGTTAAGATAGTCATTCCAGTAGTTTGGGCTGAATTGCTGAACTGAACGGTGACAATTACCACCAAGAAAAAAAAGGCAAGGGACCGAATGAAGTATATTGGAACACAGCACAAGGGTGATACTGTATTTTAGATGATTTATGTAGATACAGAAAATGTATCCAGAACATATTCCATAATGTAACATCTGTCACTCAGAAGGACATTTTAAAAGTGCAAAGCATTGTAAGGTAAGTGTTGTTCACTTTCTGTGTTGTGTGATCATGCGTGTGTGGGCCTGAACACATAAAAGTTGGAAACAGAAAAAGACTCTGGAGCTTGATAGACCTCTGAAGTCTGCTGCTCATCGATGCTTAGAGTTGATGCACAATTTGCATTGTGGGTAACAGCTTTTGACGAGAGAGACTAATGGTTGAAATAATAAAGACGATATGTCTTCTGCACATTGATTTTGAACTTTATTATAAGCATTCAATGCTAAATTGCTGTATCCGTTTAATATTGATGCAGATGTAGTCCGGCATTGTGATCATACTATATTGGATGACATGGATGTGTCTATTGTATTTCGGACTGAATTTGACGTTTAACATAGTGCGTTTAAGTATATTAGTATATTATTATATAAGTATATTATTTTGTATTATCGTATTAAGGCAAATATTGCCTCCTATTTTAAATTGTAGATACTAATATTGTATGAATGTGAGTTACTCCTGATGGCACCTTAGCCACTCCCGTCAGTGTATGAATGGGTGGGAATGGGTGAATGATTACAATTAGTGTTACAGCGCTTTGAGTGGTCGGAAGACTAGAAAAGAGCTAAACAAGTACAAGTCCATGTACCGTCCATGTTGCCTCTGTCCATGGTTCTGACACTGGTGTCGTATTTGTGCCTTAAGTTACCAGAGGCTCAATGAATATTTTACAACACAAAATAAAATAGTTTGAACGGATCCGCATGCATTTTATTCTAAACATGTCTTCCAAAAAAGGTAATGATAATGCATATTGTTAGCAATACATGTTATCATTTTCTGTTTCAGCAATATGTTCGCATTATTTTACAATGATACGAATAATGGTTATTATGGAGTAGCTGTTGTTTATCGACGGTGCTAACATGTTTGTAAATACAATGCTATCATTTTTTGTGAAAATCATTTTTTTTACATTTTAAATTTAATTTTCTAATTACTTTTAAAAAAAGTGAATTCACTGTGGTCAATACAAAAATCAAATTCGTTTAACAATGACGATATATTGTGGCGTCTGTGTTATCTGATGGCACACAGTGGGTTTTAAAGAGGGTGAAGATGAGGCGGGTCCACACTTTGTGGAGAATATTGCATGCAAGTGCAAAGAGTGAAACGTGACTCATGGTGCCGCTGTAGGCCAGCACACAAGTAGCACTGATATCTCCACCCACTGGTGCTGCTTTACGAAAGGTTGAAATTTCTCAGAACAAATTCCTCACGATCGTTTTTCCATTGCTTTCGCTGTTGCGAAAAATGATGGATTACTGACTGAGTTTTTGATTAGACTTTATTTGTTCTGTACACTAATTTGTACAAGCCGTGGCCGATTTTTTTTTCAAGGATGGAAGACAAAGGATATTCGTCGCTTCGTCTGGTCTTCTGCATCGCCTCCTTGGTTGTAGCGCTGCACCTCGTTAATGGAGACCTGAGTTATTCTATTCCAGAAGAGATGAAACGCGAGTCTGTGATTGGAAATATCGCCAAAGATCTCGGTCTTGATCTGAGGACTTTATCTTCCCGAAAGGCCCGTGTTGATTTTGAGGGGACTCGTAAACGTTACTGTGATATTAATCTGAGTACCGGAGATTTGATCACATCGGAGAGAATGGACCGAGAAAGTCTTTGTGGAAAGAAACCTTCTTGTGTTGTGAAAGTAGATCTGGTTTTAGAAAATCCTCTGGAGCTACATCGTGTAAGTCTTCATATTCAAGATGTAAACGACAATTCGCCACAATTCAGAGAAAAATTGATTGAAATGGAAATAAGAGAGTCAGCTGAAAAGGGAAACCGCTTCTCTATCGAGGAGGCCCATGACGCAGATATAGGTCAAAATGCTGTTCAAAGGTACAACCTGCAAAAGAACGATAACTTTATTCTCGCTGTTGACAGCAACAAGGTGGAACTCGTACTGGAGAACAAGCTTGATCGAGAGAAACAAAAATACATTAATTTGCTTCTCACAGCTTTAGATGGAGGCTCTCCTCAGAGATCAGGTACTGTAGTCATACACGTCACCGTACTGGATGCTAATGATAACGCGCCAGTGTTTAGCCAGGCCGTTTATAAAGCCAGTCTGCCTGAAAACTCTCCTGCAGGTATCATCGTGATTAATGTTAGTGCTACTGACGCAGATGAAGGAGTAAACGGAGATGTGACGTATCACTTTGGTCACGTTTCTGATGACGATATAAATGTTTTTTCCATTGATCCTAAAAGTGGAAAAATTACAGTAACTGGTGTGATTGACTTTGAAGAACGGAGTTCATTTGAAATGAGAGTTCAAGCTAAAGATGGTTTAGGACTAACCTCTTACGCAAAAGTTATAATAGATGTTACTGATGTAAATGACAACTCTCCTGTGATATATCTGAAATCACTGAATAGCCCCATACCTGAGAACGTGTCACCTGGTACACAGGTGGGCATCATCAACGTGCAGGATAGAGACTCTGAGACTAACAGACAGGTCCGCTGCTCCATTCAGCAAAACGTCCCTTTTAAGTTGGTTCCTTCTATTACAAACTATTATTCTCTGGTGACCACAGGACAACTGGACCGTGAACTAGAGTCTGATTACAACATTACAATCACTGCCACTGACGAGGGCTCTCCACCTCTGTCCTCCTCTAAAACTGTCCAGTTGTCTGTAGCAGACATCAACGACAACCCACCTGTGTTTGAGGAGCAGTCCTACAGCGCTTATGTGACTGAAAATAACAAACCTGGCTCCACTTTATGTTCCGTCACTGCTCGAGACCCCGACTGGAGACAAAACGGTACAGTGATTTATTCTCTGTTACCTGGTGAGGTGAACGGTGCCCCGGTGTCCTCCTATCTCTCTGTTAACGGAGACACGGGGGTGATCCACGCTGTGAGGTCGTTTGATTATGAACAGTTCAGGAGTTTTAAAGTGCACGTGATGGCCAGAGACAACGGTTCTCCTCCGCTCAGCAGCAACGTGACCGTCAGCGTGTTCGTATCGGATGTGAATGACAACTCTCCTCAGATACTGTACCCCGCCCCGGAGGGCAACTCCTTCATGACCGAGCTGGTCCCCAAAGCTGCACACGGAGGCTCTCTGGTGTCCAAAGTGATCGCGGTGGACGCGGACTCCGGACAGAACGCCTGGCTGTCCTTTCATATAGTCAAATCCACTGATCCGGGTCTTTTCACTATTGGTCTCCACAGCGGAGAGATCAGGACCCAGCGGGACATTTCTGAGTCTGACAGCATGAAACAGAACCTCATTGTGTCAGTGAAAGATAACGGACAGCCCTCTCTCTCCGCCACCTGCTCCATGTATTTACTTATTTCTGATAACTTGGCTGAGGTGCCAGAACTGAAGGATATTTCTTATGACGAGAAGAACTCCAAGCTGACCTCTTATCTGATCATCGCGCTGGTGTCTGTGTCCACCTTTTTCCTGACCTTCATCATCATCATCCTCGGTGTGAGGTTTTGTCGCAGGAGAAAGCCCAGACTGTTGTTTGATGGAGCAGTTGCCATCCCCAGCGCGTATCTCCCTCCTAATTACGCAGACGTTGACGGCACCGGAACTTTACGCAGCACCTACAATTATGACGCGTACCTGACAACAGGTTCTAGAACCAGTGACTTTAAGTTCGTGAGTTCTTACAACGACAACACACTGCCTGCTGACCAGACTCTGAGGAAAAGCCCATCAGACTTCGCTGATCCTTTTGATGATTTAGATCCATCTGTTGAGGTAGGAACTTGCCAAAGTATTTTTAATAATCATATTACACTGTCGGTTTATAAGTATCTTTTCGTTATATGTCTGTTTGACTTCAGCATTGTTTCATTCTCCTGATATTTATTTTGCGGTTTCTGGAGAGAACCTTTTGAATAATTGAGTGGAATTTACAATTGTTTTTCTAATTGTCTGCTCTTATACGTGAGAAAGCTATAACCATTTTTGCCTTTTGTCAATCACAGACATGTGACTCATCCTTTGTTGTCTATTTGATTGGAAAAAGTCACTTTTGTAGGATTTTTTTAAAGCCAAGTAAAGTTAAGCGCAGAAAACCAAAAACGGCGTTCAATAGGGCCACAATCGTTACTTTAACGGGACTGTCCGTGGTGCTGAAACCCTTCCAGGAGCGCGCGCACAGCCAACCGACGTCTTCTTCAACTCGGCAAGGTTATCTGAATTGCAATTAAAAATGAAACGTATATTGTTGATATAATATCAAGCATATGTATTTAAATAAATTCATTGTTGGATCTGCCGTTATCTCCCAGGTCATACTTTTAAGAATGAAGCGCTAAAAAACACTTTATGTGACTATTCTGTATCATGGTGTTATACTGAAACGCCTCAAACGTTGTATTTATTTGTATCTTTAGGCTACTTATATTTCCTTTAAGAAATATAAAGCGAAGGTAACCGACTACGTATACCACAAGTCATGCAGCTGAGATGTGGGTGGAACAATACATTTTGAAAGCTGAGATGAATACAATTAATATATGTGTCTTATTTAAATATTATAAATTCAAGGCTCCTGCTTTTGATTAGAACGTACACGAAAGTAATATAATGTGGTTTGAGAGATTTTGAGAAATAGATTAAGGAATATAGTGTGAAAACTAAAAAAATGTCTCATGGTGTCGCTGTTGGCTGACCGATAATAATGGCTCACCACTCCACCCACTATACTGCTACATAGATGTCAGCTGCTGGTTTTCCATAAACGTGTAGAATACATTTCTGAACATATAATACTGTGTACATTGCTGGGACGTGTTTGAAAATTAACTCCTCTTGGACCGCTTCTGTTTTTTTTCGCATTGGAAAGTACAAGTTGTACAAGCTGTGACTTTTTGTGTCAGGATGGAAGACAAAGGATATTCGTCGCTTCGTCTGGTCCTCTGCATCGCCTCCTTGGTTGTAGCGCTGCACCTCGTTAATGGAGACCTGAGTTATTCTATTCCAGAAGAGATGAAACGCGAGTCTGTTATTGGAAATATCGCCAAAGATCTCGGTCTTGACCTGAGGACTTTATCTTCCCGAAAGGCCCGTGTTGATTTTGAGGGGACTCGTAAGCGTTACTGTGATATTAATCTGAGTACCGGAGATTTGATCACATCGGAGAGAATGGACCGAGAAAGTCTTTGTGGAAAGAAACCTTCTTGTGTAGTGAAAGTAGATCTGGTTTTCGAAAATCCTCTGGAGCTTCATCGTGTAAGTCTTCATATTCAAGATGTAAACGACAACTCACCACAATTTAACAATCATTTGATTGAAATGGAAATAAGCGAGTTAGCTGAAAAGGGAAACCGCTTCTCTATCGAGGAGGCCCATGACGCAGATATAGGTCAAAATGCTGTTCAAAGGTACAACCTGCAAAAGAACGATAACTTTATTCTCGCTGTTGACAGCAACAAGGTGGAACTCGTGCTGGATAACAAGCTTGATCGAGAGAAGCAAAACGATATTAATTTGCTTCTCACAGCTTTAGATGGAGGCTCTCCTCAGAGATCAGGTACTGTAGTCATACACGTCACCGTACTGGATGCTAATGATAACGCGCCAGTGTTTAGCCAGGCCGTTTATAAAGCCAGTCTGCCTGAAAACTCTCCTGCAGGTATCATCGTGATTAATGTTAGTGCTACTGACGCAGATGAAGGAGTCAATGGAGACGTTACATATGATTTAAGTCACGTATCTGACGATGATGTAAATGTATTTTCTATTGATGCTAAAACTGGAGAAATTACAGTAACTGGTGTGATTGACTTTGAAGGAACTACTTCTTTTGAAATGAGAGTAAAAGCTAAAGATGGTTTAGGACTAACCTCCTACGCAAAAGTTATCATAGATGTGACTGATATAAATGACAACGCTCCTGTGATATATCTGAAATCACTGAATAGCCCCATACCTGAGAACGTGTCACCTGGTACACAGGTGGGCATCATCAACGTGCAGGATAGAGACTCTGAGACTAACAGACAGGTCCGCTGCTCCATTCAGCAAAACGTCCCTTTTAAGTTGGTTCCTTCTATTACAAACTATTATTCTCTGGTGACCACAGGACAACTGGACCGTGAACTAGAGTCTGATTACAACATCACAATCACTGCCACTGACGAGGGCTCTCCACCTCTGTCCTCCTCTAAAACTGTGCAGTTGTCTGTAGCAGACATCAACGACAACCCACCTGTGTTTGAGGAGCAGTCCTACAGCGCTTATGTGACTGAAAATAACAAACCTGGCTCCACTTTATGTTCCGTCACTGCTCGAGACCCCGACTGGAGACAAAACGGTACAGTGATTTATTCTCTAATACCTGGTGAGGTGAACGGTGCCCCGGTGTCCTCCTATCTCTCTGTTAACGGAGACACGGGGGTGATCCACGCTGTGAGGTCGTTTGATTATGAACAATTCAGGAGTTTTAAAGTGCACGTGATGGCCAGAGACAACGGTTCTCCTCCGCTCAGCAGCAACGTGACCGTCAGCGTGTTCGTATCGGATGTGAATGACAACTCTCCTCAGATACTGTACCCCGCCCCGGAGGGCAACTCCTTCATGACCGAGCTGGTCCCCAAAGCTGCACACGGAGGCTCTCTGGTGTCCAAAGTGATCGCGGTGGACGCGGACTCCGGACAGAACGCCTGGCTGTCCTTTCATATAGTCAAATCCACTGATCCGGGTCTTTTCACTATTGGTCTCCACAGCGGAGAGATCAGGACCCAGCGGGACATTTCTGAGTCTGACAGCATGAAACAGAACCTCATCGTGTCAGTGAAAGATAACGGACAGCCCTCTCTCTCCGCCACCTGCTCCATGTATTTACTTATTTCTGATAACTTGGCTGAGGTGCCAGAACTGAAGGATATTTCTTATGACGAGAAGAACTCCAAGCTGACCTCTTATCTGATCATCGCGCTGGTGTCTGTGTCCACCTTTTTCCTGACCTTCATCATCATCATCCTCGGTGTGAGGTTTTGTCGCAGGAGGAAGCCCAGACTGTTGTTTGATGGAGCAGTTGCCATCCCCAGCGCGTATCTCCCTCCTAATTACGCAGACGTTGACGGCACAGGAACTTTACGCAGCACCTACAATTATGACGCGTACCTGACGACAGGTTCTAGAACCAGTGACTTTAAGTTCGTGAGTTCTTACAACGACAACACACTGCCTGCTGACCAGACTCTGAGGAAAAGCCCATCAGACTTTGCTGATCCTTTTGATGATTTAGAGCCATCTGTTGAGGTAGGAACTTTCCAAAGTACTTTTAATAATCACAAGGCACTGTTGGTTTATCAGTATATTTTCAATATGTGTATGTCCTACTGCAGCATGTTTTCATTCTTCTGACAGTTCTTTTGTGGTTTCTGCACAAAACGTTTCTAATAATGGCGGGGAACTTACAATTGTTTTGTTAATTTACTCTGTAATTTACGTGAGAAAGCAATAACATATTTTGCCTGTTGTCAATCAAAAACACGAGACTCCTACCTTGTTGTCTATTTGAACGGAAACATGTCATTTTTGGAGGATTCCTTTCCAGACAAGTACAGTTAAGAGTAAAGCTGTGACATAATTATTATTTATTTTGTTAAACTTTTATCAGAAAACCCAAAACGCCATTTAATATAGTGCCACCACCTATGTCTATGGGACTGTTCGTGGTGTTGAACCCCTTCTTAGACGCGCAAGCACAGCCAACCGAGGTCTTCTTCAACTCCGCAAGGTTATCTGAATTTCAATAAAAAAATAAAACGGAGATCGTTAATGTAATATTGAGCATATATATTAAACAAATGCATTGTTGTATGTTCCATGATCTCCCAACTCATACTTTTTAGAATAAAGCCCTCAAAAACACTTCATGTGACGACTGTCCACGGCGTTGGACTGAAAGGGCTGAAACCCTTGCATTTTATTTTTAACCGAATTAATCCCACAATTCATGGAGCTGAGATGTGGGCGAAACAATACATTTTAAAAGCTGTGATGAACACAATGCATAAAATGCATGTGTCTTATTAAAATATTACACATTCAACGCTCGTGCATTTAATTAGAATTTAAGCGAAAGTAAAATAATGTGGTTTGAGAGAATTTGCGGACTATTTTATTTATAGTGTGAAAACAAAAAATGTCTCATGGTGTCGCTGTTGGCTGTCCGATAATAATGGCTCATCACTCCACGCACTATAATGCCATAGATGTCAGCTGCTGGTTTTCCAGAGACGTTTGGGCTTCATTTACGAACATATACAACTGTGTAGATTGCTGGGACGTCTTTGATAATTAACTCCTCTTGGACCGCTCCTATTTTTTTTCACATTGTTGGACAAGCTGTGACTTTTTGTGTCAGGATGGGAGACAAAGGATATTCGTCGCTTCGTCTGGTCTTCTGCATCGCCTCCTTGGTTGTAGCGCTGCACCTCGTTAATGGAGACCTGAGTTATTCTATTCCAGAAGAGATGAAACGCGAGTCTGTTATTGGAAATATCGCCAAAGATCTCGGTCTTGATCTGAGGACTTTATCTTCCCGAAAGGCCCGTGTTGATTTTGAGGGGACTCGTAAGCGTTACTGTGATATTAATCTGAGTACCGGAGATTTGATCACATCGGAGAGAATCGACCGAGAAAGTCTTTGTGGAAAGAAACCTTCTTGTGTAGTGAAAGTAGATCTGGTTTTAGAGAATCCTCTGGAGCTTCAACGTGTAAGTCTTCATATTCAGGATGTAAACGACAATTCTCCGAAATTCAAAAAGCAAGTGATTGAAATGGAAATAAGCGAGTTAGCTGAAAAGGGAAACCGCTTCTCTATCGAGGAGGCCCATGACGCAGATATAGGTCAAAATGCTGTTCAAAGGTACAACCTGCAAAAGAACGATAACTTTATTCTCGCTGTTGACAGCAACAAGGTGGAACTCGTGCTGGAGAACAAGCTTGATCGAGAGAAGCAAAACGATATTAATTTGCTTCTCACAGCTTTAGATGGAGGCTCTCCTCAGAGATCAGGTACTGTAGTCATACACGTCACCGTACTGGATGCTAATGATAACGCGCCAGTGTTTAGCCAGGCCGTTTATAAAGCAAGTCTGCCTGAAAACTCTCCTGCAGGTATCATCGTGATTAATGTTAGTGCTACTGACGCAGATGAAGGAGTCAATGGAGACGTTACATATGATTTAAGTCACGTGTCTGACGATGATGTAAATGTATTTTCTATTGATCCTAAAACTGGAGAAATTAAAGTAACTGGCGTGATTGACTTTGAAGAAACTACTTCTTTTGAAATGAGAGCAGAATCTAAAGATGGTTTAGGTCTAACCTCTTACGCCAAAGTTATAATAGATGTTGTTGATATAAATGACAACGCTCCTGTGATATATCTGAAATCACTGAATAGCCCCATACCTGAGAACGTGTCACCTGGTACAGAAGTGGGCATCATCAACGTGCAGGATAGAGACTCTGAGACTAACAGACAGGTCCGCTGCTCCATTCAGCAAAACGTCCCTTTTAAGTTGGTTCTTTCTATTACAAACTATTATTCTCTGGTGACCACAGGACAACTGGACCGTGAACTAGAGTCTGATTACAACATTACAATCACTGCCACTGACGAGGGCTCTCCACCTCTGTCCTCCTCTAAAACTGTCCAGTTGTCTGTAGCAGACATCAACGACAACCCACCTGTGTTTGAGGAGCAGTCCTACAGCGCTTATGTGACTGAAAATAACAAACCTGGCTCCACTTTATGTTCCGTTACTGCTCGAGACCCCGACTGGAGACAAAACGGTACAGTGATTTATTCTCTGTTACCTGGTGAGGTGAACGGTGCCCCGGTGTCCTCCTATCTCTCTGTTAACGGAGACACGGGGGTGATCCACGCTGTGAGGTCGTTTGATTATGAACAGTTCAGGAGTTTTAAAGTGCACGTGATGGCCAGAGACAACGGTTCTCCTCCGCTCAGCAGCAACGTGACCGTCAGTGTGTTCGTATCGGATGTGAATGACAACTCTCCTCAGATACTGTACCCCGCCCCGGAGGGCAACTCCTTCATGACCGAGCTGGTCCCCAAAGCTGCACACGGAGGCTCTCTGGTGTCCAAAGTGATCGCGGTGGACGCGGACTCCGGACAGAACGCCTGGCTGTCCTTTCATATAGTCAAATCCACTGATCCGGGTCTTTTCACTATTGGTCTCCACAGCGGAGAGATCAGGACCCAGCGGGACATTTCTGAGTCTGACAGCATGAAACAGAACCTCATCGTGTCAGTGAAAGATAACGGACAGCCCTCTCTCTCCGCCACCTGCTCCATGTATTTACTTATTTCTGATAACTTGGCTGAGGTGCCAGAACTGAAGGATATTTCTTATGACGAGAAGAACTCCAAGCTGACCTCTTATCTGATCATCGCGCTGGTGTCTGTGTCCACCTTTTTCCTGACCTTCATCATCATCATCCTCGGTGTGAGGTTTTGTCGCAGGAGGAAGCCCAGACTGTTGTTTGATGGAGCAGTTGCCATCCCCAGCGCGTATCTCCCTCCTAATTACGCAGACGTTGACGGCACAGGAACTTTACGCAGCACCTACAATTATGACGCGTACCTGACAACAGGTTCTAGAACCAGTGACTTTAAGTTCGTGAGTTCTTACAACGACAACACACTGCCTGCTGACCAGACTCTGAGGAAAAGCCCATCAGACTTTGCTGATCCTTTTGATGATTTAGAGCCATCTGTTGAGGTAGGAACTTTCCAAAGTACTTTTAATAATCACAAGGCACTGTTGGTTTATCAGTATATGTTCAATATGTGTATGTCCTACTGCAGCAGGTCTTTATTCTTCTGACAGGTATTTTATGGTTTCTGGACAAAACATTTTGAATAATGGCGGGGAACTTACAATTGTTTTCCTAATTTACTCTGTAATTTAAGTGAGAAAGCAATAACATATTTTGCCTGTTGTCGATCAAAAACATCGGACTCCTCCTTTGTTGTCTATTTGAACGGAAACATGTCATTTTTTTTAAGGATTCCTTTCCAGACAAGTGAAGTTAAGAGTAAAGCTGTGACATAATTATTATTTATTTTGATAAACTTTTATCAGAAAACCCAAAACGCCATTTAATATAGTGCCACCACCTATGTCTATGGGACTGTTCGTGGTGTTGAACCCCTTCTTAGACGCGCAAGCACAGCCAACCGAGGTCTTCTTCAACTCCGCAAGGTTATCTGAATTTCAATAAAAAATAAAACGGAGATCGTTGATGTAATTTTCAGCATATTTATTTAAAAAAATGCATTGTTGTATGTTGCATGATCTCCCAACTCATACTTTTCTGAAGAAACCCCTCAAAAACACTTCATGTGACGACTGTCCACGGCGTTGGACTGAAAGGGCTGAAACCCTTGTATTTTATTTTGAACCGATTTAATCCCACAATTCATGGAGCTGAGATGTGGGCGGAACAATACATTTTGAAAGCTGTGATGAACACAATGCATAAAATGCATGTGTCTTATTAAAGTATTACACATTCAACGCTCGAATATTTATTTAGAATGTAAGCGAAAGTAAAATAATGTGGTTTGAGAGAATTTGCGGACTATTTTATTGGATGTAGTGTGAAAATAAAAAATGTCTCATGATGTCGCTGTTGGCTGTCCAATAATAATGGCTCAGCACTCCACCCACTATACTAATACATATAAGTCAGCTGCTGGTTTTCCAGAGACGTTTGGGCTTCATTTACGAACATATACAACTGTGTACATTGCTGGGACGTCTTTGATAATTAACTCCTCTTGGACCGCTTTTCTTTTTTTGTACTGGAAAGTACAAGTTGTACGAGCTGTGACTTTTAGTGTCAGGATGGGAGACAAAGGATATTCGTCGCTTCGTCTGGTCTTCTGCATCGCCTCCTTGGTTGTAGCGCTGCACCTCGTTAATGGAGACCTGAGTTATTCTATTCCAGAAGAGATGAAACGCGAGTCTGTTATTGGAAATATCGCCAAAGATCTCGGTCTTGACCTGAGGACTTTATCTTCCCGAAAGGCCCGTGTTGATTTTGAGGGGACTCGTAAGCGTTACTGTGATATTAATCTGAGTACCGGAGATTTGATCACATCGGAGAGAATGGACCGAGAAAGTCTTTGTGGAAAGAAACCTTCTTGTGTTGTGAAGGTAGATCTGGTTTTAGAGAATCCTCTGGAGCTTCATCGTGTAAGTCTTCATATTCAGGATGTAAACGACAACTCGCCAAAATTCAAAAAGCAAGTGATTGAAATGGAAATAAGGGAGTCTGCTGACAAAGGAAACCGCTTCTCTATCGAGGAGGCCCATGACGCAGATATAGGTCAAAATGCTGTTCAAAGGTACAACCTGCAAAAGAACGATAACTTTATTCTCGCTGTTGACAGCAACAAGGTGGAACTTGTGCTGGATAACAAGCTTGATCGAGAGAAGCAAAACGACATTAATTTACTCCTTACAGCTTTAGATGGAGGCTCTCCTCAGAGATCAGGTACTGTAGTCATACACGTCACCGTACTGGATGCTAATGATAACGCGCCAGTGTTTAGCCAGGCCGTTTATAAAGCCAGTCTGCCTGAAAACTCTCCTGCAGGTATTATCGTGATTAATGTTAGTGCTACTGACGCAGATGAAGGAGTCAATGGAGACGTTACATATGATTTAAGTCATGTGTCTGACGATGATGTAAATGTATTTTCCATTGATCCTAAAACTGGAGAAATTAAAGTAACTGGTGTGATTGATTTTGAAGACAGGAGTTCTTTTGAAATGAGAGCAGAATCTAAAGATGGTTTAGGTCTAACCTCTTACGCCAAAGTTATAATAGATGTGACTGATATAAATGACAACGCTCCTGTGATATATCTGAAATCACTGAATAGCCCCATACCTGAGAACGTGTCACCTGGTACAGAAGTGGGCATCATCAACGTGCAGGATAGAGACTCTGAGACTAACAGACAGGTCCGCTGCTCCATTCAGCAAAACGTCCCTTTTAAGTTGGTTCTTTCTATTACAAACTATTATTCTCTGGTGACCACAGGACAACTGGACCGTGAACTAGAGTCTGATTACAACATTACAATCACTGCCACTGACGAGGGCTCTCCACCTCTGTCCTCCTCTAAAACTGTCCAGTTGTCTGTAGCAGACATCAACGACAACCCACCTGTGTTTGAGGAGCAGTCCTACAGCGCTTATGTGACTGAAAATAACAAACCTGGCTCCACTTTATGTTCCGTTACTGCTCGAGACCCCGACTGGAGACAAAACGGTACAGTGATTTATTCTCTGTTACCTGGTGAGGTGAACGGTGCCCTGGTGTCCTCCTATCTCTCTGTTAACGGAGACACGGGGGTGATCCACGCTGTGAGGTCGTTTGATTATGAACAGTTCAGGAGTTTTAAAGTGCACGTGATGGCCAGAGACAACGGTTCTCCTCCGCTCAGCAGCAACGTGACCGTCAGTGTGTTCGTATCGGATGTGAATGACAACTCTCCTCAGATACTGTACCCCGCCCCGGAGGGCAACTCCTTCATGACCGAGCTGGTCCCCAAAGCTGCACACGGAGGCTCTCTGGTGTCCAAAGTGATCGCGGTGGACGCGGACTCCGGACAGAACGCCTGGCTGTCCTTTCATATAGTCAAATCCACTGATCCGGGTCTTTTCACTATTGGTCTCCACAGCGGAGAGATCAGGACCCAGCGGGACATTTCTGAGTCTGACAGCATGAAACAGAACCTCATTGTGTCAGTGAAAGACAACGGACAGCCCTCTCTCTCCGCCACCTGCTCCATGTATTTACTTATTTCTGATAACTTGGCTGAGGTGCCAGAACTGAAGGATATTTCTTATGACGAGAAGAACTCCAAGCTGACCTCTTATCTGATCATCGCGCTGGTGTCTGTGTCCACCTTTTTCCTGACCTTCATCATCATCATCCTCGGTGTGAGGTTCTGTCGCAGGAGAAAGCCCAGACTGTTGTTTGATGGAGCAGTTGCCATCCCCAGCGCGTATCTCCCTCCTAATTACGCAGACGTTGACGGCACAGGAACTTTACGCAGCACCTACAATTATGACGCGTACCTGACAACAGGTTCTAGAACCAGTGACTTTAAGTTCGTGAGTTCTTACAACGACAACACACTGCCTGCTGACCAGACTCTGAGGAAAAGTCCATCAGACTTTGCTGACCCTTTTGATGATTTAGAGCCTTCTGCAGAGGTAGGACCCTTTCTAAGTAATATACTTGTCACTGCTTGTTTGGCTTGTTCATTGAGTCTTTTTTAATGTGTTGTTTCAGTGGTCATTTCTATGACAGCTTGATGAAGCTAAGGTTTTGCTTTGATGGCCCTTCACGTTGTAATTTACACTTGACATATATTACATGTTTGCCTTTTGTCCTTCAAAACCATGTGACTCCTCACTTGATATTTTTTTGACATATCCTACTCATACATATTATATCTCTTTAGGTTTCAATTCATTTAAGATCTTTTCTCAGAATGATACACTTTGAACATCATTCCTTCCTTTAGTTTATTTGTGTTGGACTTTCGGAATTTAGTGGTTTTGAATGATGTGAAATGGGACGCATTGTCTCGTTATAACATGGTCATACGCAACTGCCAGTTATTTTACCATCAAACATCTTGGGGTTTCATGGAGAAGTGGATATGAAGTGTACAGTGAATCTGTCAAAGAATCATTATTTGTGTATCATTAATTTTGTGTTGGCTGTTGTGGTTGTATACTTTTACATTGCTGGCCTTAACACATTTCCCACCCATATATCATTGCCACTGATGAGCAGATGACAGAACAACCTCTTACGTGTGAGTTATCTGAGGGGAAGCTGGCTACGTTGTAGGTTTATATGTCAGCGTCATATTACAGTTTAGTGCATGTTTCAGTGTCATGCTCAAAGGTATGTCAGCTTCCTTGTTTTAAATTTAGTAGTATGTGGTCCTGTATACCCAACATATATCAGTTAAGACACTTTGACTGAATGAAAGCCACACAGACACATTATTTACATTGTGAGGTCCATGCAAACGATACAATGCTTGAGCGATTGCTACAATGCAAATGATACAATGCTTGACCTGTAATCCACACATCTGCAACACTGAGGAAATTACAATGAAGGGTGTGTTTGAGGTAAATTGTTTAAAACACAGACACACTTTTTGTGTTAAGTTTCTTGTAAATTCATATTCTAATGACCCTTTGAATACCAACCACTAGGTTGTGACCTACTGGACCTATTGTGTATGAATTAAATCTGACATCACATATACCAGCTTCAACAGTGAAATGCTGCTTGCATATTGATGCATTGCTATCAACAATCTAATCATTTTATATATAATAATATATCAGTCACTGGGACCTTTTTTATGAATACATCTGTCCTGATACTAGTTCTACACTTTTGCTACAGTCAAATTGAATACGCAACACTTTAACTTTTGAAGGAATATATTTATTGTTTCAAGTTACGTTTACTTTCCTTGCAAATGATCAGAGCGTTTACTTTACCACTGTCCATGGTGCTGAACCTCGCCTCTCTGTTTTACTGTGGCAGACATGACTGACATTTGACTGTTTTAGTGTCATTTAAGATGTCTTCATAATACAATATTGAGAACATAATGAAATGGTCATATTGAATCATAACACTGTGACGATAACATGTAGCTCATGGTGTCGCTGTTGGATTACAGAATATAATCACACACCACTCCACCCAGGAGTACTGAATGGATGTCAGTTGTATTTTTCAGGGAGACATTGTTAAATCGTGGACGTATTTTTCTGAAGACTAGAACGGCGTTTGGGATTATTGACTCTTATATATACATATTCAGCATTTCAATCCATCTAAAAAGCTAAATGCGCCTTATTTTGTCAGGATGGGAGACAAAGGATATTCGTCGCTTCGTCTGGTCTTCTGCATCGCCTCCTTGGTTGTAGCGCTGCACCTCGTTAATGGAGACCTGAGTTATTCTATTCCAGAAGAGATGAAACGTGAGTCTGTTATTGGAAATATCGCCAAAGATCTCGGTCTTGATTTGAGGACTTTATCTTCCCGAAAGGCCCGTGTTGATTTTGAGGGGACTCGTAAGCGTTACTGTGATATTAATCTGAGTACCGGAGATTTGATCACATCGGAGAGAATGGACCGAGAAAGTCTTTGTGGAAAGAAACCTTCTTGTATTGTAAAAGTAGATCTGGTTTTAGAAAATCCTCTGGAGCTTCATCGTGTAAGTCTTCATATTCAGGATGTAAACGACAACTCGCCAAAATTCAGAGAAAATTTGATTGAAATGGAAATAAGCGAGTCAGCTGACAAAGGAAACCGCTTCTCTATCGAGGAGGCCCATGACGCAGATATAGGTCAAAATGCTGTTCAAAGGTACAACCTGCAAAAGAACGATAACTTTATTCTCGCTGTTGACAGCAACAAGGTGGAACTCGTACTGGAGAATACACTTGATCGAGAGAAACAAAAATACATTAATTTGCTTCTCACAGCTTTAGATGGAGGCTCTCCTCAGAGATCAGGTACTGTAGTCATACACGTCACCGTACTGGATGCTAATGATAACGCGCCAGTGTTTAGCCAGGCCGTTTATAAAGCCAGTCTGCCTGAAAACTCTCCTGCAGGTATTATCGTGATTAATGTTAGTGCTACTGACGCAGATGAAGGAGTAAACGGAGATGTGACGTATTACTTTGGTCACGTTTCTGATGACGATATAAATGTTTTTTCCATTGATCCTAAAACTGGAGAAATTAAAGTAACTGGTGTGATTGACTTTGAAGAACGGAGTTCATTTGAAATGAGAGTTCAAGCTAAAGATGGTTTAGGACTAACCTCTTACGCCAAAGTTATAATAGATGTTACTGATGTAAATGACAACGCTCCTGTGATATATCTGAAATCACTGAATAGCCCCATACCTGAGAACGTGTCACCTGGTACACAGGTGGGCATCATCAACGTGCAGGATAGAGACTCTGAGACTAACAGACAGGTCCGCTGCTCCATTCAGCAAAACGTCCCTTTTAAGTTGGTTCCTTCTATTACAAACTATTATTCTCTGGTGACCACAGGACAACTGGACCGTGAACTCGAGTCTGATTACAACATTACAATCACTGCCACTGACGAGGGCTCTCCACCTCTTTCCTCCTCTAAAACTGTCCTGTTGTCTGTAGCAGACATCAACGACAACCCACCTGTGTTTGAGGAGCAGTTCTACAGCGCTTATGTGACTGAAAATAACAAACCTGGCTCCACTTTATGTTCCGTTACTGCTCGAGACCCCGACTGGAGACAAAACGGTACAGTGATTTATTCTCTGTTACCTGGTGAGGTGAACGGTGCCCCGGTGTCCTCCTATCTCTCTGTTAACGGAGACACGGGGGTGATCCACGCTGTGAGGTCGTTTGATTATGAACAGTTCAGGAGTTTTAAAGTGCACGTGATGGCCAGAGACAACGGTTCTCCTCCTCTCAGCAGCAACGTGACCGTCAGTGTGTTCGTATCGGATGTGAATGACAACTCTCCTCAGATACTGTACCCCGCCCCGGAGGGCAACTCCTTCATGACCGAGCTGGTCCCCAAAGCTGCACACGGAGGCTCTCTGGTGTCCAAAGTGATCGCGGTGGACGCGGACTCCGGACAGAACGCCTGGCTGTCCTTTCATATAGTCAAATCCACTGATCCGGGTCTTTTCACTATTGGTCTCCACAGCGGAGAGATCAGGACCCAGCGGGACATTTCTGAGTCTGACAGCATGAAACAGAACCTCATCGTGTCAGTGAAAGATAACGGACAGCCCTCTCTCTCCGCCACGTGCTCCATGTATTTACTTATTTCTGATAACTTGGCTGAGGTGCCAGAACTGAAGGATATTTCTTATGACGAGAAGAACTCCAAGCTGACCTCTTATCTGATCATCGCGCTGGTGTCTGTGTCCACCTTTTTCCTGACCTTCATCATCATCATCCTCGGTGTGAGGTTTTGTCGCAGGAGAAAGCCCAGACTGTTGTTTGATGGAGCAGTTGCCATCCCCAGCGCGTATCTCCCTCCTAATTACGCAGACGTTGACGGCACAGGAACTTTACGCAGCACCTACAATTATGACGCGTACCTGACAACAGGTTCTAGAACCAGTGACTTTAAGTTCGTGAGTTCTTACAACGACAACACACTGCCTGCTGACCAGACTCTGAGGAAAAGTCCATCAGACTTTGCCGATGTATTTGGTGAATCAGATGACTCTCCAGAGGTAGGAATATAAACATTTATTTTGTTCATTTATTGTTCAGCATTACTTTATTTTGTACAACTGCGTTCCCAGATCTTATTTACTGCGTTTTGCCATTTTAAATTTGACCCATCACTGCTCCACATTATTACTATTTCAAGTAACATTACCGTCTTCTATCATCTTCCCTCCACCACCACAACATATGAATGATATAATATTCGATCTGCATTTTGAGCTCGTCCAGATCCACCTCTTGATTATTTTTTTTCTGGCTGAGTTCAGTATTCTCTCTAAATCAAAACAATCGTATTCTGTTTCAGCACTGTTGTTTCACTACACTGACTGTGCTTTTCATTATTCTTCCATATACTAACACCGTTGTGATACATGTACTGTGCATTCCTGTTGGTGATTGGGTTCAATTCTGTACAGCACCAATCCTTTTGTTGTCCTTCTGATATACACCAAGATTACACTTACATGTTAGACCAGTGTTCAATGTATCAGTACAGTCAAAGACATGTTTCATCTTGTATTTTTTGTCTACAAATCATTCTCAAGAGTCTGGATATTGCATGGTGTATTGTTTCTGTAGTTTCATTCTCAAAATGCATATGGTTCGTTTGAAATAATCTGATATAAAAATCCTTCTGAAGAGCCATCAAAACTATTAAAATAACTTAGCTCTAGAACTGTTGCTAGATTGTCCCAACGAAATTGTCTCAACTGTAGACACATGTAAATTGGCCCTGCAGACGTTATGTGCGTGTTTTATTACATTGAACTTTTGTTCTGGCCCGCACATTAACACATTTACCACAGAGTTATTTTAAACATACAGGGAACGACACATATACATTTCAATGAACTAGAATATGATTGATGAATTAACACTATCAATTACAACTGTCCGTAAAATAATATTTATTTGGAATAATGAGACAAGTATTATTGTACACAAACTAATGCGTCACAAACTATAATTAACACAGAAATACACCCGAGAGTAGAGAGACCAAATCCACCAGTTGACAGACAGTATTGATGAGCAAGCCAACATCCAACTATCAATGCATACACATTTTATTCTGAAGGACTGAATTTCTATTGAGAACGAAACCCTTATTTCTTCTCCCATAATGATAATGTTATGTGTACACAGCAGTGGAACGACACGTGTTTGAGCATGCAGCTCTCTATGAACACATTCTATGACAACACAATTAATAATAGTTTCATTTTTGTATTGAGCTCACTCTTAAATTCTGAGACCTTTAATGTCCCCCATGTTTGTGTTAGTGTGTGTGTGTGTGTGTGTGTGTGTGTGTGTGTGTGTGTGTGTGTATGTGTGCGTGTGCGCGTGTGTGTACTGTATATCATTTCAGCACTCACTCTGCAATTTTGTCCTTTTACAGCACGCTAGATCACTGTTTATGTTTATCTCTACAATACTTTTGTGCATTCACTTTCTCGGTGTTACCCTCGAACGTTTTACTGGACTGCAGTATACTATTTCTCTTCTTTACCAAGAGTTAAAATGGTGTGGGTCATCCAAAAGACGATTGATTTGCTATTTGTCCAACAACTGTCCGTTTTGTCTAGAAATTATGTGTTTTTTTTATCTCCAGTAAAACTCAAACTATTCGTTGACTTAAGTATCCATTACTTTTTATATTTTTGCTCTAGATTTGGTGCCAATTTATCACGATGGAACAAGACAATACACATTTTCTGTTTAACTTTAACGTGCAGCGATTCAATTGAACTCAGAGTGTCGCTATTCACCAAGCGGAGGAAACACGTCTCCACCCATTGCTCCTGCTTTGTTACTCTGGCTTGATCTTCTTCTTGTCAAATTGTACACTTGGGTGTGCTTTTGTCAGCCATAGGCTTCAAATAGTTTACAAGTGTAACTGTGGTTCTTCTGTGATACTGGATCTCACAGAACATCGCACGGGGATAAATAACACCAATCAACGTCATCGACTGGATTTTCGTTCTTGTCTCAGGATGACACACAATGGATATTCAGCGGCTGGCTTGCTTTGCTGGTTTGCTTTCTTTCTTCAGCTGCTTCACACCGCTAATGGAGACACAAGCTTTTCTATTTCCGAGGAAATGAAACCCGGATCTGTCATAGGAAATATAGCAAAGGACCTCGGATTGAACGTGGGGAAGTTATCTGCTCGAAAGGCCCGCATTGACAGCGATCTGAACCGTGAACGGTATTGTGACATAAATCTTAACACTGGAGATTTGATTGTTGCTGAACGAATTGACAGAGAGGCGCTTTGCGGCGAAAAGGCACCATGTATTCTGAAACTTGAGTTAATCTTAGAGGCACCTCTAGAGTTGCACCGTATTTCAATACAAATAAACGATATCAACGATAATCCGCCTGTTTTCACAAAAGATGAAATCAAGATAGAAATCAATGAATTGGCCGTAAAGGGATCTCGTTTTCGTGTTTTGGAGGCACATGATATAGATATCGGGCAGAACACCGTTCAAAACTATGCATTACAGGCAAACAATTATTTAGCATTGGAAATTCAGTCAAAATCAGATGGGGGTAAATTTGCAGAGCTAGTGTTGAATAATGAATTAGACCGTGAAGAACAGCAAGACATGAGATTATTGCTCACTGCTCTTGATGGAGGCAGTCCTCAAAGAACTGGAACTGCCACCGTGCATGTGACTGTACTGGATGCTAATGATAACCCTCCGGTATTTAGTCAAACAGTGTATAAAGCAAGTCTGCCTGAAAACTCGCCTCTTGATACTTTAGTGGTCACAGTGGCTGCTACAGATGCAGATGAAGGTTTGAATGGTGCGGTAACTTATGAATTAAGTCGTATCTCAGAAACAAGTAGAAGAGCATTTGCTTTGAATCACAAAACAGGAGAACTTAAAGTAATAGGGCCTTTGGATTTCGAAAAAGAGTCAATACATGAAATGCGGGTAGAGGCCAAAGATGGATATGGCCTGACCTCAGATTCCAAAGTGATAATTGAAATCTCTGATGTTAATGACAATCCACCAGAAATCAAATTAAAATCTCTCAATAGCCCCATACCTGAGAACGTGTCACCTGGTACACAGGTGGGCATCATCAACGTGCAGGATAGAGACTCT
This sequence comes from Clinocottus analis, assembly GCF_023055335.1. NCBI lineage: Eukaryota > Metazoa > Chordata > Actinopteri > Perciformes > Cottidae > Clinocottus > Clinocottus analis. Next base: position 9,907,681 of record NW_027175821.1, read on the forward strand.
GAGACTAACAGACAGGTCCGCTGCTCCATTCAGCAAAACGTCCCTTTTAAGTTGGTTCCTTCTATTACAAACTATTATTCTCTGGTGACCACAGGACAACTGGACCGTGAACTAGAGTCTGATTACAACATTACAATCACTGCCACTGACGAGGGCTCTCCACCTCTGTCCTCCTCTAAAACTGTCCAGTTGTCTGTAGCAGACATCAACGACAACCCACCTGTGTTTGAGGAGCAGTCCTACAGCGCTTATGTGACTGAAAATAACAAACCTGGCTCCACTTTATGTTCCGTTACTGCTCGAGACCCCGACTGGAGACAAAACGGTACAGTGATTTATTCTCTGTTACCTGGTGAGGTGAACGGTGCCCCGGTGTCCTCCTATCTCTCTGTTAACGGAGACACGGGGGTGATCCACGCTGTGAGGTCGTTTGATTATGAACAGTTCAGGAGTTTTAAAGTGCACGTGATGGCCAGAGACAACGGTTCTCCTCCTCTCAGCAGCAACGTGACCGTCAGTGTGTTCGTATCGGATGTTAATGACAACTCTCCTCAGATACTGTACCCCGCCCCGGAGGGCAACTCCTTCATGACCGAGCTGGTCCCCAAAGCTGCACACGGAGGCTCTCTGGTGTCCAAAGTGATCGCGGTGGACGCGGACTCCGGACAGAACGCCTGGCTGTCCTTTCATATAGTCAAATCCACTGATCCGGGTCTTTTCACTATTGGTCTCCACAGCGGAGAGATCAGGACCCAGCGGGACATTTCTGAGTCTGACAGCATGAAACAGAACCTCATCGTGTCAGTGAAAGATAACGGACAGCCCTCTCTCTCCGCCACCTGCTCCATGTATTTACTTATTTCTGATAACTTGGCTGAGGTGCCAGAACTGAAGGATATTTCTTATGACGAGAAGAACTCCAAGCTGACCTCTTATCTGATCATCGCGCTGGTGTCTGTGTCCACCTTTTTCCTGACCTTCATCATCATCATCCTCGGTGTGAGGTTCTGTCGCAGGAGAAAGCCCAGACTGTTGTTTGATGGAGCAGTTGCCATCCCCAGCGCGTATCTCCCTCCTAATTACGCAGACGTTGACGGCACAGGAACTTTACGCAGCACCTACAATTATGACGCGTACCTGACAACAGGTTCTCGAACCAGTGACTTTAAGTTCGTGAGTTCTTACAACGACAACACACTGCCTGCTGACCAGACTCTGAGGAAAAGCCCGACAGACTTTCTTGAAGCATTTGTCGATTCTGATAATTCTCCAGAGGTAAGAATATGACAGTCTTTTTATTGGTTTGATAGTTGTATTTGTGGAAGTCTCTGCACAGACCTGCAATAACGAAATGTAAATTTTTCCATGGAAAAACTTTCGCTATTGAGTCACTGTGCTACGACTCATTTGCTGTTATTGACAATTGCCCTTTTAGTGACATTGTTAAAAGTGAGCAAATCTGCTTTCTTTTGAGTTTGCTTAACATAAGACAAAAGCGCCGCTTTTCTCCTCTGGCAATCAGTAAAATTGAGCTTCGTCAAACAGATTCATTCCAGCAACTGCACTTGATACCATGGCACCGTGGTACCATGTTTAACTAAAACGTTAACCAACATCAGCATTAATGTTCTTAGAAGCCGTGTTCTGCCATTGGACCAGTAACGCATAGTCGGTCTGTTATGCATGCATTTCTTTTTTTTTTTAGCATTATCCCTAATCAAGGATTTTTTTCTTTTTTAAATATATTTTTTCTTCCGTTTTAACAGCAGACTTGTGATCTTGATTTAGATGAAGCAGCTCTGTCCTTGGTGCTGAAAACATGGAAGCGCAATGCAGTTCGAATACTTGTCTCTGCACGATCTTTAGGTCATGAGTTTATATTTAAGACACCCGACATGAAAATGTAAACAAACAATATTATTTTGGAACTTAATCTTTGAATTTCACGCTCATTTATTTTCAATGGAATCTTTATATCTGTCTCAATCAATGCAACGTACATGAAGCTTTGTCTTGTACATTACAATAACTGAATAAATTAAACTCGGACTCCACAATTTAATCCCATCATATAAACACACACACACACACACACACACACACACACACACACACACACACACACACACACACACACACACGCACGGTCTAATCTGCTAAAGTGTCACATCTTTCAATGCTCAGGGATAGATATCTCAACATCTCAACATCTCGCCATCAAACATTCACCAAGATTCCATGTCATTTCATCACATGCTCTTTCTCAAACGAACACGATGTGTCGCTATCGACCAGTTAACTAGGGAACGTTGCAATGCTGTGTAGAACGTCTCCACCCATTGTTTCTCAGCTTTGTATTTCCAGTTATGTTGCGGCAGTCGAGCGAGCTTCGTGATCGTGTTGCTGATTTCTGTTATTTAATGTGGCTGATTTTGTCCACCTCAAACGTATTAGCGAGTTGAACTGAAGACCTTCACATATTTTATTTTTTCCGGCGGATATTTGTCCTTTTTAATTATGGAAACCAAAGGATTTTCAAAGCTTGGCCTGGTTACTCGCTTTGTCGTCTGTCTACTTGCGTTGCAAACCGTACTTGCCGAGGTGAGCTTTTCTATCCCAGAAGAGGTGAAACCAGGAACTGTCATTGGAAATATAGCTAAAGATATTGGTCTGGATGTAGCTACCCTGTCAACTCGCAAGGCCCGCATTGATTCTGAAAGCAATAACGAACGATATTGTGTTATCAGTTTGAAAACCGGGGAATTGAGTGTCGCTGAGCGGCTTGACAGAGAGAGTCTTTGTGGCACTAAACCATCTTGCATTTTAGTCCTGGACCTTGTACTGGAGACTCCGTTGGAATTGCATCGTATAAATCTCCACGTCCAAGACATAAATGACAACTCCCCGCAATTCAGAAGAGATTTAATTAGGATGGAAATTAGGGAGTCCGTTGAAAAAGGGACTCGTTTCTTAATGGAGGAAGCACATGACGCAGATATTGGTCAGAATTCTGTTCAGAGGTACAGCCTACACAGTAATGCTCATTTTATTTTATTGGTCGATGTGAACAAAGTTGAACTTGTACTAGATAATAAACTTGATAGAGAGACAACACAAGAGATTGATTTGCTTTTAATAGCTATTGATGGAGGCTCGCCTCAGAGATCAGGTACTGTTATGATACATGTCACTGTACTGGATGCTAATGACAATGTACCGGTGTTCAGTCAAGCCGTTTATAAAGCCAGTATGTCTGAAAACTCTCCTCTTGACACTGTAGTGGTTAGAGTAAGTGCTACGGATGCAGATGATGGGGTGAATGGAGAAGTAACATATGATCTTGGTTATGTTTCAGTCTCAGATGAAAACCAGTTTGCTATTGACAGTAAAACTGGGGAAATACGAGTAATTGGCTCCACAGACTATGAGAAGAAAAATTCATTTGAACTGCGAGTCATGGCAAAAGACGGACTCGGATTAAGTTCTTACGCCAAAGTTTTCATAGAACTATCTGATGAAAATGATAACGCTCCTGTGATATATCTGAAATCACTGAATAGCCCCATACCCGAGAACGTGTCACCTGGTACACAGGTGGGCATCATCAACGTGCAGGATAGAGACTCTGAGACTAACAGACAGGTCCGCTGCTCCATTCAGCAAAACGTCCCTTTTAAGTTGGTTCCTTCTATTAAAAACTATTATTCTCTGGTGACCACAGGACAACTGGACCGTGAACTAGAGTCTGATTACAACATTACAATCACTGCCACTGACGAGGGCTCTCCACCTCTGTCCTCCTCTAAAACGGTCCAGTTGTCTGTAGCAGACATCAACGACAACCCACCTGTGTTTGAGGAGCAGTCCTACAGCGCTTATGTGACTGAAAATAACAAACCTGGCTCCACTTTATGTTCCGTTACTGCTCGAGACCCCGACTGGAGACAAAACGGTACAGTGATTTATTCTCTGTTACCTGGTGAGGTGAACGGTGCCCCGGTGTCCTCCTATCTCTCTGTTAACGGAGACACGGGGGTGATCCACGCTGTGAGGTCGTTTGATTATGAACAGTTCAGGAGTTTTAAAGTGCACGTGATGGCCAGAGACAACGGTTCTCCTCCTCTCAGCAGCAACGTGACCGTCAGCGTGTTCGTATCGGATGTGAATGACAACTCTCCTCAGATACTGTACCCCGCCCCGGAGGGCAACTCCTTCATGACCGAGCTGGTCCCCAAAGCTGCACACGGAGGCTCTCTGGTGTCCAAAGTGATCGCGGTGGACGCGGACTCCGGACAGAACGCCTGGCTGTCCTTTCATATAGTCAAATCCACTGATCCGGGTCTTTTCACTATTGGTCTCCACAGCGGAGAGATCAGGACCCAGCGGGACATTTCTGAGTCTGACAGCATGAAACAGAACCTCATCGTGTCAGTGAAAGATAACGGACAGCCCTCTCTCTCCGCCACCTGCTCCATGTATTTACTTATTTCTGATAACTTGGCTGAGGTGCCAGAACTGAAGGATATTTCTTATGACGAGAAGAACTCCAAGCTGACCTCTTATCTGATCATCGCGCTGGTGTCTGTGTCCACCTTTTTTCTGACCTTCATCATCATCATCCTCGGTGTGAGGTTTTGTCGCAGGAGAAAGCCCAGACTGTTGTTTGATGGAGCAGTTGCCATCCCCAGCGCGTATCTCCCTCCTAATTACGCAGACGTTGACGGCACAGGAACTTTACGCAGCACCTACAATTATGACGCGTACCTGACAACAGGTTCTAGAACCAGTGACTTTAAGTTCGTGAGTTCTTACAACGACAACACACTGCCTGCTGACCAGACTCTGAGGAAAAGTCCATCAGACTTTGCTGATGCGTTTGGTGACTGTGATGATTCTCCTCCAGAGGTAAGAGCATCACACATTTTTTCCATTATTTTATTAAAAAAAAAAGGCTTCTTAAATCGTCAGTTGTGTGACTGGTGGGAATACTGATACCATCACTTTAAAAAAAATCTAATCTCAGAAATGTGGGACGGGGTGTTGTGTTACAATTTTGTCCATATGGTTTCATTAAGACTCATGATGGATTATTTCCCACACTGCCAATTTAAATCAGTGATATTTATCTTAAGCATCTTGTGCTTTCTGTATAGTAGTTGTCCCTTTATTTTGTCTTTGGCAATATCGCTGTAATGGTTACTTTTTTGTTACTTTGATTACCTTGATACAGTCATCTCTTTGCCACTTACTTAATATTTCTAGAATGGTTAATTAATGCAACCATGAAGGAATCAGAGATTAGTCAAATGACTTTACGTTTGAAAAGCTTTTGGTTTCTAAGCTGGTCTTGCTTTCATTGGTCATTGTTGTTGTAGCTATTTATAGGATTCACCCTTTGTTTTCAAATAAAATAAGAGACACTGTACAAATCATAGTATGGCCTCATTAGCATTCCCCTTCATCACATACTTTGTGTATCTTCGTCCTTTTTTTCCCGTACATGTTTTTTTTATATTTGAGGAGTCTTTGCTTGCATCTGCATACTTAAGAAAAAGTTTTTGAAAGCACCATCAATATTTACTTTCCTTAATTCATATGACTCTAATTAACAAATTGGTTTTTGAATTATTATTATTATTTTTTAATCCAACATAGATTGCATCTTGCAGTAAAAGGTATCTCACGGTCGAAGTTGTTGATTTTGTAAAACTGACTAGCTTTTACAAGAGTTTAAATGTTTTGAACAAAGCAAATGAGAATCATACAGTTCAATCTTATTTTTCGTCGTTAAAAACTTACATTTTGTCTCGTTGTTTATCTCTTCACTGAAAAGCAAAACGTTATATTTGAATTTAAGACAAGAACATGACCAGTTTATTTTTCCATACCCAAGAAACAATGAGGTTTATTTTGTTATATTAGACGTGCTCTTTCCACTTACTTCTCCTTAACATGTATAGCATTTCAATATAGTACCTCTCTTAAAAATATATGTTCTCTTTATGGGCGGTTTTCATAATTGTGCAAACTTGCCGCGAATTCTAAGATGTACTTTCTAGAGGAGACTCACGAGGTCGCTATCCACCAGGTGAATAGATTGTGTCGATATCAACCCACCGTCGTCCACGCACAATGTGACTGGATGTGCTGCAGTTGATCGTCTCGTGAAGAAGAGACTTGGTCTTTGATTGGGTTGATTTTGGTTTAATTCATTTTTTTTTGTCTATACGTCCCTGGACACTGACAAGGGAACATTTACTCCTCCGTCATCATGAAGACCACCGGAATCGTATTGCAAAGCTTTGCCTTTGCTTTATTGCTGTTTTCTTCGCATTTTGCAAATGGAGATGTAAGCTACTCTTTTCCGGAGGAGATGAGACGCGGATCCGTGATCGGTAACATCGCCAAAGACTTGGGTCTTGAAAAAAGCAGTCTATCCGCTCGGAAAGCCCGCATTGATACCGATGGGAACGACAAACGTTATTGTGACCTAAACCTCAGTAACGGGGATCTGACGACTGTTCAACGGATTGACAGAGAGAGCCTTTGTGGAGACAAAGCGTCATGCGTTTTAAAACAAGAACTCATGTTAGAGAATCCATTAGAATTGCATCGAATTAGTCTGCATGTCCAGGACATAAATGATAACACTCCTCAATTTAATACAGATTTGATCCAAATAGATATAAGTGAATCTGCGGCAAAAGGTGCTCGTTTCCCAATAGAAGAAGCACATGATGCAGATATAGGCAAATATTCAGTTCAGACGTACAACCTCCAAAGCAACGACAATTTTATTCTGGGCGTTGTTAGTAATTCTGTGGAACTAGTCCTTAACAAGGAGCTAGACCGCGAAACATTACAAGAAATCAATCTCGTTCTGACAGCTCTGGATGGAGGCTCTCCTCAGAAATCAGGTACTGTAATCATACACGTCACTGTACTAGATGCTAATGACAATGTACCGGTGTTTAGCCAGGCCGTTTATAAAGCCAGTCTGCCTGAAAACTCCCCAATAGGTACGGTCGTGCTGACAGTGAGTGCGAGTGATGCAGACGAGGGACTAAATGGAGACGTTATATTTGATTTTGGACACATTTCAGAAGATATAAAGTCAATGTTTGCAATAGATCATAAGACAGGTGATTTAAAATTGACGACCACAGTTGATTTTGAAACCGCATCATCGTTTGAACTGCGCATCACAGCAAAAGATGGTTTGGGTTTAACCTCATATGCCAAAGTAATCATTGACGTTACGGATGTAAATGACAACGCTCCAGTGATATATCTGAAATCACTGAATAGCCCCATACCTGAGAACGTGTCACCTGGTACACAGGTGGGCATCATCAACGTGCAGGATAGAGACTCTGAGACTAACAGACAGGTCCGCTGCTCCATTCAGCAAAACGTCCCTTTTAAGTTGGTTCCTTCTATTAAAAACTATTATTCTCTGGTGACCACAGGACAACTGGACCGTGAACTAGAGTCTGATTACAACATTACAATCACTGCCACTGACGAGGGCTCTCCACCTCTGTCCTCCTCTAAAACTGTCCAGTTGTCTGTAGCAGACATCAACGACAACCCACCTGTGTTTGAGGAGCAGTCCTACAGCGCTTATGTGACTGAAAATAACAAACCTGGCTCCACTTTATGTTCCGTCACTGCTCGAGACCCCGACTGGAGACAAAACGGTACAGTGATTTATTCTCTGTTACCTGGTGAGGTGAACGGTGCCCCGGTGTCCTCCTATCTCTCTGTTAACGGAGACACGGGGGTGATCCACGCTGTGAGGTCGTTTGATTATGAACAGTTCAGGAGTTTTAAAGTGCACGTGATGGCCAGAGACAACGGTTCTCCTCCTCTCAGCAGCAACGTGACCGTCAGTGTGTTCGTATCGGATGTGAATGACAACTCTCCTCAGATACTGTACCCCGCCCCGGAGGGCAACTCCTTCATGACCGAGCTGGTCCCCAAAGCTGCACACGGAGGCTCTCTGGTGTCCAAAGTGATCGCGGTGGACGCGGACTCCGGACAGAACGCCTGGCTGTCCTTTCATATAGTCAAATCCACTGATCCGGGTCTTTTCACTATTGGTCTCCACAGCGGAGAGATCAGGACCCAGCGGGACATTTCTGAGTCTGACAGCATGAAACAGAACCTCATCGTGTCAGTGAAAGATAACGGACAGCCCTCTCTCTCCGCCACCTGCTCCATGTATTTACTTATTTCTGATAACTTGGCTGAGGTGCCAGAACTGAAGGATATTTCTTATGACGAGAAGAACTCCAAGCTGACCTCTTATCTGATCATCGCGCTGGTGTCTGTGTCCACCTTTTTCCTGACCTTCATCATCATCATCCTCGGTGTGAGGTTCTGTCGCAGGAGAAAGCCCAGACTGTTGTTTGATGGAGCAGTTGCCATCCCCAGCGCGTATCTCCCTCCTAATTACGCAGACGTTGACGGCACAGGAACTTTACGCAGCACCTACAATTATGACGCGTACCTGACGACAGGTTCTAGAACCAGTGACTTTAAGTTCGTGAGTTCTTACAACGACAACACACTGCCTGCTGACCAGACTCTGAGGAAAAGCCCATCAGACTTTGCTGAGGTGTTTGGGGATTGTGATGATTCTCCTGAGGTAGGAACTGCTGTAAAATATTGTTTGATGTATTTTTAATTCAAATAATAACTTCTTACAGTTGTAGTTTGGATTTGCCTGCCTTTGTCTTCAGATACTGTTTTGAGTTAATAACGCCAGCCATTGCAAATGAAGTTAACAAGTTACTCTACTCTTCAACTAGCCTTTCTCCGGTCGTTTTTACTTAAATTGAAGCTGATAGTTTATCAATAGTTCAGAAGTTAGTATAGTTGCCTCATTTCAACATGCGTTGTCATTCAAGTAGATGGTATTTAATATTTAATTTAACATTCTATCAACTCTCCCTCAAAACTGCAATGCATCCCTTGTTGTGTCTTTTGAATGGAGCTGGGGTTTTTACATTTCTCTGTCCCTGGTGCTGAACCTCATTATTGCACTTGTGATGGAACTCTGTCTTGTATTTTCTTCAGCTTTTAAATATGTTTTATTACAGTTTTACTTACGGATGGTTACATCGGACACAGCTGTCCCATTTTGTATTTAACATCTTGATTACGTTTAAAATAAGAAAAACACAATAAAAATAACATTAGGGGTCTGAGAGGAAATATTTACCGTCATAGTTTTCATATTCGATGTTTGGAAGTAAACACCATACCACTTATTTATATTTGCTGCTATAAACTTTTATCTTTTACATTGTTTTCCACCAGTGTAACATAACATGCCATGGCTATGCTTTTCCTTATGGTTGGCACTTTTGTCTATAATATAATGCAGTTTTTGAAATAAATGTATTTACTAATGCGATAGACAGCCATGTGGAGGGAGATTTGTTTCCAAGCGAATTTGTAGTCTAACATTCGTATATGATCTGTGATTGCGCATCTTTTAACAAAACAATGCTGTCTTACTATTATCACCATGAGGTGGATTAGTGTAGGAGGAGACATAATCATGTTTGCACATGAGGCAAAGAACAAGCATCTCACTTAACTTAAATATATACAATCACGATGCTTTTTATTACCTCATTATGCGATGCTATTCAAAAATTAAGGCCAGACTATAACTTGCAATGAGTGTTATATTTCATGTATACTCACGGGGCGCTCGATTGGTCGCTGTCCATGGTTCCTAACAGAACAACTAATCCACAAATTCAGACCTTTTGAAATCAAACGGATCTTTTGAAAGATTCTATAAAATATGTAATGTAACATTTAGTGATTTTGCTCGCTTATTACTCCAAAATATTTTTTTAATTTATTCTTTTTTTTTTTTTTTTTACCCCAAAGCATTGATAGAAATCTTGAAAAAAATAAATATGAGATGTACACAGACTAAATTATTACACATAGCACTATTTTGGATTAGAATAGAGCACACTTGCAATGCAATCGAATGCAACAATCTTGAATATTATTATATTCTGCTCCAATCATTTTTACTTATGTTCAATAATGTTCTCGTCACGGCTGGGTTTTAAAGGGAATTGTTCAAGTGCATGATCATTTCAGGTTTGTCTTAATGTTTCAGCTCGTTCACATGGAAAGGAAATGGACGTAATTGTTGAAACACTTACTAATATACAAGCCAGTTTAGTTTCATTATAAAACAACATGTTTCTATTTTAGTTGTCCTTTAGTTTTCGTTCCCTCATGAATAATTTTGCTGTACATGAAAACCTCAGAATCTGGCACTTCATGGTACTTGTTTGTTCATCAGACTTAAGGTGTTTCAGATGAATTTAGTTACATTTGTTTTAATAACAACATGCATGGTGGCTATCTTGTGTAATCGTTCGAAGATGCTGAGAGTGTCGCTGTCTACCAGTCAAAAAGGGAAAGTTTTCATATGAAATCGTCTCCACCCACAGTGTTCTTGCTCATTGTTTGCCATGACACTTGGATCATTCACATATGTCCATTTCGTGTGTGTTTGTGAGGACTAAAAATCACGTCTTTGTGGTTGTTGATTCATTTTGATTGCTGAAGGATGGAATACAACGGATTTCAAGTGAACCTTTTCTGTGCCTCACTTCTTTTGCTATTCGGATTACAGCTGGCTCACGGCGATGTGAGCTATTCTTTTCCGGAGGAAATGAAACGCGGTTCAGTGATTGGAAACATAGCCAAGGATCTTGGGCTTCATGTAAGCAGACTTCCACCTCGGAAGGCTCGAATTGTCCTCGAAGGGAACCGTAAACGTTATTTTGAGATTAACCTCGTTACCGGAGAACTAGTCGTAGCTGATCGAATTGACCGAGAGGAGCTCTGTGCAGCCAAGATTTCATGCATTTTGAAATGTGAATTGGTACTCGAGGACCCACTCGAATCACATCGGATATCTGTGCAAATCCAGGATGTAAATGACAACCCACCAGTCTTCGTTAAGGATGCTGTTAAATTGGAAATAGGGGAATCTGCTCCCAAAGGCTCCCGCTATAGAATAAATGCAGCACGCGATGCAGACATCGGACAAAACGCTGTACAAAACTACATTTTACAGAAAAATAATCATTTTGCCCTCAACGTACTTACTAATTCTGTTGGCACAAAATACAGTGAGATCATTTTGGATAGAGACTTAGATCGTGAAGAAGAGCAAGAGGTGATCTTATTGCTGACAGCCGTCGATGGTGGTAACCCACAAAGATCAGGTACCGCTGTCATCCAAATCACTGTGCTGGATGCTAATGATAACGCCCCAGTGTTCAGCCAGGCTGTTTACGAGGCGACTCTACCTGAAAACTCTCCTGTAGATACCGTGGTAGTGGCAGTGAGTGCTAGTGATGCAGATGAAGGCGTGAATGGTAAAGTAACATATGATTTCAGTGGAATAAGTGAAAGAGCTAAAGACATATTTTCATTGAATGAACATACTGGAGAAATTACAGTAGCAAAACATGTTGACTATGAAGAGGAAACTAAATTTGAAATGCTTATTGAGGGAAAGGATGGTTATGGCCTTTCTTCAGAGACAAAGGTAGTAATAGATGTCACTGATGTGAATGATAATGCCCCAGTGATACATATTAATTCATTAGCAAACCCCGTACCTGAGAACGTGTCACCTGGTACAGAGGTGGGAATACTATATGTGCAAGATGCAGATTCGGGGAATAACAAACAGGTCCACTGCTCCATTCAGCAAAACGTCCCTTTTAAGTTAGTTCCTTCTATTAAAAACTATTATTCTCTGGTGACCACAGGACAACTGGACCGTGAACTAGAGTCTGATTACAACATTACAATCACTGCCACTGACGAGGGCTCTCCACCTCTGTCCTCCTCTAAAACTGTCCAGTTGTCTGTAGCAGACATCAACGACAACCCACCTGTGTTTGAGGAGCAGTCCTACAGCGCTTATGTGACTGAAAATAACAAACCTGGCTCCACTTTATGTTCCGTCACTGCTCGAGACCCCGACTGGAGACAAAACGGTACAGTGATTTATTCTCTGTTACCTGGTGAGGTGAACGGTGCCCCGGTGTCCTCCTATCTCTCTGTTAACGGAGACACGGGGGTGATCCACGCTGTGAGGTCGTTTGATTATGAACAGTTCAGGAGTTTTAAAGTGCACGTGATGGCCAGAGACAACGGTTCTCCTCCGCTCAGCAGCAACGTGACTGTCAGTGTGTTCGTATCGGATGTGAATGACAACTCTCCTCAGATACTGTACCCCGCCCCGGAGGGCAACTCCTTCATGACCGAGCTGGTCCCCAAAGCTGCGCACGGAGGCTCTCTGGTGTCCAAAGTGATCGCGGTGGACGCGGACTCCGGACAGAACGCCTGGCTGTCCTTTCATATAGTCAAATCCACTGATCCGGGTCTTTTCACTATTGGTCTCCACAGCGGAGAGATCAGGACCCAGCGGGACATTTCTGAGTCTGACAGCATGAAACAGAACCTCATCGTGTCAGTGAAAGATAACGGACAGCCCTCTCTCTCCGCCACCTGCTCCATGTATTTACTTATTTCTGATAACTTGGCTGAGGTGCCAGAACTGAAGGATATTTCTTATGACGAGAAGAACTCCAAGCTGACCTCTTATCTGATCATCGCGCTGGTGTCTGTGTCCACCTTTTTCCTGACCTTCATCATCATCATCCTCGGTGTGAGGTTCTGTCGCAGGAGAAAGCCCAGACTGTTGTTTGATGGAGCAGTTGCCATCCCCAGCGCGTATCTCCCTCCTAATTACGCAGACGTTGACGGCACAGGAACTTTACGCAGCACCTACAATTATGACGCGTACCTGACAACAGGTTCTAGAACCAGTGACTTTAAGTTCGTGAGTTCTTACAACGACAACACACTGCCTGCTGACCAGACTCTGAGGAAAAGTCCATCAGACTTTGCTGAAGCGTTCGGGGATTGTGACGATTCTCCTGAGGTAGGAATTGCTGTCAAATATCGTTTGATGTATTTCTAAGACTTTGCCGAAGTATTTGGTCATTCAGAGGAGTCCCTTGAGGTAGGACCCAACATATTTTAGTTTGCTTATTCATGATTCTACCTTTTTTTCATATAACCTTCCAATTACAGCGTGTTTTTTCTGCTCTTTTGGTTCCAACGTGGTCCTATAACACTACCATTCCCTATTTCTCTATTAAATGTTTTCACATGGAATCAAAGTTATATTTGTTTTAATTCAAGTTGGTTTAAAAACCTTTGGGGCTGTCCACATGCCTGCTGGAGGTATGTGTTTCATTATTTACTTTTCTTGGCCGAATCTTTATAATCCTGGTTTTAGTGTTGAAGGAGTAGTTTCTCTAATGGATCATCACAACATACTGTCATCGGGCAACTATTCGGTTTATTTTATCATTTAAAAAACACACATTATTTGCGCCACTTAAATTGTTTTTGCCAATTATTTATGAATTACGAGATGTAGCATACTCTTAAACAATATTCAGATATAACTGCAAGTAAGAACAAAGTATTGCAGGTGTATTATATGTGTAAAGCTGTTTTTTGCTTCACATATGTCATTGTATTTAATTATGTGTATCTTAAAATGTGCCATATTTGTCTAAATTAGTGCCTTTGTAAACATGCAGTTTAAACTGGAAACAGACAATTTATTAAATGTGTATATGTAGTGGACCTGCGGTGCTCAATACATCAACATATTTATTATAATGATATTGTTTTTATAAATAGTGTGTCTTACAAGTTGAACTTCAACCGGTGTATTGGACAGTATGTGGAAACAATATTAATGCACATAGGACAGTACTACACAAACAGCGAGTTTGATTAGTCCAATCCAACTCAAAGCTGTTACGTTTGATGACGACCCTTGAAATGGTTACTTTTTTACTTTGTTGCATAAAAGTTCAGACCTGAGGGAGGAATAGTTTGAATGAGGGCTCTGGAATGTGTTTGGTTAAAACTTTCGCATATCGTCAATCATGTCCTGCATGTTTGTATCAACACTGGTTGTTGAGGAAAGATCGTGGCTGAGCTGCATGTATTACTTTGGCTTTTCTTCATGAAAATGCAACGTGTTGGTTATGTTTTTTTCATTATTCCAGCTCTGAACGACTTCTTTTGCTTTAAACGTAGTTAGCTATTGTACTGGAGCATTTGTACTCTCAGTGTAATTTTGTGTCTGTATTTTTACAATTTCCAATAGATGAGGTGATGATGGCTTCAGTGCTACATGCTTTTGCTGAATACCTCATAGTGATTGGGTGAATTTAAAAATGACATAGTGCTGTTAAAAAATTGAGCAGAACATGAACTCGTTCATATTTGTTGGACAACACAATTTAGTAGAGACTTTTTTTCAAATGTAAAATGGCAAAGTAAGCTCTTGCATTGGTGCACAGTGACGAGCAACCTGACTATCATCTAGAAATTAAAAGTGTGGGTGATTGAATTTCACCTGTCACACTCATCTCTTTGTCATAAATTTACACAAGTATGCCATTTATTTGAAAGATTTTCATCAGCTATCGGCCCAGCAACATTGAACATACCAGAGATTTTAAGTATACAAGTATTGAATGTCATAATGGATGCATTTCTTTCTGATGTTGTGCTTTTTAAGGTGCTCTCTTTAACAAGTTAAGATGTATGATTCATGATTCCTTCAGATAATTTTCACTCAGTATAATTGTGATTTTAAGTTGTAGCTTATATTCTTATTTTGTATATTTTTGTTTACAAAAACACTGAGTTTAATCAGACTTCAGTTTTAATCCAACATCTTTTCTACACGTTGAAAAGAAAATCCAGTTTTTAGAATATGTGAGCACTTTAAAACAATATTTTCCCTGTGGAAATATTGGTGATATCTGTCTGTGAGTTTCCCTTTTAACCCATTGTCACTTGTTTGTCCCTGTTTGAGATGTTACATTTAGTCAGGCTGGTTTCTAATCTGAAAATATGACAAAGAGATGAATGCATGTACTGTGTGTGTCATGGTTATCTAACATTACGTGGTTCAGTTTGGGTTCATGGTGCAATTTTCTGCTTTCTTTTTTAATATCTCACAGGAGCCACGATACATTTGGCACGCACGTATAATTGATAAGGATATCACAACAGCCAAGACATTACACGATCTGTAAGACAGTTATGGGAAACACAACATGACTGAATAGCATCATGTTTTGTTTTGATAGTCATTGAAGTTGTCATCTTGTTTAAGTTAGCAGTGCGATAACTGATCGAAACTCTTGGTGTCACTGTGCACCAACAAAGGCCGAACGTGTCCACAGCTTCATCCATTCGTTTCCTCCATTGCAAAACGTTATTGTGTTGCAGTGTGTCTGTCGGTTAAGGGCAACACAAAAGGACTTTGTGGACGATATTCAGACAGATACAACGAGGAATACAACCGTCATTTATCACTTTTGAATAATTGGCCAGGGAAGGATGGACGCCCGGTCGATCATGGAGCACAAGGTGCACAGAGGATTTTATATTAATCGCTTTTGTCTTTTCCTTTTCATCATCTTGCGTTTCGCATATGGAGATGTGAGCTACTCCATTGCAGAAGAGGTGAAACGCGGGTCTCTGATTGGAAATATCGCCAAAGACGTCGGCCTCGGGATTGCCACACTTTCCTCTCGTAAAGCTCGCATTGACACAGACCGGAATGACAAGCGGTATTGTGATATTAATCTGAGCACCGGGGATTTGATTATTACTGACCGGGTTGACAGGGAAGGTCTTTGTGGTAAGAAGGCGACGTGCGTTTTGAAAGAGGAACTTGTTTTGGAAAACCCTTTAGAGCTTCATCGTATTAATATTCACGTGCAAGATATAAACGATAACGCCCCACAGTTTAGCGAGGACTTGATTTTATTTGACATAGCAGAATCAGCAGTCAGAGGAGCTAAATTCTTACTCACTGAAGCTCATGATGCAGATATTGGTTCAAATACTGTACAGCGCTACGATTTACAAAATAATGAACATTTCACTATTAATGTAGACACAGGGGGCGGTGGAAAGAAACACCCTGAATTGGTTTTGGTAAAAGAATTAGACCGAGAGCAAGAGCGAGAACTCAAATTAGTTATGACAGCTCTAGATGGTGGTTCTCCTCAGAGATCCGGTACTGCGATTATTCACGTGACAGTACTTGATGCTAATGATAACGCCCCAGTGTTTAGTAAGGCCATTTATGAAGCCAATCTTCCTGAAAACGCATCTTCTGGCACAGTGATCATTACAGTCAGTGCATCTGATGCAGACGCGGGACCCAATGGTGATATCACGTACAATTTTGATCATGTATCTGATGACCATGTCTCTTTGTTCTCACTTGATCATAAGACAGGAGACATACGAGTAGTCGGCTCTATCGATTATGAAACTGAGACCTCCATTGAATTGCGAATAAGAGCAAAAGATGGACCAGGTCTTACCTCGTATTGTACAGTGATTTTAGATATAACAGATGTAAATGATAACCCTCCTGCTATCACTTTGAAATCACTGACTAGCCCCATACCTGAGAACGTGTCACCTGGTACACAGGTGGGCATCATCAACGTGCAGGATAGAGACTCTGAGACTAACAGACAGGTCCGCTGCTCCATTCAGCAAAACGTCCCTTTTAAGTTGGTTCCTTCTATTAAAAACTATTATTCTCTGGTGACCACAGGACAACTGGACCGTGAACTAGAGTCTGATTACAACATTACAATCACTGCCACTGACGAGGGCTCTCCACCTCTGTCCTCCTCTAAAACTGTCCAGTTGTCTGTAGCAGACATCAACGACAACCCACCTGTGTTTGAGGAGCAGTCCTACAGCGCTTATGTGACTGAAAATAACAAACCTGGCTCCACTTTATGTTCCGTTACTGCTCGAGACCCCGACTGGAGACAAAACGGTACAGTGATTTATTCTCTGTTACCTGGTGAGGTGAACGGTGCCCCGGTGTCCTCCTATCTCTCTGTTAACGGAGACACGGGGGTGATCCACGCTGTGAGGTCGTTTGATTATGAACAGTTCAGGAGTTTTAAAGTGCACGTGATGGCCAGAGACAACGGTTCTCCTCCTCTCAGCAGCAACGTGACCGTCAGTGTGTTCGTATCGGATGTGAATGACAACTCTCCTCAGATACTGTACCCCGCCCCGGAGGGCAACTCCTTCATGACCGAGCTGGTCCCCAAAGCTGCACACGGAGGCTCTCTGGTGTCCAAAGTGATCGCGGTGGACGCGGACTCCGGACAGAACGCCTGGCTGTCCTTTCATATAGTCAAATCCACTGATCCGGGTCTTTTCACTATTGGTCTCCACAGCGGAGAGATCAGGACCCAGCGGGACATTTCTGAGTCTGACAGCATGAAACAGAACCTCATTGTGTCAGTGAAAGATAACGGACAGCCCTCTCTCTCCGCCACCTGCTCCATGTATTTACTTATTTCTGATAACTTGGCTGAGGTGCCAGAACTGAAGGATATTTCTTATGACGAGAAGAACTCCAAACTGACCTCTTATCTGATCATCGCGCTGGTGTCTGTGTCCACCTTTTTCCTGACCTTCATCATCATCATCCTCGGTGTGAGGTTTTGTCGCAGGAGAAAGCCCAGACTGTTGTTTGATGGAGCAGTTGCCATCCCCAGCGCGTATCTCCCTCCTAATTACGCAGACGTTGACGGCACAGGAACTTTACGCAGCACCTACAATTATGACGCGTACCTGACAACAGGTTCTAGAACCAGTGACTTTAAGTTCGTGAGTTCTTACAACGACAACACACTGCCTGCTGACCAGACTCTGAGGAAAAGTCCATCAGACTTTGCTGAGGTGTTTGGAGATTGTGACGATACTCCTCCTGAGGTATGAACACTTTCCGTATTATTTAAGTAATCGTCCTGTAGAAGCTGCAATTTTGTTTACCGCTTGTTTTTCCTAAAGTTCTCCATTCTCTGGTTTGCATTGATTATAAATAGTTTTCTTCAAATCGAATGATGCTGCCTTCAGAATTAAACAACGTGTATTTAGTGACATGATTTCGATTTTTCAAAGAAAACCTTTGACATGATTTGCCTTGATCTCTGTCTGTGGTGGTGAACTCCAATTGAATCATATACACACTACCTTTCAACTTGTGTTTATTCTGTTGTAATGTTCTCCTTCCTGAGTTTATCTCAGTGAATTTACTATTGCTATTTAAATTATTTTTGTTTTTCATTTTTTTTTATTTACCTTGTACTGGTTTCGTTCGAACATGATGCTGCTTTCGTGTGATGTAATTGTTTGAAGTTTTTTCAAATTCAAACTCAGATGTTTGTCCTGGTTATCGGTTTTTGTATATCATGTTAGTACCCTATATATGAGGCCAATTTCTCTTTTTTTATCTGCTTGGGTCGGGTTTCCTTTATCTGTTTGATTTGTGCAAAGCCAAACACGTGAAGCTCACAAAACTATTCATACGCTTCCCGTCAAACTCAGATCAAGTCTTTTTAGTCTATTTTACTTTTTACTTTTTTTTTTTTTTTTTTTTTACTGATGTTTACAACAACATTACACATATTAAAATACCATTATTTTGCTCATCGGCGTAGAAATTATTCATAGCAAAACGTTATTTCGGATTAAAATGAATTACTGAACGGTAAATAAATTCTGCACGTTGGTGTCGTAGCTAGCACTGACGCAAGAGGGTCTGTGGTTCGGATCCCGGTCTGGCAGGTCCTTCTGTGTGGAGTTTGCATGTTCTCCCCGTGGCAGCGTGGGTTCTCTCCGGGTTCTCCGGCTTCCTCCCAAAGTCTAAAGACATGCAGGTTAGGTTAATTGGACTCTAAATTACGTAGGTTTGAATGTGAGTGTGAATAGTTGTCTGTCTCTATGGCTGTCCTGTGATGGATTTGCGACTTGTCCAGGGTGTACCCTGCCTTCGCCCCTTGACAGCTCTGATCGGCTCCAGTGCCCCGCGACCCTAATGAGGATAAGCGGTTAAGATAATGGATGGATACATTACTGATGTTTTTTGTCCTCCAAGTTGTGACATAGTTCAGGAAATTCATGGCAATAGATTTGTATTACCACAAACGTTTTGTGATTTTTGGAGGCACACAACACTTCAATTTACAGTTACTTTGAATGATTTTTCAGTAGTTTTAATCTCATTGGTCATCATTCCTAAATATTGTCCCCTATTATGCTTTCAATCTGAACATTTTAAATATACAATTATGTGTTTGCCCAATTAATTTTAGAAGTCATTTAACAACATTCTCCTCAATTTGACTGAAATGTTCGAGTCCCTCCCCCTAAGTATGTGTGTTCTGTCAATGTTTTGAAATGCCAGAGATTTTTTGAAAGCATTGGATTGTTTTTTTCCGACACAGTTTAAATGGTTTTATGTTAAACCCGTTTAATTGTATTTTATTTTTTTCGATGTTTTCTATCAAAAAAGGGCAAAGCAGTAATGTATCAAGGCATGTTAATCATTACATGGCAAATCTACTGTAATAATAATTACTGTTGTTGTTTGAAACAGCGAGGTTATCTAAAAAGTTATATTTCAACATGTCAAACATTCACCTCCGTCTTGTTATACCCCGGCAAATACTCATGGTGTCAGTGTGTACCAGTGAACGAGAGGGCACGGTCATTCTCCACCATTCTGTCTCATTGCATGTGAAACCTGCCTCTGATATTGTACAGCAGTTGACGATATCGCTTCGTGATACTGCAGTGTGACTATTGTCTTATATTGGAGTAAGCCACAGCGACATTTGTGAATATCTGGATATACTTTGTGACAGTACACGTCCGTCTTGCAGTGACAATGGGGTGGACCAGGTTTGAGCTTCTTTCCGGCCTTGCTTTTACATTTATTGTCCTCCACTCTGTCTATGGAGACCTGAGCTACTCTATCCCGGAGGAGATGAAACGTGGATCTGTTATTGGAAATATCGCTAAGGATCTGGGACTTGATTTGGGGAGACTGTCTGCTCGCAAGGCCCGTATCGATACTGAAGATAACAGTGTCAAATACTGCGGTATAAATCTCAACACCGGAGACTTGATTGTACAAGAAAGGATCGACAGAGAAGGGCTTTGTGCGAAAAAGGCTTCATGTGTTCTGAAACAGGAACTCGTGATGGAAAACCCGTTAGAACTGCATCGCATTGGCATCCGGATTCAGGATATCAACGACAATTCACCTCAATTTAAAGAGGAGTCACTAACAATAGAAATTCAGGAATCTGCGGTGAAGGGTGCAGGTTTTCTCTTGGACGAAGCGCACGATGGAGACATCGGAGAAAATGCTGTTCAGGGCTACTCACTTCAGCAAAATGACCATTTTAAACTAAATGTGAAGACGAAGGGTGTTGGACGTAAATATGGTGAATTAGTCCTAGACAAAGAATTAGACAGAGAGGATAAAAAAGAGATAATGTTATTGCTCACAGCATTTGATGGAGGCTCTCCTCGGAGATCAGGTACTGTAGTCATACACGTCACCGTACTGGATGCTAATGATAATGTACCAGTGTTTAGCCAGGCCGTTTACAAAGCCAGTCTCCCTGAAAACTCTCCTCTGGATACATTGGTGATCACTGTAAGTGCTACTGATGCAGACGAAGGGATGTATGGTGAAGTTACTTACGGATTTGATCAGGTTTCAGATGAAAACGAAGTTTTCTCTCTGAACCCTAAAACGGGAGAAGTTACAGTGGCTAAATCTATTGATTATGAAAAAGAATCGTCATATGAAATCCAGATTAGCGCAAAAGACGGTCTGGGATTGGCGTCATATGCCACAGTGATCATCGAAGTTAGTGATGTAAATGATAACGCTCCTGTGATATATCTGAAATCACTGAATAGCCCCATACCTGAGAACGTGTCACCTGGTACACAAGTGGGCATCATCAACGTGCAGGATAGAGACTCTGAGACTAACAGACAGGTCCGCTGCTCCATTCAGCAAAACGTCCCTTTTAAGTTGGTTCCTTCTATTAAAAACTATTATTCTCTGGTGACCACAGGACAACTGGACCGTGAACTAGAGTCTGATTACAACATTACAATCACTGCCACTGACGAGGGCTCTCCACCTCTGTCCTCCTCTAAAACGGTCCAGTTGTCTGTAGCAGACATCAACGACAACCCACCTGTGTTTGAGGAGCAGTCCTACAGCGCTTATGTGACTGAAAATAACAAACCTGGCTCCACTTTATGTTCCGTTACTGCTCGAGACCCCGACTGGAGACAAAACGGTACAGTGATTTATTCTCTGTTACCTGGTGAGGTGAACGGTGCCCCGGTGTCCTCCTATCTCTCTGTTAACGGAGACACGGGGGTGATCCACGCTGTGAGGTCGTTTGATTATGAACAGTTCAGGAGTTTTAAAGTGCACGTGATGGCCAGAGACAACGGTTCTCCTCCTCTCAGCAGCAACGTGACCGTCAGTGTGTTCGTATCGGATGTGAATGACAACTCTCCTCAGATACTGTACCCCGCCCCGGAGGGCAACTCCTTCATGACCGAGCTGGTCCCCAAAGCTGCACACGGAGGCTCTCTGGTGTCCAAAGTGATCGCGGTGGACGCGGACTCCGGACAGAACGCCTGGCTGTCCTTTCATATAGTCAAATCCACTGATCCGGGTCTTTTCACTATTGGTCTCCACAGCGGAGAGATCAGGACCCAGCGGGACATTTCTGAGTCTGACAGCATGAAACAGAACCTCATCGTGTCAGTGAAAGATAACGGACAGCCCTCTCTCTCCGCCACCTGCTCCATGTATTTACTTATTTCTGATAACTTGGCTGAGGTGCCAGAACTGAAGGATATTTCTTATGACGAGAAGAACTCCAAGCTGACCTCTTATCTGATCATCGCGCTGGTGTCTGTGTCCACCTTTTTCCTGACCTTCATCATCATCATCCTCGGTGTGAGGTTTTGTCGCAGGAGGAAGCCCAGACTGTTGTTTGATGGAGCAGTTGCCATCCCCAGCGCGTATCTCCCTCCTAATTACGCAGACGTTGACGGCACAGGAACTTTACGCAGCACCTACAATTATGACGCGTACCTGACAACAGGTTCTAGAACCAGTGACTTTAAGTTCGTGAGTTCTTACAACGACAACACACTGCCTGCTGACCAGACTCTGAGGAAAAGTCCATCAGACTTTGCTGAGGTGTTTGGGGATTGTGATGATTCTCCTGAGGTAGGAACTGCTGTAAAATATTGTTTGATGTATTTTTAATTCAAATAATAACTTCTTACAGTTGTAGTTTGGATTTGCCTGCCTTTGTCTTCAGATACTGTTTTGAGTTAATAACGCCAGCCATTGCAAATGAAGTTAACAAGTTACTCTACTCTTCAACTAGCCTTTCTCCGGTCGTTTTTACTTAAATTGAAGCTGATAGTTTATCAATAGTTCATAAGTTAGTATAGTTGCCTCATATCAACATGCGTTGTCATTGAAGTAGATGGTATTTAATATTTAATTTAACGTTCTATCAAGTCTAGAGCCCTCAAAATTGCAAAGCATCCTTTGTTGTGTCTTTTGAATTAAGCTCGGGCTTTTATATTTTTCTGTCCTTGGTGCTGAACCTCATTATTGCACTTGTGATGGAACTCTGTCTTGTATTTTCTTCAGCTTTCAAATATGTTTTATTACAGTTTTACTTACGGATTGTTACATCGGATACATCTGTCCTAGTTTGTATTTAACATCTTGATTACGTTTAAAATAAGAAAAACACAATAAAAATAACATTAGGAGTCTGAGAGGAAATATTTGCCGTCATAGTTTTTATATTCGATGGTTGGAAGTAAACACCATACCACTTATTTATATTTGCTGCTATAAACTTTTATCTTTTACATTGTTTTTCCACCAGTGTAACATAACATGCCATGGCTATGCTTTTCCTTATGGGTGGCGCTTTTGTCTATAATATAATGCAGTTTTTGAAATAAATGTATTTACTAATGCGATAGACAGCCATGTGGAGGGAGATTTGTTTCCAAGCGAATTTGTAGTCTAACATTCGTATATGATCTGTGATTGCGCATCTTTTAACAAAACAATGCTGTCTTACTATTATCACCATGAGGTGGATTAGTGTAGGAGGAGACATAATCATGTTTGCACAAGAGGCAAAGAACAAGCATCTCACTTAACTTAAATATATACAATCACGATGCTTTGTATTCCCTCATTATGCGATGTTATTCAAACATTAAGGCCAGTATTTGTAATGAGTGTTATATTTCATGTGTACTCACGGTGTCACTATAGACCAGCTAAGGAGTCAAGTGTCCAGGCTGCTTTGCACACCACCCATTATTTGTGGACCAGCCTTGTGTTCTTTATGTCATTCAACACCGACGACTAATGCTTGGAAAGCACATGTATTGATCAAATACTAGTATTCTCAATGGTCGATATCAACGTCTTCTAACTTGTTCGGTTCTGCCTGAGGATGGTGACTAGAAGGTTCGGTGTTCAAAGCTATGGCTTTTTCTTTTTCTTTGTCGTGGTGCAGTCCGCACACGGAGACCTGAGCTATTCCGTACTAGAGGAGCTCAAGCGCGGATCTGTTATTGGAAATATCGCCAAGGATCTCGGCCTGGAAGTGGGAAGGCTGTCTGCTCGCAAAGCTCTTGTTGACATGGAAGGAAACGACAGACAATATTGTGGGATTAACCTTCGAAGCGGAGATTTAATTGTTGCAGAAAGAATCGACAGAGAGGAGCATTGTGGAGACAAGCCTTCGTGTGTTCTAAAATTTGACTTGCTATTAGAAAACCCATTGGAGTTACACCGGTTGTCACTGCAGGTGCAGGACATAAACGACAATGCACCCATTTTTCCGAAGGATACAGTGAAGCTGGAAATCACAGAGTCAGCTGTCAAAGGAGCTAGGTATCGTATCAATGCAGCGCACGACGCTGATATAGGCAAGAACTCAGTTGAAAGCTACGTGTTGCAACAAAACCCTCACTTTGTGTTCAGTAGTCAGACTACAAGTGCTGGTAGTAAATATGGGGAGTTGGTTTTAGATAAAGATTTAGACCGAGAGGAGCAGCAGGAAATGAAATTATTACTCACAGCTGTAGACGGAGGTTCTCCTCAGAGGTCCGGGACAGTAATCATACACGTCATTGTACTTGATGCTAATGATAACGCCCCAGTTTTTACTGAGGCCGTTTATCAAGCCACGTTACCGGAAAACTCAGCTATGAACACCGCAGTTATCACTGTAAGTGCATCAGATGTAGACGAAGGTGTCAACGGAGAGGTTACGTATGAATTCAGCCGTATGTCTGATAAATCAAGAAAGCTTTTTTCACTAAATGAGAAAACTGGAGAAATCAGTGTGACAGGTAACATTGATTATGAAGATGGATCGAAGTATGAAGTGATTGTTGAGGCCAAAGATGGTTATGGATTATCTTCAGAAGCAAAGGTGATTATTGAGATCACTGATGTAAATGACAACGCCCCTATTATATATCTTAAATCATTGACCAGCCCCATACCTGAGAACGTGTCACCTGGTACACAGGTGGGCATCATCAACGTGCAGGATAGAGACTCTGAGACTAACAGACAGGTCCGCTGCTCCATTCAGCAAAACGTCCCTTTTAAGTTGGTTCCTTCTATTACAAACTATTATTCTCTGGTGACCACAGGACAACTGGACCGTGAACTAGAGTCTGATTACAACATTACAATCACTGCCACTGACGAGGGCTCTCCACCTCTGTCCTCCTCTAAAACTGTCCAGTTGTCTGTAGCAGACATCAACGACAACCCACCTGTGTTTGAGGAGCAGTCCTACAGCGCTTATGTGACTGAAAATAACAAACCTGGCTCCACTTTATGTTCCGTCACTGCTCGAGACCCCGACTGGAGACAAAACGGTACAGTGATTTATTCTCTGTTACCTGGTGAGGTGAACGGTGCCCCGGTGTCCTCCTATCTCTCTGTTAACGGAGACACGGGGGTGATCCACGCTGTGAGGTCGTTTGATTATGAACAGTTCAGGAGTTTTAAAGTGCACGTGATGGCCAGAGACAACGGTTCTCCTCCGCTCAGCAGCAACGTGACCGTCAGCGTGTTCGTATCGGATGTGAATGACAACTCTCCTCAGATACTGTACCCCGCCCCGGAGGGCAACTCCTTCATGACCGAGCTGGTCCCCAAAGCTGCACACGGAGGCTCTCTGGTGTCCAAAGTGATCGCGGTGGACGCGGACTCCGGACAGAACGCCTGGCTGTCCTTTCATATAGTCAAATCCACTGATCCGGGTCTTTTCACTATTGGTCTCCACAGCGGAGAGATCAGGACCCAGCGGGACATTTCTGAGTCTGACAGCATGAAACAGAACCTCATTGTGTCAGTGAAAGATAACGGACAGCCCTCTCTCTCCGCCACCTGCTCCATGTATTTACTTATTTCTGATAACTTGGCTGAGGTACCAGAACTGAAGGATATTTCTTATGACGAGAAGAACTCCAAGCTGACCTCTTATCTGATCATCGCGCTGGTGTCTGTGTCCACCTTTTTCCTGACCTTCATCATCATCATCCTCGGTGTGAGGTTTTGTCGCAGGAGAAAGCCCAGACTGTTGTTTGATGGAGCAGTTGCCATCCCCAGCGCGTATCTCCCTCCTAATTACGCAGACGTTGACGGCACAGGAACTTTACGCAGCACCTACAATTATGACGCGTACCTGACAACAGGTTCTAGAACCAGTGACTTTAAGTTCGTGAGTTCTTACAACGACAACACACTGCCTGCTGACCAGACTCTGAGGAAAAGTCCATCAGACTTTGCTGAGGTGTTTGGGGATTGTGATGATTCTCCTGAGGTAGGAACTGCTGTCAAATATCGTTTAATGATTTCTAATTCAAAGAATAACTTCTTACAGTTGTATTTTTTATTTGCATGCCTTTGTCTGTCAGACACTGGATTGAGTTAATAACGCTAGCCTCTACAAATTAAGTCAACAAGCTACTTTAATCTTCAATTAACCCTTTTCCAGAGTCATTTGTTTTTACTTAAATTGAAGCTGATAGTTCATCTTTAGTTCAGGAGTTAGTATAGTTGCTGTCATTTCAACATGCGTTGTCATTCAAGTAGATGTTATTTAATATTTAATTTAACTTTCAATCAACTCTAGATCCTTCAAAACTGCAATGCGTCCCTTGTTGTGTCTTTTATGTCTCTGTCCTTGGTGCTGAACCTCATTATTGCACTTGTGATGGAACTCTGTCTTGTATTTTCTTCAGCTTTCAAATATGTTTTATTACAGTTTTACTTACGGATTGTTACATCGGACACATCTGTCCTAGTTTGTATTTAACATCTTGATTACGTTTAAAATAAGAAAAACACAATAAAAATAACATTAGTAAACTGCGAGGAAATATTTGTCGTCATAGTTTTCATATTCGAAATTTGGAAGTACACACCATATATTTGCTGTTATGAACTTGTATCTTTTCCATTGTTTTTCCACGAATGTAACATAAAATGCCATGGCATTTTTTTCCTTATTGGTGGTGCTTTTGTCCATATTTTAATGCAGTTTTTGAAACACATGTATTTACTAATGAGAAAGACAGTCATGTGGACAGAGATTTGCTTCCAAGCGAACTTGTAGTATAAAATTCGTATATGATACATCTTTTAAAATTACAGTGCTGTCATATTATCACCATGATATGTATTACTTTAGTAGGAGACATAATCTTGTTTGTAGCACCATGTGGCAAAGAACAAGCATCTCACATAACTTAAAGATGTAAAATCACAATACTCTGTATTACCTCATTATGCGATGTTATTCAAACATTAAGGCCAGTATTTGTAATGAGTGGTATATTTCATGTGTACTCACGGTGTCACTATAGACCAGCTAAGGAGTCAAGTGTCCAGGCTGCTTTGCACACCACCCATTATTTGTGGACCAGCCTTGTGTTCTTTATGTCATTCAACACCGACGACTAATGCTTGGAAAGCACATGTATTGATCAAATACTAGTATTCTCAATGGTCGATATCAACGTCTTCTAACTTGTTCGGTTCTGCCTGAGGATGGTGACTAGAAGGTTCGGTGTTCAAAGCTATGGCTTTTTCTTTTTCTTTGTCGTGGTGCAGTCCGCACACGGAGACCTGAGCTATTCCGTACTAGAGGAGCTCAAGCGCGGATCTGTTATTGGAAATATCGCCAAGGATCTCGGCCTGGAAGTGGGAAGGCTGTCTGCTCGCAAAGCTCGTGTTGACATGGAAGGAAACGACAGACAATATTGTGGGATTAACCTTCGAAGCGGAGATTTAATTGTTGCGGAAAGAATCGACAGAGAGGAGCATTGTGGAGACAAGCCTTCGTGTGTTCTAAAATTCGACTTGCTATTAGAAAACCCATTGGAGTTACACCGGTTGTCACTGCAGGTGCAGGACATAAACGACAATGCACCCATTTTTCCGAAGTCTACGATAAAGCTTGAAATCAGAGAGTCAGCTGACAAAGGAGCTAGGTATCGTATCAATGCAGCGCACGACGCTGATATAGGCAAGAACTCAGTTGAAAGCTACGTGTTGCAACAAAACCCTCACTTTGTGTTCAGTAGTCAGACTACAAGTGCTGGTAGTAAATATGGGGAGTTGGTTTTAGATAAAGATTTAGACCGAGAGGAGCAGCAGGAAATGAAATTATTACTCACAGCTGTAGACGGAGGTTCTCCTCAGAGGTCCGGGACAGTAATCATACACGTCATTGTACTTGATGCTAATGATAACGCCCCAGTTTTTACTGAGGCCGTTTATCAAGCCACGTTACCGGAAAACTCAGCTATGAACACCGCAGTTATCACTGTAAGTGCATCAGATGTAGACGAAGGTGTCAACGGAGAGGTTACGTATGAATTCAGCCGTATGTCTGATAAATCAAGAAAGCTTTTTTCACTCAATGAGAAAACTGGAGAAATCAGTGTGACAGGTAACATTGATTATGAAGATGGATCGAAGTATGAAGTGATTGTTGAGGCCAAAGATGGTTATGGATTATCTTCAGAAGCAAAGGTGATTATTGAGATCACTGATGTAAATGACAACGCCCCTATTATATATCTTAAATCATTGACCAGCCCCATACCTGAGAACGTGTCACCTGGTACACAGGTGGGCATCATCAACGTGCAGGATAGAGACTCTGAGACTAACAGACAGGTCCGCTGCTCCATTCAGCAAAACGTCCCTTTTAAGTTGGTTCCTTCTATTACAAACTATTATTCTCTGGTGACCACAGGACAACTGGACCGTGAACTAGAGTCTGATTACAACATTACAATCACTGCCACTGACGAGGGCTCTCCACCTCTGTCCTCCTCTAAAACTGTCCAGTTGTCTGTAGCAGACATCAACGACAACCCACCTGTGTTTGAGGAGCAGTCCTACAGCGCTTATGTGACTGAAAATAACAAACCTGGCTCCACTTTATGTTCCGTCACTGCTCGAGACCCCGACTGGAGACAAAACGGTACAGTGATTTATTCTCTGTTACCTGGTGAGGTGAACGGTGCCCCGGTGTCCTCCTATCTCTCTGTTAACGGAGACACGGGGGTGATCCACGCTGTGAGGTCGTTTGATTATGAACAGTTCAGGAGTTTTAAAGTGCACGTGATGGCCAGAGACAACGGTTCTCCTCCGCTCAGCAGCAACGTGACCGTCAGCGTGTTCGTATCGGATGTGAATGACAACTCTCCTCAGATACTGTACCCCGCCCCGGAGGGCAACTCCTTCATGACCGAGCTGGTCCCCAAAGCTGCACACGGAGGCTCTCTGGTGTCCAAAGTGATCGCGGTGGACGCGGACTCCGGACAGAACGCCTGGCTGTCCTTTCATATAGTCAAATCCACTGATCCGGGTCTTTTCACTATTGGTCTCCACAGCGGAGAGATCAGGACCCAGCGGGACATTTCTGAGTCTGACAGCATGAAACAGAACCTCATTGTGTCAGTGAAAGATAACGGACAGCCCTCTCTCTCCGCCACCTGCTCCATGTATTTACTTATTTCTGATAACTTGGCTGAGGTACCAGAACTGAAGGATATTTCTTATGACGAGAAGAACTCCAAGCTGACCTCTTATCTGATCATCGCGCTGGTGTCTGTGTCCACCTTTTTCCTGACCTTCATCATCATCATCCTCGGTGTGAGGTTTTGTCGCAGGAGAAAGCCCAGACTGTTGTTTGATGGAGCAGTTGCCATCCCCAGCGCGTATCTCCCTCCTAATTACGCAGACGTTGACGGCACAGGAACTTTACGCAGCACCTACAATTATGACGCGTACCTGACAACAGGTTCTAGAACCAGTGACTTTAAGTTCGTGAGTTCTTACAACGACAACACACTGCCTGCTGACCAGACTCTGAGGAAAAGTCCATCAGACTTTGCTGAGGTGTTTGGGGATTGTGATGATTCTCCTGAGGTAGGAACTGCTGTCAAATATCGTTTAATGATTTCTAATTCAAAGAATAACTTCTTACAGTTGTATTTTTTATTTGCATGCCTTTGTCTGTCAGACACTGGATTGAGTTAATAACGCTAGCCTCTACAAATTAAGTCAACAAGCTACTTTAATCTTCAATTAACCCTTTTCCAGAGTCATTTGTTTTTACTTAAATTGAAGCTGATAGTTCATCTTTAGTTCAGGAGTTAGTATAGTTGCTGTCATTTCAACATGCGTTGTCATTCAAGTAGATGTTATTTAATATTTAATTTAACTTTCAATCAACTCTAGATCCTTCAAAACTGCAATGCGTCCCTTGTTGTGTCTTTTATGTCTCTGTCCTTGGTGCTGAACCTCATTATTGCACTTGTGATGGAACTCTGTCTTGTATTTTCTTCAGCTTTCAAATATGTTTTATTACAGTTTTACTTACGGATTGTTACATCGGACACATCTGTCCTAGTTTGTATTTAACATCTTGATTACGTTTAAAATAAGAAAAACACAATAAAAATAACATTAGTAAACTGCGAGGAAATATTTGTCGTCATAGTTTTCATATTCGAAATTTGGAAGTACACACCATATATTTGCTGTTATGAACTTGTATCTTTTCCATTGTTTTTCCACGAATGTAACATAAAATGCCATGGCATTTTTTTCCTTATTGGTGGTGCTTTTGTCCATATTTTAATGCAGTTTTTGAAACACATGTATTTACTAATGAGAAAGACAGTCATGTGGACAGAGATTTGCTTCCAAGCGAACTTGTAGTATAAAATTCGTATATGATACATCTTTTAAAATTACAGTGCTGTCATATTATCACCATGATATGTATTACTTTAGTAGGAGACATAATCTTGTTTGTAGCACCATGTGGCAAAGAACAAGCATCTCACATAACTTAAAGATGTAAAATCACAATACTCTGTATTACCTCATTATGCGATGTTATTCAAACATTAAGGCCAGTATTTGTAATGAGTGGTATATTTCATGTGTACTCACGGTGTCACTATAGACCAGCTAAGGAGTCAAGTGTCCAGGCTGCTTTGCACACCACCCATTATTTGTGGACCAGCCTTGTGTTCTTTATGTCATTCAACACCGACGACTAATGCTTGGAAAGCACATGTATTGATCAAATACTAGTATTCTCAATGGTCGATATCAACGTCTTCTAACTTGTTCGGTTCTGCCTGAGGATGGTGACTAGAAGGTTCGGTGTTCAAAGCTATGGCTTTTTCTTTTTCTTTGTCGTGGTGCAGTCCGCACACGGAGACCTGAGCTATTCCGTACTAGAGGAGCTCAAGCGCGGATCTGTTATTGGAAAT
This sequence comes from Clinocottus analis, assembly GCF_023055335.1. Classification (NCBI taxonomy): domain Eukaryota; kingdom Metazoa; phylum Chordata; class Actinopteri; order Perciformes; family Cottidae; genus Clinocottus; species Clinocottus analis. The sequence goes on from NW_027175821.1 coordinate 9,938,587, forward strand.
ATCGCCAAGGATCTCGGCCTGGAAGTGGGAAGGCTGTCTGCTCGCAAAGCTCGTGTTGACATGGAAGGAAACGACAGACAATATTGTGGGATTAACCTTCGAAGCGGAGATTTAATTGTTGCGGAAAGAATCGACAGAGAGGAGCATTGTGGAGACAAGCCTTCGTGTGTTCTAAAATTCGACTTGCTATTAGAAAACCCATTGGAGTTACACCGGTTGTCACTGCAGGTGCAGGACATAAACGACAATGCACCCATTTTTCCGAAGTCTACGATAAAGCTTGAAATCAGAGAGTCAGCTGACAAAGGAGCTAGGTATCGTATCAATGCAGCGCACGACGCTGATATAGGCAAGAACTCAGTTGAAAGCTACGTGTTGCAACAAAACCCTCACTTTGTGTTCAGTAGTCAGACTACAAGTGCTGGTAGTAAATATGGGGAGTTGGTTTTAGATAAAGATTTAGACCGAGAGGAGCAGCAGGAAATGAAATTATTACTCACAGCTGTAGACGGAGGTTCTCCTCAGAGGTCCGGGACAGTAATCATACACGTCATTGTACTTGATGCTAATGATAACGCCCCAGTTTTTACTGAGGCCGTTTATCAAGCCACGTTACCGGAAAACTCAGCTATGAACACCGCAGTTATCACTGTAAGTGCATCAGATGTAGACGAAGGTGTCAACGGAGAGGTTACGTATGAATTCAGCCGTATGTCTGATAAATCAAGAAAGCTTTTTTCACTCAATGAGAAAACTGGAGAAATCAGTGTGACAGGTAACATTGATTATGAAGATGGATCGAAGTATGAAGTGATTGTTGAGGCCAAAGATGGTTATGGATTATCTTCAGAAGCAAAGGTGATTATTGAGATCACTGATGTAAATGACAACGCCCCTATTATATATCTTAAATCATTGACCAGCCCCATACCTGAGAACGTGTCACCTGGTACACAGGTGGGCATCATCAACGTGCAGGATAGAGACTCTGAGACTAACAGACAGGTCCGCTGCTCCATTCAGCAAAACGTCCCTTTTAAGTTGGTTCCTTCTATTACAAACTATTATTCTCTGGTGACCACAGGACAACTGGACCGTGAACTAGAGTCTGATTACAACATTACAATCACTGCCACTGACGAGGGCTCTCCACCTCTGTCCTCCTCTAAAACGGTCCAGTTGTCTGTAGCAGACATCAACGACAACCCACCTGTGTTTGAGGAGCAGTCCTACAGCGCTTATGTGACTGAAAATAACAAACCTGGCTCCACTTTATGTTCCGTTACTGCTCGAGACCCCGACTGGAGACAAAACGGTACAGTGATTTATTCTCTGTTACCTGGTGAGGTGAACGGTGCCCCGGTGTCCTCCTATCTCTCTGTTAACGGAGACACGGGGGTGATCCACGCTGTGAGGTCGTTTGATTATGAACAGTTCAGGAGTTTTAAAATGCACGTGATGGCCAGAGACAACGGTTCTCCTCCTCTCAGCAGCAACGTGACCGTCAGTGTGTTCGTATCGGATGTGAATGACAACTCTCCTCAGATACTGTACCCCGCCCCGGAGGGCAACTCCTTCATGACCGAGCTGGTCCCCAAAGCTGCACACGGAGGCTCTCTGGTGTCCAAAGTGATCGCGGTGGACGCGGACTCCGGACAGAACGCCTGGCTGTCCTTTCATATAGTCAAATCCACTGATCCGGGTCTTTTCACTATTGGTCTCCACAGCGGAGAGATCAGGACCCAGCGGGACATTTCTGAGTCTGACAGCATGAAACAGAACCTCATCGTGTCAGTGAAAGATAACGGACAGCCCTCTCTCTCCGCCACCTGCTCCATGTATTTACTTATTTCTGATAACTTGGCTGAGGTGCCAGAACTGAAGGATATTTCTTATGACGAGAAGAACTCCAAGCTGACCTCTTATCTGATCATCGCGCTGGTGTCTGTGTCCACCTTTTTCCTGACCTTCATCATCATCATCCTCGGTGTGAGGTTTTGTCGCAGGAGAAAGCCCAGACTGTTGTTTGATGGAGCAGTTGCCATCCCCAGCGCGTATCTCCCTCCTAATTACGCAGACGTTGACGGCACCGGAACTTTACGCAGCACCTACAATTATGACGCGTACCTGACAACAGGTTCTAGAACCAGTGACTTTAAGTTCGTGAGTTCTTACAACGACAACACACTGCCTGCTGACCAGACTCTGAGGAAAAGTCCATCAGACTTTGCTGAGGTGTTTGGAGATTGTGACGATTCTCCTGAGGTAGGAACATGCTTCCTATCATTGATTCACACACACACACACACACACACACACACACACACACACACACACACACACACACACACACACACACACACACACACACAGTCAACTTGTCTCTGTTGGTTCATCAGTGATCTCAGTTGTCCATTGTTTTCAACCAGAGTGGGAATTGACTCTTGCTGCTTGTCTCTGTCCTTGGTCCTGTATTGCAATTTCCCGATCCCTTTTTGAGTTTTTGACTTCCCTCTACTATTCTGTTGTCATTAGTTGTCGTGCAGAGTTGAATTTCTTTAGATTGCTCATAATCTGGGGGACGTTTTTGAAACTGTCTTTCATTTTAAATAAGTCACTGATCTGTGATGGTTATAGTCATTATTTAAGTCCCTTGACATGAGACCTTAGTTGACCCAGTGTAATAAAACATTTGCTTGCGATGATTTTTTGAAAATTGTCAACAGAAATGGACAATAACAACGTCAAAGTTTTTTTTAATGACAACGGAACAAGCGACTACTCTCTGTTTATCTTTTCCTGTTCAATTTATTCAACTTTGTTTTTTGAAAGGTGATCTAATTTAATTTTTTAAATGTTATCTCTCAGAATAACTATATTGACGGCAAGTGGTAGCTGGGATCTATTTCCATTAAATCTAATTAGGGGAAGTATGTTTATATAAATAATAACTGTACTATTTGTAGTGACATATAACGTCTTAGTTGTAAGCAGTGGTGAAATGTAACAATGTATTTTTACTTCGTTACTGTACTTAAGTACATTTTTACGTATCTGTACTTTACTTAAGTAAAAATAATAGTGCGTACTTTTTACTTTTACTCCGTTACATTTTGCAGCTATTATTTATACTTTTACTCCACTACATTTACACAATATGTGTCGTTATTTGTTACATTTTATTAGTTTCGCCAAAAATGTTGCCGACAAAAAAAAAAATTAAAAAAAAATGGATTGCGTTGCTGTTTTGAAAGTTCAAACCAATCATGTGGCTTCATCAGCTCCAATGACAGCAGAGTGTGCATTTGGCAGCAGCACTAGTGGTAGCCTTGCCTGATTTGCTGAAACATTCGACAGACAGCCTGACTAAAAAAGAACTTTTCAACATGGATCCAGAGTCAGCCTTCTCTGAGCCTTCGGATATGAGCTGCCCTTGGCCCTATTTAAAAAACATGTTTGATTTCAAAGGCCCCAAGAATGACTCATGGAGGTTTCAATGCCTTTCCTGTCTATGTCAAAAAAGGAGTTGCTAGCTTTGCAGATAATTCCTGGTAGATCACTTGTCATGCGTAGAATTGTAAGATAGAGTGTGAAAAGTATTTTAGATCGGTAAGCACAAAAAGTACACAAACCTTTCCAATAAACACATGTTGTTGCTTATAACTATAACTAGTAGTGACTTCTGTAGAGGCATAAGTATAAACATATCTGCATTCTTTATTAAAATGGTACAGCCTTAGACATTGAGAGACAACCCATCGTGTGAGTACTTTTACTTTTAATACTTAAAGTAAATTTAAAAGTAAGTACTTTTTTTACTTTCACTTCAGTAGGATTCTTGATGTAATAGTTTTACTTTTATTTTCCTGGGTACTTGTACTTTTACTTAAGTACTAAACTTCAGTACTTCCTCCACCACTGGTCGTAAGCAATGATAGCACAGTTGAATGTTTGCTCAAACCAACTTTCCTGATGTTCTGGATTGGGTTTTCTCTTAATTGTTTCAAGTTCCTTGACATAAGATACAATTGTCATCTTGGTTTCTTGGTCCGAATATAAACATATGTTCTGTTTATATACATTATAGATGTCTCTTTCTCGTTCTCTAACCAGGGAAATAAAACTTTTGTCAACGTTAGTCAAACCTGATAATATGACAGAGCAGGTGGGCTCAAGGACGGTCCCTATTTCTACTGGATCTATTTATTAATTAATAGTGTTCTTTTTACTCTCATATCTAAAACAAAATGTTATTGTTGAACTCAACTCACGGTGTCGCTATACACCAGCCTTAAAATGGTTTCCTCTGTCTTTGTGGACAGACGTTCCCCTATCGTGTGCTCGATACTAGAGGCACAATCACTCTGAATTGCTGTTTCGTGGCTGAACTGTGTTTGTTGCTTGGATTCCTGAACGTCTGAGGAACTCATCTTTGACGATGGAGTTGAACGTGTTAGCGTGCAGTTTCTGTTTCCTCTGGCTTTTCCTGCATGTCGCATATGGAGACATGAGCTATTCTTTTCCAGAGGAGACGAAACGTGGATCAGTTATTGGAAATGTGGCCAAGGATCTGGGGCTCGACAGGGCCGCGTTCTCCAACAGGAGAGCCCGCATTGACACCGACGGGACTGATACACGTTATTGTGACATCAACCTGAATAACGGAGAGTTGATTGTCGCGGAGAGGCTTGACCGAGAGGGGCTTTGTGGAGAAAAGGCTTCCTGCATCCTAAAGCACGAGCTGGTGCTGGAGAATCCTCTCGAGCTTCATCGGATTAATCTACACATTCAAGATATTAATGACAATTCTCCCCAATTTAACGAAGACTTGATCAATATAGAAATTCAGGAGTCGGCAGATAAAGGAGCTCGTTTTGTGATCGAGGAGGCGCACGATGCGGATGTAGGACAGAATGCAGTCCAGCAGTACAGGATTAAAAAAAATGATAATTTCATTTTGTCTGCAGATGGAAACACAATAGAGCTTGTTCTTGAAAAAGAGCTCGATCGTGAAAAACAACGAGAGATCAATTTACTCCTTACAGCTTTAGATGGAGGCTCTCCTCAGAGATCAGGTACTGTCGTCATACACGTCACTGTGCTGGATGCTAATGATAACGTACCAGTGTTTAGCCAGGCCGTTTATAAAGCAAGTCTGCCTGAAAACTCCCCTGTAGATACTGTAGTGGTCACAGTGAGTGCTACTGATGCAGACGAGGGAGTCAATGGTGACATTACTTATGACTTTGGACATGTTACTGACGATGTGAAGAAGATATTTAGTATTGACCGTAAAGTCGGTGATATACGAGTAATTGGCATTGTTGACTATGAAACTGCGACTTCAATTGAAATACGCGTAAAAGCAAAAGATGGGTTAGGGTTGTCATCTTATGCTAAAGTAATAATTTCTATCACTGATGTGAATGACAACGCACCTGTAGTCAATTTGAAATCCTTAACAAATCTCATAGCAGAGGATACACCACCTGGTACACAGGTGGGCATCATCAACGTGCAGGATAGAGACTCTGAGACTAACAGACAGGTCCGCTGCTCCATTCAGCAAAACGTCCCTTTTAAGTTGGTTCCTTCTATTAAAAACTATTATTCTCTGGTGACCACAGGACAACTGGACCGTGAACTAGAGTCTGATTACAACATTACAATCACTGCCACTGACGAGGGCTCTCCACCTCTGTCCTCCTCTAAAACTGTTCAGTTGTCTGTAGCAGACATCAACGACAACCCACCTGTGTTTGAGGAGCAGTCCTACAGCGCTTATGTGACTGAAAATAACAAACCTGGCTCCACTTTATGTTCCGTTACTGCTCGAGACCCCGACTGGAGACAAAACGGTACAGTGATTTATTCTCTGTTACCTGGTGAGGTGAACGGTGCCCCGGTGTCCTCCTATCTCTCTGTTAACGGAGACACGGGGGTGATCCACGCTGTGAGGTCGTTTGATTATGAACAGTTCAGGAGTTTTAAAGTGCACGTGATGGCCAGAGACAACGGTTCTCCTCCTCTCAGCAGCAACGTGACCGTCAGTGTGTTCGTATCGGATGTGAATGACAACTCTCCTCAGATACTGTACCCCGCCCCGGAGGGCAACTCCTTCATGACCGAGCTGGTCCCCAAAGCTGCACACGGAGGCTCTCTGGTGTCCAAAGTGATCGCGGTGGACGCGGACTCCGGACAGAACGCCTGGCTGTCCTTTCATATAGTCAAATCCACTGATCCGGGTCTTTTCACTATTGGTCTCCACAGCGGAGAGATCAGGACCCAGCGGGACATTTCTGAGTCCGACAGCATGAAACAGAACCTCATCGTGTCAGTGAAAGATAACGGACAGCCCTCTCTCTCCGCCACCTGCTCCATGTATTTACTTATTTCTGATAACTTGGCTGAGGTGCCAGAACTGAAGGATATTTCTTATGACGAGAAGAACTCCAAGCTGACCTCTTATCTGATCATCGCGCTGGTGTCTGTGTCCACCTTTTTCCTGACCTTCATCATCATCATCCTCGGTGTGAGGTTCTGTCGCAGGAGAAAGCCCAGACTGTTGTTTGATGGAGCAGTTGCCATCCCCAGCGCGTATCTCCCTCCTAATTACGCAGACGTTGACGGCACAGGAACTTTACGCAGCACCTACAATTATGACGCGTACCTGACGACAGGTTCTAGAACCAGTGACTTTAAGTTCGTGAGTTCTTACAACGACAACACACTGCCTGCTGACCAGACTCTGAGGAAAAGTCCGTCAGACTTTGCTGAAGTGTTTGAGGACTGCAATGGTTCTCCTGAGGTATGAACACGTTTAATGTAGTCTGATCCAGATGGATTACACATGAATCGTGTCACGCACACACACACACACACACACACACACACACACACACACACACACACACACACACACACACACACAGTCAACTTGTCTCTGTTGGTTCATCAGTGATCTCAGTTGTCCATTGTTTTCAACTAGAGGGGGAATTGACTCTTGCAGCTTGTTTCTGTCCTTGGTCCTGTATTGCAATTTCCCGATCCCTTTTTGAGTTTTTGACTCCCTTCGACTATTCTGTTGTCATTAGTTGTCTTGCAGAGTTTTATTTCTTTAGACTACTCATAATCTGGGTAACATATTTGAAAGTTTCTTTACTTCGAAATAAGTCGCTGATCTGTGATGGTTTCAGTCCCTTGAGATGAGACCTTGGTTGACCTAGCGAAATAAAACATTTACTGGCAATGATTTTTTTTTCAACAGCAAGGGACAATAACAATGTCAAAGCTTTTTAATGACAACGAAACATAACCGACTACTCTCTATTTCTCTCTGCCTGTTCAATTTATTTAACTTTGTGTTTTTAAAGGTGATTTATTTTTATTTTTTAAATGTGATCTCTGAGAAGAACTATATTCACGGCAGGTGTTTGGTTGAGATGTATTTCCATTTATTCTAGTTAGGGGAAGTATGTTTATATATTTTATAACTATATTATAGATTGGCAGTGTCATATAACTTCGTAAACAATGATAGTTGAGTGTTTTCTCAAACCATCTTTCCTGAAGTTCTGGATTGGTTTTTCTCTTTATTGTTTCCAGTTCCTTGACATAATATACAGTTGTTATCTTGGTTTCTCAGTCCCAATATAAACATATGTTCTGTTTAGATACATTATAGATGTCTCTTTCTGTTTCTAGAACCTGGAAAATGAAACTTTTGTCAACGTTAGTCAAAGCTGATAATATGACATAGTAAGTTGGCTCAAGGACTGCCCCGTTTTCTACTGGATCTATTCATTAATTAATATTGTTATTTTTCACTCTTATATGTTTAAACACGTGTTATTGTTGAACTCAACTCACGGTGTCGCTATACACCAGCCTTAAAATGGTTTCCTCTGTCTTTGTGGACAGACGTTCCTCTATCGTGTGCTCGATACTAGAGGCACAATCACTCTGAATTGCTGTTTCGTGGCTGAACTGTGTTTGTTGCTTGGATTCCTGAACGTCTGAGGAACTCATCTTTGACGATGGAGTTGAACGTGTTAGCGTGCAGTTTCTATTTCCTCTGGCTTTTCCTGCATGTCGCATATGGAGACATGAGCTATTCTTTTCCAGAGGAGACGAAACGTGGATCAGTTATTGGAAATGTGGCCAAGGATCTGGGGCTCGACAGGGCCGCGTTCTCCAACAGGAGAGCCCGCATTGACACCGACGGGACTGATACACGTTATTGTGACATCAACCTGAATAACGGAGAGTTGGTTGTCGCGGAGAGGCTTGACCGAGAGGGGCTTTGTGGAGAAAAGGCTTCCTGCATCCTAGAACACGAGCTGGTGCTGGAGAATCCTCTCGAGCTTCATCGGATTAATCTACACATTCAAGATATTAATGACAATTCTCCCCAATTTAAGGAAGACTTGATCAATATAGAAATTCAGGAGTCGGCAGTTAAAGGAGCTCGTTTTGTGATCGAGGAGGCGCACGATGCGGATGTAGGACAGAATGCAGTCCAGCAGTACAGGATTAAAAAAAATGATAATTTCATTTTGTCTGCAGATGGAAACACAATAGAGCTTGTTCTTGAAAAAGAGCTCGATCGTGAAAAACAACAAGAGCTCAATTTACTCCTTACAGCTTTAGATGGAGGCTCTCCTCAGAGATCAGGTACTGTCGTCATACACGTCACTGTGCTGGATGCTAATGATAACGTACCAGTGTTTAGCCAGGCCGTTTATAAAGCCAGTCTGCCTGAAAACTCCCCTGTAGATACTGTAGTGGTCACAGTGAGTGCTACTGATGCAGACGAGGGAGTCAATGGTGACATTACTTATGAATTTGGACATGTTACTGACGATGTGAAGAAGATATTTAGTATTGACCGTAAAGCCGGTGATATACGAGTAATTGGCATTGTTGACTATGAAACTACGACTTCGTTTGAAATACGCGTAAAAGCAAAAGATGGGTTAGGGTTGTCATCTTATGCTAAAGTAATAATTTCTATCACTGATGTGAATGACAACGCACCTGTAGTCAATTTGAAATTCTTAACAAATCTCATAGCAGAGGATACACCACCTGGTACACAGGTGGGCATCATCAACGTGCAGGATAGAGACTCTGAGACTAACAGACAGGTCCGCTGCTCCATTCAGCAAAACGTCCCTTTTAAGTTGGTTCCTTCTATTAAAAACTATTATTCTCTGGTGACCACAGGACAACTGGACCGTGAACTAGAGTCTGATTACAACATTACAATCACTGCCACTGACGAGGGCTCTCCACCTCTGTCCTCCTCTAAAACTGTCCAGTTGTCTGTAGCAGACATCAACGACAACCCACCTGTGTTTGAGGAGCAGTCCTACAGCGCTTATGTGACTGAAAATAACAAACCTGGCTCCACTTTATGTTCCGTCACTGCTCGAGACCCCGACTGGAGACAAAACGGTACAGTGATTTATTCTCTGTTACCTGGTGAGGTGAACGGTGCCCCGGTGTCCTCCTATCTCTCTGTTAACGGAGACACGGGGGTGATCCACGCTGTGAGGTCGTTTGATTATGAACAGTTCAGGAGTTTTAAAGTGCACGTGATGGCCAGAGACAACGGTTCTCCTCCGCTCAGCAGCAACGTGACCGTCAGTGTGTTCGTATCGGATGTGAATGACAACTCTCCTCAGATACTGTACCCCGCCCCGGAGGGCAACTCCTTCATGACCGAGCTGGTCCCCAAAGCTGCACACGGAGGCTCTCTGGTGTCCAAAGTGATCGCGGTGGACGCGGACTCCGGACAGAACGCCTGGCTGTCCTTTCATATAGTCAAATCCACTGATCCGGGTCTTTTCACTATTGGTCTCCACAGCGGAGAGATCAGGACCCAGCGGGACATTTCTGAGTCTGACAGCATGAAACAGAACCTCATCGTGTCAGTGAAAGATAACGGACAGCCCTCTCTCTCCGCCACCTGCTCCATGTATTTACTTATTTCTGATAACTTGGCTGAGGTGCCAGAACTGAAGGATATTTCTTATGACGAGAAGAACTCCAAGCTGACCTCTTATCTGATCATCGCGCTGGTGTCTGTGTCCACCTTTTTCCTGACCTTCATCATCATCATCCTCGGTGTGAGGTTCTGTCGCAGGAGAAAGCCCAGACTGTTGTTTGATGGAGCAGTTGCCATCCCCAGCGCGTATCTCCCTCCTAATTACGCAGACGTTGACGGCACCGGAACTTTACGCAGCACCTACAATTATGACGCGTACCTGACAACAGGTTCTAGAACCAGTGACTTTAAGTTCGTGAGTTCTTACAACGACAACACACTGCCTGCTGACCAGACTCTGAGGAAAAGTCCATCAGACTTTGCTGAGGTGTTTGGTGAAATGGAAGAGTGTCTTGAGGTATGAATATCTCATATTTTGTTTTAAAAAACAATCAAATCAAACTCATTTTGACATCGTCATTTTTTTAAGGAATTTATATATATATATATATATATATATATATATATATATATATATACTTTCTGAATATTTAAAACTTTAGTTTGATATTCAAAAAAAAATGTCACTGCTGTCATATTTTTTGTGCGTCATTGTCCTCTTTGTATACCTTTCCTTTCAGCTGCTGTTGAACATTTGTTTCCACCTGAACATATTTGGTTTCAGTCTTGTTCCATACATTCTTTAACTACTTACTTTATATTTGTCTTACAGTTATTTAGTCAGATATTCTTCTTTCTAAATCCACCCAGATCTGTTATCTTTTCTTTCACTTGGCTGTTGCTTTGAGGTAACTGTAGCTGTGTTGTTTTTTGTTTGTTCACCATAAAATAAGTGTATCGCTCATTTGACATTTTCATATTATCCTTTTAAGAAGATTATTATTGTGCTGTTTCAAAAGTGTGCTCTTCAATATTTCACAAGTAGTTAAAAATATTAGTGCACGCTGTTCTTGATTCAAAATATGTTTTAGTTATTGCTAAAATTAACATCTGATGTTCTTCTGTGCAAATCTCACACAGAGCTTTGTGAGATTTTGTGTTGGTGGTGTCTTCATGATACTGTTGTTTTGCTTTGACCTCATTTGCACCTTTCTTTGGACAGTTGTGTCTCCCATACACGTAAATGTGCAAATTGGTCTTATTCTTACGGCCAGGGAAGTAATGTTGTAATTATAGCAGGCATAGATGCATTTACCTTAAAAGCTGCTGACTGAAAGCCCTTTAACATGCTACTCTTGTGTTGCTTTTTCTGTTGGAAGGCAACAGCTGTAGTTTGTAGCTCATTCCATTTGAATCCAGTTTACTCAATTTTACAAAGTGTTGTTTTGGGCTTCCTATAAGTTGAGTTTAGTTATGGTGGATTGATTTTTGGTCCGACCACTGTCATTGTGAAATACAGTTAATAATAATGATACAAATGTAGAGATAGAAAAATACAAGTTTTTCACTTGTTATCACAATTTGTCATGTTGCAGTGCAGTGTCTTTCTCTGGACATTTCTGTGTATTTCATGATATGCTCTGAATGAATAACCGTTATTGAATTCATAACATGAATCACATCTGTCTGTGTTGTTTGTTGTTATTGAGGCTGGGTTTTGTGTATTTTTCTCAGCTTATGTTGTTCAATAACATACAGATGTCCTACAGGCAGTTTACACAGGTCATGTTGACAGAATGAGGGACGTTTTCTTCCAGGTTACCCAACTAATGGAATTTAATCACAGCTGCCTGATTGTTTTTTCTGAGTGTTTGTGTTTGAAGTGATTGGTCTTGAATTTTGTCTTTGGTATGCTGCCATGTCTTGTTGTTTTAACACTCATTATTTTCCATCAGAAGTTCTTGATCAAATGCATTGACTTCTTTCTTGGTGGTGTACTTGTTGCGAGAGGGAGGTTTTATTCAATTTTTTTTTTCAAAAAAGAGAAAAGGCTGATTAAATCCATTGTTAACTGCTGGTAAGGTTTTCTGAAACCAAAGCCAATTACAACTCTCTCACTTAGTCACACATACACACACACACACACACACACACACACACACACACACACACACACACACACACACACACACACACACACACACACACACACAGGGTGTCTCTGTGTCGTGAGTGCTTCTTGCTATGCCCACTGTTTTCAACTAATGTCTCTGTCCTTGGTGCTGAACAGCTGCTGTCTTTTCAGAAACTTTGTTTACCTTTTTCCATATAACCAAATGGTTATTTGGTTATATTTAGGAATTCCAAATATAGGAAAATATGATGATAATACCACACATTTAAATACATTTATGTGTTTGATGATTTAAGCTGAACGTAAATAAATAAACGTATACTTGTGTTAATTCTCCAGAGGTGTGCTTCATTGTACACACAACATAACTTAAAAAAATATTTCAGCCAACTGATTCCTTTTTTAATCCTATTCTTTCCTCGTTTGAATATCAAGGATAACTGTAGTTTCAAAGATTGCTTTTTTTATCATAGTAGTTGTAGTGTTCGTTTCATACACCTATAAACATACATAATAAGCAGGATTTATCCAATTTGAAGTGTTCACTTTTATTAATTTTCACGAGTGTTTTTGTCAAACTTGACTCACGGTGGCGCTCTCCACCAGCCTTGAGGTGTTTGAATTCCTCTATCCTTTAGTGTGGATGAACATTGTTGTGCTCCTGTGTCAAAATAAGGACGATCGACCTGGACTCGCTGTTGCTTGTAGCGTTGTGCGGTTGGGTGGTATTGTTCGCATTATTCTACAACCTGTTAGGAACCAATCGACGATGATGCATTCAAAAATCATCTGGTTTCCAACGTGCGGTTTCTATTTCCTTCTGTTTTTCCTGCATGTCGCATATGGAGACATGAGCTATTCTTTTCCAGAGGAGACGAAACGTGGATCAGTTATTGGAAATGTGGCCAAGGATCTGGGGCTCGACAGGGCCGCCTTCTCCAACAGGAGAGCCCGCATTGACACCGACGGGACTGATACACGTTATTGTGACATCAACCTGAATAACGGAGAGTTGATTGTAGCGGAGAGGCTTGACCGAGAGGGGCTTTGTGGAGAAAAGGCTTCCTGCATCCTAAAACACGAGCTGGTGCTGGAGAATCCTCTCGAGCTTCATCGGATTAATCTACACATTCAAGATATTAATGACAATTCTCCACAATTTAAGGAAGACTTGATCAATATAGAAATTCGAGAGTCGGCAGATAAAGGAGCTCGTTTTGTGATCGAGGAGGCGCACGATGCGGATGTAGGACAGAATGCAGTCCAGCAGTACAGGATTAAAAAAAATGATAATTTTATTTTGTCTGCAGATGGAAACACAATAGAGCTTGTTCTTGAAAAAGAGCTTGATCGTGAAAATCAACGAGAGATCAATTTACTCCTTACAGCTTTAGATGGAGGCTCTCCTCAGAGATCAGGTACTGTAGTCATACACGTCACTGTGCTGGATGCTAATGATAACGTACCAGTGTTTAGCCAGGCCGTTTATAAAGCCAGTCTGCCTGAAAACTCCCCTGTAGATACTGTAGTGGTCACAGTGAGTGCTACTGATGCAGACGAGGGAGTCAATGGTGACATTACTTATGAATTTGGACATGTTACTGACGATGTGAAGAAGATATTTAGTATTGACCGTAAAGCCGGTGATATACGAGTAATTGGCATTGTTGACTATGAAACTACGACTTCGTTTGAAATACGCGTGAAAGCAAAAGATGGGTTAGGGTTGTCATCTTATGCTAAAGTAATACTTTCTATCACTGATGTGAATGACAACGCACCTGTAGTCAATTTGAAATTCTTAACAAATCTCATAGCAGAGGATACACCACCTGGTACACAGGTGGGCATCATCAACGTGCAGGATAGAGACTCTGAGACTAACAGACAGGTCCGCTGCTCCATTCAGCAAAACGTCCCTTTTAAGTTGGTTCCTTCTATTAAAAACTATTATTCTCTGGTGACCACAGGACAACTGGACCGTGAACTAGAGTCTGATTACAACATTACAATCACTGCCACTGACGAGGGCTCTCCACCTCTGTCCTCCTCTAAAACTGTCCAGTTGTCTGTAGCAGACATCAACGACAACCCACCTGTGTTTGAGGAGCAGTCCTACAGCGCTTATGTGACTGAAAATAACAAACCTGGCTCCACTTTATGTTCCGTTACTGCTCGAGACCCCGACTGGAGACAAAACGGTACAGTGATTTATTCTCTGTTACCTGGTGAGGTGAACGGTGCCCCGGTGTCCTCCTATCTCTCTGTTAACGGAGACACGGGGGTGATCCACGCTGTGAGGTCGTTTGATTATGAACAGTTCAGGAGTTTTAAAGTGCACGTGATGGCCAGAGACAACGGTTCTCCTCCGCTCAGCAGCAACGTGACCGTCAGTGTGTTCGTATCGGATGTGAATGACAACTCTCCTCAGATACTGTACCCCGCCCCGGAGGGCAACTCCTTCATGACCGAGCTGGTCCCCAAAGCTGCACACGGAGGCTCTCTGGTGTCCAAAGTGATCGCGGTGGACGCGGACTCCGGACAGAACGCCTGGCTGTCCTTTCATATAGTCAAATCCACTGATCCGGGTCTTTTCACTATTGGTCTCCACAGCGGAGAGATCAGGACCCAGCGGGACATTTCTGAGTCTGACAGCATGAAACAGAACCTCATCGTGTCAGTGAAAGATAACGGACAGCCCTCTCTCTCCGCCACCTGCTCCATGTATTTACTTATTTCTGATAACTTGGCTGAGGTGCCAGAACTGAAGGATATTTCTTATGACGAGAAGAACTCCAAGCTGACCTCTTATCTGATCATCGCGCTGGTGTCTGTGTCCACCTTTTTCCTGACCTTCATCATCATCATCCTCGGTGTGAGGTTTTGTCGCAGGAGAAAGCCCAGACTGTTGTTTGATGGAGCAGTTGCCATCCCCAGCGCGTATCTCCCTCCTAATTACGCAGACGTTGACGGCACAGGAACTTTACGCAGCACCTACAATTATGACGCGTACCTGACAACAGGTTCTAGAACCAGTGACTTTAAGTTCGTGAGTTCTTACAACGACAACACACTGCCTGCTGACCAGACTCTGAGGAAAAGCCCATCAGACTTTGCTGAAGTGTTTGAGGACTGCAATGGTTCTCCTGAGGTATGAACATGTTTAATTTAGTCTGTTCCAGATGGGTGACGCATGAATCGTGTTACACACACACACACACACACACACACACACACACACACACACACACACACACACACACACACACACACACACACACACACACACACGCACAGTATTTCTTCATTCTGAGTTTGTCTTTTTTTACATGCATTCATGTATTAATACTGTATTATTAGTACACAGTCAGCTAATGAGGTGACGTTGTACACTATGTTATACGTAACCAACATGTAGTGTTGATACAGATAAATAGTTTAGACTTCACATGGCATTTAACGAGGGTGATGGTTTGTGGAAGGAGTTCCCTACATGAGGGAAGAAATTGAATAAAGGTGATGTGAGAGGTTTGATAATGTTGTTTTCCTCTCTCATGTCGGGATATTTCTAAATTCTGAACGCTCGGCATTTAGTTCCAATTATATGTTCTACAGACTCAACAGCTAAACGTATTTAGCGACACAAGTCGACCTAATCTCCTGATAGTTTGCAGGTCACAGAAACTGTAATGTTTCAATGACCAACATATTATTGTTTATTGTGTTAATCTTTGGAACTGTTTTTGTGTGTCGGTCAGTGTTTTGTGCTTTTGGCTCTCGCGCATTGATTGTAATGTAATGTATTAGAGCAGTATCGAATAATTGTGTCACTGGGATACAATACACACATTACTGAGAAAACCAGCAACAAACATGAGTTTACAACCATCTTCTTCTACTTTATTGAATTTGTAGAGCTGTAAAATTGTTTTTTTTCAGTTGTTACTTTTCCTTTATATTCCATGTTGCCATGTTTGTTCATATTATTAAGATCACGATTTCCTATTTGGTTAAAATACAAGGTGATGTTCATTGCATATGGAACACTGTCCTAATAATGTTCTCGGTCTCATAGTGATGCTCTTTTATAATGTCTGATTCATGGCTGCTATAGCGTGTCTCACATCATCTGTGTCAGTGTAACTGGAGTATTGGGTTAGAGCCGAAGGCTGTGTATGCATGTTGTTTTTGTATGTGTGGGTGTGGATGAGGGAGGGAGAAGAGAGAGACTGGGAATGTGAGAGAGAGAGAGAGAGAGAGAGAGAGAGAGAGAGAGAGAGAGAGAGAGAGGAGAGAGAGAGAGAGAGAGAGAGAGAGAGAGAGAGAGAGAGAGAGAGAGAGAGAGACGGTGGGGAGAGAGCGAGAGCGCGCGCAGCAGTGAAATGGGGACAGAGAGAGAGCAATCCGAGCAGACAGCTTCCCTAATAGAGCATGATTAACTCAGCGAGAGAAGCAGACAACCGTTGGATTACAGCAGCATTTTCAGTTCGATATTTGGATGTATATGTTTAGAATTTAGCTATAATGTCGACAATACATATTTTTCTGAAAGCATGTTTAATAATGGATCCGCGATTAAACTTTAAACCGTGGCTGCATTTTTTATGGCTTTGCCTCCTTTTCGGTGTTTCGTTTGGAGAAGTCCGTTACATCCTTCCAGAGGAGATGCTACGGGGGTCGGTTATCGGGAATGTTGCGCGGGATCTGGCGCTGAAAGTGACGGAGCTTGACGCTCGTCGAGCCCGAGTTGTTGCAGAAGGAACTAGCCAGCTGTGTGAACTGGACACTGCGTCAGGGAATCTTTTGATCAGCCAACGGATAGACCGAGAGGAGCTGTGCGTGCAAGCCAGTGTCTGCATCCTGCAGTACCAGCTCCTACTTGAAGATCCCCTTCAAGCTTACAGCATAGTTTTGGATATTGCAGATATAAATGACAACAGCCCAGTGTTCGCTGCAGGGGAGATACAACTAGATTTAGTCGAATCCACTGTTCTTGGGAGGCGCTTTCCGCTGGAGAGCGCGCATGACCCCGATCTGGGAACCAACTCAGTCCGTGAATATAAACTGAGCCAGAATAATCATTTTGCACTGGAAATGAGTACCCAAATAAACGGCAATGCTTATCCAGAACTAGTTCTTAAAAAGGCGTTGGACCGGGAGGCACAAGCTGAACATGTACTGCAAATCAATGGAATCGACGGGGGAAATCCAGTCAGATCAGGAACTGCGTCTATTCATATCCGTGTTTTGGATGCCAATGACAATGTCCCAGTTTTTAGCCAACGGGTTTACAAAGCATCTGTGTTTGAGAACTCTGCCATAGGGACTGTCATTGCAACGCTGAATGCCACGGACTCAGATGAAGGTGTTTATGGAGAGATAACGTACTCTTTCAGTCACCTGTCAGACAAGATGGGAGGAGTTATTGAAATTAACCCTCTGAGCGGAGAAGTTCGCCTGGCAGGTGTCATTGACTATGAAGAGGCTGGCACGCACGAGCTGGATGTTCAGGCTAAAGATGGGGGTGGCCAGGCGTCTCACTGTAAACTTATAATTGACGTCATTGACGTAAATGACAACAAACCAATGATAGAAGTAAAGTCAGCCTCTGCTAACGTGGCGGAAGACTCTAAACCAGAAACTATGGTTGCTCTAATGAATGTGTATGACTTGGACACTGGAAGCAGTGGGCGCATCACGTGCACAATCCCAGACAATGTTCCATTTAAATTAGTATCTGAGGTAAAAAACTATTACATGCTAGTGACTGACGGAATACTAGACAGAGAACTTCAATCAGAGTATAACATCACAGTCACGGCCACTGACGCGGGCGCTCCCCCACTCTCCAGTGTTAAAGTTATAACAATCTTGATCAATGATATAAATGATAACCCTCCAACCTTTACGCAGAGCGAGTGTGATGCCAACATTTTGGAAAACCAACCCGTTGGCACGTTTGTCATGAAAGTAAAAGCGGTGGACATTGACAACGAATCTAATGCTAAAATACGGTACGAAATATCAAAGGACACGAAGTCAGAAGTGTCCTCCTTCCTCACCATCAACTCAGACACTGGCGAGCTCTTCACATCACGCCTCTTCGATTACGAACAGTCAGTACACTTTCAGATCCAGGTGACAGCTCGAGATGGAGGCGACCCTCCACTCTCCACCACCTGTACTGTTAACGTTTTTATTATGGACCAAAATGACAATGCGCCTGTTGTCTTGTATCCTGTCCAAACCACCGGGTTCATTGCTGAAGATATGGTGCCAATTGAAGCGCCAAGAGGTTACCTGGTCACTAAGGTGGTTGCTGTGGACGCCGACTCTGGTCATAACGCCTGGCTCTCCTACAGGATAATCAAAGCAACGCAGCCTAACTTGTTTGTGGTCGGTCTGCATACAGGAGAAATCCGAACTGTTCGAGTATTTACGGAGGACGATGAATCGAAACAAACTGTTGTCGTGTCAATAACGGATAATGGGCATGCATCTCTCTCCGCCACCGCTACTGTGCACGTAATGATTGGCGATGGGCTGCCTGTTTTAAACGAACTCTTTGAGTTTGCAGATGAGTCACAGGACACCGCTAACTTAACACTGTATTTGATTATCGCTCTTGCAACCGTTTCCTGTCTTTTAATCATCTTAATCTGTGGAGTGTGTTATTTTAAGCTTTGCAGGCGTAGTTATGTTTACCGGTCAACCACCGATAGTCTCCCCGTTTTTCCCACAACTTACCTCCCCCCTTTCACGGATTTAAGCCATTGTGGGACCCTGCTAAAAGATGAGCGGTATGATTCCTTCTTGACCACGGGGTCTTGGAGAGGCGATTTTCGTTTTGGTTCAAGCACAGACACTGACACACTGAAGCAGAGAAGCGCAGCTTATCAAAAAAACACACTAAGGCAGGCGAGTGACCGAGCTAGTCTGAAGGTGAGGGCAGGTGCACCGCATCCTTGTTACGTAGTCCAATGAGAGTCGGCAATAGCAATATGTCTAGGAAGGTGTAAAATAATCCCAGTGCGCTGAATTACATTTCGACCCTTTGCCTGCCACTTTTTGTATTTGTGCGTGAATATGCTGTCAATGCCTTGTTTGATATGTTTTGTAATGTTCTTGGAGTTTTGCTAATAACCCCAACCTCCTCCCTAATCACCTGACTATCGACGGTAACCTTAACCCTGGTGTAAATAGTCTGTATTATTAAATATTTTCGAAAATAGAATCATATTACAACAAATGAATTAGTTCCCCTATTTACATCCGTTTTTTTAATGTTGTATTTATCTTCTGAAAAAAGTTTTCAACAGACAACAGTTTACTTGTTGTGACCTTTCGTCATGCCTGTTTTGTTTACTTGCCTCTTCTAATTATTCTAGTAGTCTTTTCTCTCTTTCTATCTATCTATCTATCTATCTATCTATCTATCTATCTATCTATCTATCTATATATAGATATATATATATATATATATATATATATATATATATATATATATATATATATATATATATATGGTTGAATGCATGGTATACCTTTCTGACTACTCTATTTATCACTACATCTTCTGAATTTATGAGAACAATACAGTCGAGTAACTGTAGTTAGCTTTGTCTTTGTTCATGTTTATTGTGTAGAACAGACTTCACACCTTTGTTCATTGTCCATGTTTTGACTTTGAGTACACTGCAGCCAAGTTGAGAATGCCATGTTATGTGTTCACAAAATGATACATGATTTATCATGTGACTGAGACATAATACAACCTTTGCACTATATGCTTTGAATTGAAGAATATATGAACAGACCATGAGTGTATCGTGATGAAAAATAAACTTGAAGAGAAGATTGTGTCTTACTTCACTATTTGCTCATGACCTTTAGCAAAGAACATGAAAAGGATGCAAATGAAGTCCAAACCAAAACTAATGGCCATGACAACAACAATACAAAGCAACTCAAGTTAAAAAATAAAATAAACACTTTCAGACTAACGAAGACTCAAATGCATGTATTTTTTTTGTAAAACATGCTCTTAACTCTCGAACACATTAACGCTACTACTGCTAATAATACAACATAACAAAGTAATAGTGAATATTTGGTTTATTTGGTTCTTTTAAATTATATGTTTTCAGATTAAATGTCAATTATACATTTCCAAAGCGCTTTAGCATTAAGACACATTCAGGTTTCAGACATCAATCTGAAGATAAAACAGTACTTAAAAAAAAACACTTCATGTCAAAAGCACTCTAAAACAAAATGCTTGTATATGTATGAATCTTGAAAGTTATAAGTGGATCTATACTCAAACAATGGGTTTGAGTCGTACAGAACATATACATGGTGTGTGTGTGTGTGTGTGTGTGTGTGTGTGTGTGTGTGTGTGTGTGTGTGTGTGTGTGTGTGTGTGTATCTGCCTACTGACTGTGCCATGGTTATGAAGCAGAGAGATTTTGTCATCAAAATAATTCCCATATGGATTCATGTGTGTTGCTGAATCCTGTTACAGCTGGAGGCTCATTTGTGCTCCTAATTTCAGTCATAGAAGGAGGTGGAAAAACATGCAATGCTAAATTTGTGAGCATTGCTATCTGGGTTACCGGATCACTGTTTGAAGCTTTGTGCTTGACACAGTTAGAGAATGATAGAAGAGTATGTCACTTTTCAAGGAGTTATTTTTTGTTTCAATATTGTGCAGAGTAGGGATGAAATGTTAGAAAACTGCCGAAACATTTTATATGTAATTCCAGGAGTTGGATTTTTTTTCTAGAGATTCCTGCTGCATTTATCTATATTTGTTTATAAGTTTATTATAGGTCATTGTTTCTCCTCAATATTTCACTTAAGTAGTTAAGTGCATTTTACTTTGATTGGAAACATAGTGTAATGTATTGTAAATGCCCCCAAATAGAGCAATATACAACTCCAGGTGAAATAAGAGGTGAGAGCTTTCTTTCTTTGGCAGCATTTAAACACATCTAAGGTACCTGCTGCCAATTCACAGTCAAAGTCTTCTACAGACTCAATTTAAAAAGGAAGAACAGGGCTCTATTTTTGGTTTCCTGACAATATTGTGTAAGTCAGAACAGAACGGAACAGGTTTAAGCTCTTATCTTTGTTGACAGCTTATTATTATTCACCAGGAGCAAGTTGTTTTACCATGTCTAGAATGAGACAGCTTTGTGCAATTGATGAACTTTTATACATCAAAAGATCAAACTGTTGAGTAAATATTTCACTGTTGATGTGTGTACAATGCTGAATTAAATCATGACAGGATTGGCTTTCTTTTTGATGACTCACACTGACTCTTATCTTTGTTCTCCTTTCTTTTTTGGTGCACTTGTTGAATTAAACGTCAAATTCCCAGCAGGTAAGATGATTTTCATTTTCCTTATTCTTTAAATCTCAAACAGATCTATGCAATGTTGGTATTACATCTTTATCAACACCACACTCAAACTCAGTCAATCACATCTTTCCCACAATGAAAGTAATTTCCCATGCATGTCTTTTCTTTACTCTCTCCTTTGCATCTTTTCTTCTGTACTCAGACTGTATTTAACTAACACTATACATAATGCACACATCTTTCAAATGTTGCTTTGAAAGTCAATCATAAGACTGTGATTTTAGGCTCCAATTTTGAAGCACAGGCAGCTGCGTTGCTCTTATTGTTGTGTGCTGTGTGATTCCACTAGAGGTATTGCACTATGCATATTAATCATCCTGATGTTCAGTTATTGCCTGAATAATGAAATATCATGATGTGCAGAATGTTATTTTCTGCGGCAGTAATATGGTATTTTAACAGGCATTATTGTGACCTACTAAAAATAAATAGGCATTCCTTGCTGTGTGAACATTATGTCATAGCTGCATGGAGAATAAATATACTGCTGTGATATGTGTCAGCATTGGTTTATGTTGGGGTTGAGCGTAACACTAGATGGGGATCGATTGCTCAAATGTAGGTCACAGTCTGATTGCATCAAGGGAGACAATGTTATCTATTATTTTATCTATCTGTATATCTATCTGTCTGTCTGTCTTTGTATGATAACTCAACCACATCCAAACACAATACAGAGTATTCAGGCTAACTAACTTGCATTTTTAGTCACCTCATGTATTAAAGCGACAGTGGACAGTTCTCTGTCCAATCTGAAACTAAGAAAACACCAAGTGTGGCATTTTAGACATTATTTTAAGCTCTTGTATCTTATTATTTTGGATGTTGTGCATGCCTTTTATTGCAAATGATGTAGGTCGGGTCCATACACGATGATGTTGTTTCGCTTAGTCACTGTTGGTGGTGCTGTTGCCTAAGCAGACTTTGATTCGTCTAACGTCAGATATATCATAAGTCACCGCCCGTCTTCGAGAGGAATGGGCGATAGTTGTGTATTCCTTAAGGTTACGTTGTGGATGTTGTCATTGTCTGGATTTGAGGGACACAGAGTTACAGTTGGTTGTGTAATCGAGATACGAAGCCTCTCTCCTTATACAGATAACTGTTTCATTTTGGAGCTGATTTTAATGAGAAGACATGGATACTCTGAAGTGCAAAAGCGTCTCATCGGATTGGAAAGTCTCCATTTTGCTGTTCTGCCTCGTTGCTGCGGTTAGCGGACAAATTCGTTATTCTATACCAGAGGAGATGAGAAAAGGACTGTTTGTCGGAGACGTTGCAAAAGACCTGGGCTTGGATGTAAAAAGGTTGGTTTCTGGTCGGGCTCGACTTGTTATAGACGATGATAACCAATATGTCGCGCTGAACCAGAACAAAGGGCACATTGTCGTCAATGAAAGAATTGATAGAGAAAAATTATGCGCCAAGAAATCACCGTGTAGCTTTAGTCTAGAAATTGTCCTCGAAGATCCACTTGAATTGTTTTCCATAACCATCGAAATACAAGATGTAAACGATCATGCTCCGTCTTTTCCTAAAAAGGAGATCAATTTGGAAATAAGCGAATCAACGCCCACCGGCACAGTATTCCTGCTTGAAAGCGCAGCTGATCCGGACGTAGGAATAAACTCGCTGCAAAGTTACTCTTTAAAGGAAAATCGTCATTTTGTCCTCAAACAACACACTCGCACAGATGGGAGTAAATATGCTGAAATGTTGCTTCAGACTGGTTTGGACCGCGAGAAGCAAAGCGAGCTTGCGCTTATTTTAACGGCTGTAGATGGCGGGGAACCACAGAGGTCTGGCACAGTAAAGATACATATAGCTGTTCTGGACGCAAACGACAACGCACCTGTTTTTACGCAGTCCGTATACAAAGTATCTGTCTTGGAAAATGTTTTGCGAGGCACACGTATTGCTAAAGTCAGTGCTGTAGATGCGGACCAAGGCTACAATGGCAACGTTACATATTATTTCACTCACTTAGAGCAGGATGTGTCCTGTCCTTTCGAAATCAATTCTTACACGGGAGAGGTTAAACTGACCGGCGACATCGATTATGAAGTGTCTCCAAATTATGAAATAAACCTTCAAGCCAAAGACCCATGGGGTGTAGTGGGCGCCAGTAAATTAATAATCGAAATAGCAGATGTAAATGATAACAGTCCAATAATCACAATGGCTTCGTTTTCGGGTAAAATATCAGAGGATTCCCTCCCTGGCACGGTTGTGGCGTTAATTAGTGTGCAAGATAAAGATTCTGCTAAAAATGGCCAGGTTAATTTACATATTGATGAAAACCTCCCGTTCAAAATTAAATCGTCTCTCCGAAACTATTACACATTGGTCACGGAGCAAATCCTTGACCGAGAAAAGCTTTCCAAGTACAATATCACTCTCACTGCCACAGATGAGGGCTTCCCTTTATTATCAAGCAGAAAGACTGTCGTGTTAGATGTCACTGATATTAATGACAACGCACCAACTTTCAGCCAAAGTGTTTACAACACGCAGGTAATGGAAAACAATTCGCCTGGTGTAGCTCTTTTACAGATCCACGCCACTGATCCAGATCAGGGTCAGAATGCACGGGTATCATATTTTCTTATTGACGGAGAAGTTAATGGAAATCCAGTAGCCACATATTTCTCCATTAACACTGAAAGTGGAGTCATTCAATCTTTGCGTTCACTTGACTTTGAACAGGTCAAAGAGTACAAAATACAAGTCCGAGCGCAGGATGGAGGATCTCCACCTCTAAATAGTAACACGAGTATTATCGTACGTGTCCAGGACCAGAACGACAACCCTCCTCAGGTGCTGTACCCAGTCCAGACTGGTGGCTCTCTGGTGGCTGAACTGGTGCCTCGTTCAGCAGATTTGGGCTATCTGGTCACTAAAGTGGTGGCTGTGGATGTGGACTCTGGACAGAATGCCTGGCTCTCCTATAAACTGCAGAAAGCCACAGACAGGGCGCTGTTTGAAGTGGGCTTACAGAATGGAGAAATAAGAACTATCCGCCAAGTCACTGATAAAGATGCTGTGAAACAAAGACTGACTGTTATCGTGGAGGACAACGGGCAGCCCTCTCGTTCAGCTACAGTCATTGTTAACGTGGCGGTGGCGGACAGCTTCCCTGAAGTGCTGTCTGAGTTCACTGACTTTACACAAGACAAGGAGTACAATGACAACCTGACTTTCTACTTAGTGCTGGCTTTGGCTGTAGTGTCCTTCCTCTTCATCACGTGTTTAGTAGTTATTATATCAATGAAGATCTACAGGTGGAGACAGTCTCGTGTCAAGTATCACTCCAATCTCCCTGTGATTCCGTATTATCCACCACGTTACTCA
Organism: Clinocottus analis; assembly: GCF_023055335.1. Lineage (NCBI taxonomy): Eukaryota > Metazoa > Chordata > Actinopteri > Perciformes > Cottidae > Clinocottus > Clinocottus analis. The sequence continues at coordinate 9,963,388 of NW_027175821.1, forward strand.
GACACTTTGGGGACAGAGACAGGGACTCTCCAACACGTGTACAACTACGAGGTGTGCAGGACGACTGACTCCAGAAAGAGTGACATAAAGTATGTGCAACCCATGAGTCAAAGTTTGGTGAGTGTGGATGACGCTGGAACTGAACATCTGCAGAATGGACAGCAGCCATCCTCTGTTTCTTACACTTCTACTCTGGTAAGTTGGTCTGTGAGACTTCATGCAATTCATATCAGCTATTACATATGCCATGTGGTTACTGATACAAATATTTGTAGCTTTATTAGTGGGATGTCAAATGATTGAGTATGTGTTTACGGAGAGTCCGTTATGCAGTCCTTTTGCTCTCCATGGTCCTGAAATAACACTGAGAAACAGTTTTCATATGAAGACGTTGCGCTGGCTTTACATGAAAGAAATACTCGTTGAATTTAATTTCACAATTTTATGAATAAGCGTTATCATACTATCACTAATAATTATCATTATTTCACGATGAATCAAATTTAGGAACTGCGGATATATGTTTATATATGTGATGTGTGTGTGTGTGTGTGTGTGTGTGTGTGTGTGTGTGTGTGTGTGTATATATATATATATATATATATATATATATATATATATATATATATATATATATATATATATATATATATATATATATATATTGCCTCTTTTTGGAGTTCCTCACATGCTTTTGTTCTCTAGATGTATATATATATATATATATGTATATATATATATATATATATATATATATATATATATATATATATATATATATATATATGTATATATATATATATATATATATATATATATATATATATATATATATATATATATATATATATATATATATATATATATACACACACACACACACACACACACACACACACACACACACACACACACACACACACACACACACGTTTCGAGTTTTAGCCTCTAAGTGACGCTATTGCCTGGTAAATCAATTCAACCGTGCCGTGTGAGCCAGTGCTTCCACCTCCTCTGTTACCGCGTCACTGCATTATACAAGAGGATATAATATCCGTTTCATACGAGCTGAGGCTGATCGGAGACACAGTGGACACTTCTAACGGAATCTGAATTTACTTGGAATTCATGCGTTACGTCCGTAGAGTTGAACTATTTAATTCATTGTTCAGTTTGCTTTAAGATTCGGCTATCACATGGCATTTAAAGAACATCCTCGTGATGGAGGACGAACATGGCGATTGTTTGGACAATTGCGAGGAGCAGTGCATCTGTTTATTTTTCAATGTATTTTTGTGCATCAAATGGACGCACAGATCCGGTATTCAATCCCAGAGGAGATGAAGAAAGGGTCCCTTGTTGGTAATATTGCACAAGACCTCGGTTTGGATCTGAAAAGGCTCCGTACTGGCCGGGCCCGCATCGTTACGGGAGAAAACATCCAGTACGCCGAGCTGAAGACAGACAAAGGGACTTTGGTCGTGCACGAGAGAATAGACCGAGAGCAGCTTTGTGGAGAGGTAACACCGTGTAGCTTTACCTTTGAGATTTTGTTGGAAAAACCAATGGAGTTGCACCCTGTGACCATAGAAGTGTTGGACACAAACGACAACGCTCCCACTTTCCAAAACAGTAATCTGAAATTCGAAATAAGCGAATCCGCTGTGCTTGGTTCTCGTTTTGCTTTAGAGATTGCGGACGACGCTGATGTTGGGGAAAACGGTCTGCAGGACTACATTTTAACTCCAAACGACAATTTTGTTTTAAAACAACACGTCAATCCGGACGGGAGTAAATATGCTGAAATGGTGCTTCAGAAACCCTTAGACAGAGAAGAACAGCCACGCCTGTCTCTAAAACTGTTGGCTGTGGACGGCGGAAATCCACAGAGATCGGGTACAGTAAATATAGATGTCCACATTCTAGATAGCAATGATAATGCTCCTGTCTTCAACCAGTCACTCTATAAGGGCATGGTGGTTGAAAATGCACCAAAAGGGACTCGTATTGTTACTGTAAATGCAAGCGACATTGATAGCGGTTTAAACGGAAAGATAGCATATTCATTTTCAAAATCAAAAGCAGGGACTGCTGACTTCTTCGATATAGATGAAGCTACTGGAATAATATATCTGGCAAAGGAAATAGATTTTGAAAAAGACAGAAAAATTGAGTTCAGGGTTGAAGCCAAAGATCAAGGCGGACTCACAGATTCTAGCAAAGTTGATATTGAGGTAATCGATGTAAATGATAATGCTCCGGTCATTAACGTTATGTCATTCACTAGTCCTGTGACAGAAGACTCCCCTGCTGGTACAACTATTGGCATTATCAATGTTAAAGATCTTGATTCTGGTGGAAATGGACACGTGAGTTGCGCAATCGAAGGCAATGTTCCTTTTTCAATTAAATCAAATGTTAGAAATTATTATGTATTAATGACTGATGCTGCATTAGATCGTGAAAATTTGTCGGAATGTAACATCACTGTTATTGCGTCAGACGCAGGATCGCCCCCCCTCTTAACTAAAAGAACCTTCTATCTTAAAGTCTCGGATGTCAATGATAATGCCCCAGTGTTTACACGAGCCTCCTACAGTGCATTAATCGCAGAGAATAACACTCCAGGTGTATCTATTCTAAAAGTTAATGCTAAAGATCCGGATGAAAACCAGAACGCCCGTGTTTCCTATATTTTAGAATCGTGTGAGATAGGCGGATCTCCAGTTTCTGCGTATATTTCTATAAATGCAGAAAGCGGAGTGGTACACGCAGTTCGCTCATTTGATTATGAGCAGATCAAACAGCTTGTATTTACCGTCAAAGCGCAGGATGGAGGCTCCCCTCCACTCAGTAGCAACGTGACTGTGAAAGTACTGATCCAGGACCAGAACGACAACCCTCCTCAGGTGCTGTACCCAGTCCAGACTGGTGGCTCTCTGGTGGCTGAACTGGTGCCTCGTTCAGCAGATGTGGGCTATCTGGTCACTAAAGTGGTGGCTGTGGATGTGGACTCTGGACAGAATGCCTGGCTCTCCTATAAACTGCAGAAAGCCACAGACAGGGCGCTGTTTGAAGTGGGCTTACAGAATGGAGAAATAAGAACTATCCGCCAAGTCACTGATAAAGATGCTGTGAAACAAAGACTGACTGTTATCGTGGAGGACAACGGGCAGCCCTCTCGTTCAGCTACAGTCATTGTTAACGTGGCGGTGGCGGACAGCTTCCCTGAAGTGCTGTCTGAGTTCACTGACTTTACACAAGACAAGGAGTACAATGACAACCTGACTTTCTACTTAGTGCTGGCTTTGGCTGTAGTGTCCTTCCTCTTCATCACGTGTTTAGTGGTTATCATATCAGTGAAGATCTACAGGTGGAGACAGTCTCGCGTCAAGTATCACTCCAATCTCCCTGTGATTCCGTATTATCCACCACGTTACTCAGACACTTTGGGGACAGGCACAGGGACTCTCCAACACGTGTACAACTACGAGGTGTGCAGGACGACTGACTCCAGAAAGAGTGACTGTAAGTTCAGCGGAGCCGGTAGTCAGAACGTGCTGATAATGGACCCCAGTTCTACAGGGACGATGCAGCGGATACAGAGTGAGAGGAGCATCCTGGATGAACCAGACTCTCCTCTAGAGGTGAGTTGAACATTCAGCTTGTTTGGTTTGCTCCTCGTCCGCTTGTTGTATTTTTTTTTTCATTCAGAAAATCATTACTCTCCATGCAGTCACTTTAAGCACCATGGACAGCATCTTGGTCAGCCTCTCATCATGCTGCTTTTTGTCAAGGTTTTTATGAATACACCTTTAGAAAGCATTGGCTTGTGTATGAAGACCAATAAACCTTTGTTTTGTTACTATAGTATATAACTCAATGCGTTTAATGCGAAGTCATACTCCTTTAACTATTCACACGTCATGTGTCTGCTCAAAGTTCACTGCCAAAGTGCTGGTTGTGTTCTATGTAACATATTTCTTTTTGACAAGGAAGGGTGCTCTTTATTCTGGTTAACGTCAGGCATTAAGACAGTCGTAAAAGTTGAAACATACAGTATCAGTCCTTTAAAACTATTTATAATTGTTTTCTTTTGTTTCACGATATTATTGTGAACAGCTATATTTCTGCCTTGTTTTCTTCTGACCGTTGATATTGCCGTTACACCCATATTATTAGGATTGTTGAGCATCACCATATTTTAGAGGAGAGTACTTAACTTCCGTATCATTCTTGATAAAACGTTGAATCATTGTTGGGACTCATTAATATGGTTTTAGGGGTTTCCTGTAAAGATACTTTTATTTACTCTACTTTCCTTGTTTTTCTTCTGTTGGACTGAGTACGATGGAGAAAACATATTTCCGAATGAGCTTTCTTTTACTCAAAAACTTGGAAAAGTGCTTTGTTTTTTTTCTTTCATTTTGACCATCAGCTAACATCGTACATTATGTTGACCTACATTTGTTTGAATTCACAAATATATTTAAAGACATTCCAGAGTTATATGTACAGTGTACATTTGTTCATTCCGTGTGTTTCTACGCTCAGCTGCAGGGACATTATTTGATGTTCAACTTTTAGACTCTAAGGGACGCTGTTGGTCAGTCAAATCTCTTGTTATGCTGTGACGTTATTCAGTCCATCCTCTAACTGACTAACAGTGAGGAAGGCTCTCTGTGTTTAGTCGGGGTTTAGTACGAGAGAACATGGTGTCACATATGTGAAGTTTGAAGAAGCGTTTAGTTGTCACGGATATATCAGAAGCAGCTTCGTCATCATATCAATCGGATACAGAGTTTTCGTTTTTATTTTGTATTACCACGATGGCAACTGGGGGATCTTTCACATACGCAAGATGGCGATTGATGTATGGATTACGACGTCAGATAGGACTGCTCGTGTTGCTGTTTCATGCGCTTAACATGGTAGGTGGCCAGATCCGTTATTCTATACCAGAGGAGATGAAGAAAGGCTCTGTCATCGGGAATGTTGCGCAAGATCTTGGTTTAGATCTGAAGAGGCTCCGTTCGGGGCGGGCCCGTATCGTGACCGGAGGAAACATCCACTACACCGAGCTGAAGACAGACAAAGGGATTCTGGTCGTGAATGAGAGAATAGACCGAGAGCAGCTTTGTGGCGACGTGACTCCATGTAGCTTCAGCTTTGAGGTGATTTTAGAAAACCCGATGGAACTGCATAGAATAAATGTTGAGGTTTTGGATATAAATGATCACGCGCCCGTCTTCCCAAATAAAGATACGCCTATCAGCCTTGAAATCAGTGAATCAGCTGTAGTTGGAGTCCAGTTTCCACTGCAGAGTGCAGAGGATCTAGATGTCGGGCAAAATGCGTTGCAAGATTATATTTTGTTGCCAAATGAAAATTTCATATTGAAACAACATGCAAATCGAGATGGAAGTAAATATGTTGAAATTGTGCTCCAGAAGCCTTTAGACAGAGAGAGACATCCCCATCTGTCTTTAAAACTGATCGCAGTTGACGGAGGAACACCACAGAGATCGGGGACAGTAAATATAGACGTCACTGTGTTAGACATCAACGACAATGCTCCCGTCTTTAACCAATCTGTGTATAAAGCATCTGTGATGGAAAACACAGCGAAAGGCACTCGTATTATAACTGTAAATGCCACGGACGCTGACAATGGTTTATATGGAGTCATTACGTACAGCTTGTCCAAGACGAAAGGAAATGCAGGGAATGTATTTAGTATTGATGAAAACACAGGCACAATTTCCGTTTCTGGTAAGATAGATTATGAAAAAGACAAAGAATACGAGGTCAGAGTCGAGGCAAAGGATCAGGGTGGCCTAACAGGGACGAGTAAAATAGCATTAGATGTTTTCGATGCCAACGACAATGCCCCAATTATAAACATTATGTCATTTTCTAGCCCTGTATCTGAAGATGCACCTCCTGGTACAACTGTTGCTATATTGAATATAAAAGATGCAGATTCAAGTAGTAATGGACAAATAAAATGTTCAATTGATGGTAAACTTCCATTCAAGATCGAATCATCCCTAACACACTACTATAATTTAATCACAGATCAACATTTTGATCGAGAATCCGTCTCAGAATATAACATAACAATAACAGCCACTGATTTGGGGTCTCCCCCACTTTCTAGCTCAACAAAGTTGCATCTTAAAATCTCCGACGTAAACGACCATGCACCTACATTCAATAAAAATAGCTATTCTGCTTACATCACAGAGAATAATTCCCCTGGATTTTCCATATTTGCTGTCAGCGCGCGAGACTCTGATTGGAATCAAAACGCAAGAATATCGTATCTTTTAGAGGACACACAAGTCAGCGGTAGTCCAATCTCTACTTATGTGTCTTTAAACTCTGAAACGGGGGTTCTTAGTGCAGTTCGTTCTTTTGATTATGAACAAATAAAACAGCTTCAGCTCGTAGTCAAAGCGCAGGATGGAGGCTCCCCTCCACTCAGTAGCAACGTGACTGTGAAAGTACTGATCCAGGACCAGAACGACAACCCTCCTCAGGTGCTGTACCCAGTCCAGACTGGTGGCTCTCTGGTGGCTGAACTGGTGCCTCGTTCAGCAGATGTGGGCTATCTGGTCACTAAAGTGGTGGCTGTGGATGTGGACTCTGGACAGAATGCCTGGCTCTCCTATAAACTGCAGAAAGCCACAGACAGGGCGCTGTTTGAAGTGGGCTTACAGAATGGAGAAATAAGAACTATCCGCCAAGTCACTGATAAAGATGCTGTGAAACAAAGACTGACTGTTATCGTGGAGGACAACGGGCAGCCCTCTCGTTCAGCTACAGTCATTGTTAACGTGGCGGTGGCGGACAGCTTCCCTGAAGTGCTGTCTGAGTTCACTGACTTTACACAAGACAAGGAGTACAATGACAACCTGACTTTCTACTTAGTGCTGGCTTTGGCTGTAGTGTCCTTCCTCTTCATCACGTGTTTAGTGGTTATCATATCAGTGAAGATCTACAGGTGGAGACAGTCTCGCGTCATGTATAGCTCCAATCTCCCTGTGATTCCGTATTATCCACCACGTTACTCAGACACTTTGGGGACTGGCACAGGGACTCTCCAACACGTGTACAACTACGAGGTGTGCAGGACGACTGACTCCAGAAAGAGTGACTGTAAGTTCAGCGGAGCCGGTAGTCAGAACGTGCTGATAATGGACCCCAGTTCTACAGGGACGATGCAGCGGATACAGAGTGAGAGGAGCATCCTGGATGAACCAGACTCTCCTCTTGAGGTGAGTTAAATATTGAGCTTCGTTGGTTTGGCCCTTTGTCCTCTTTGTGTATTTTTTTCCGATTCAAAAGATCGTTGTACGCCAAGCAGTCACTTTCAGCACCATGGACAGCATGTTGTTTAGCGTAACGCTGCTTTTTGTCAGTTTCCATGAATAAACTATTTGATAGCATTAACTTCTCTATGAATGCCGCATACAAACGTTGTTTTTTTTACTATGTTATATATCTTGATTCGTTTTAGCTAAAGGCATATTCCATTAATAATGTTCACATGTCACGTGTCTGCTCAAAGTCATCTGCCAAAGTTCTATACACAATATTTATTCTTGTCAAGGAATGGTGCTGTTATCATGGTTAATAACTTACATGAAGGCAGCAGGAAAAGTTGAATAATACAGACTCATTTAATTTATTGACATATTTAGTTTTCTTTTGTTTCACAATATTAAAGTGACGAGACATCTTTCTGCATTATTTCTTCTGCCCGTTGATATTACCGTTAAACATTCCCTATAGGATGAATTGGCATCAGTGTATTTTAGAGAGTACTTTCTTCCTGTATCAGTTTTGATAAAACTACAAACCGTTGAATTATTGTAGGGACTCATTAGTTTGGGTTTTCGTGTTTTTTGTACATATAGTGGTATTCTTTCTATATTCCCCGTTTTCTTCTGTTGGACTGTGCGCTGTATTCAAACTATTTCAGAATGAGTTTTCATTTACTCAGACGTTTTGAAAAGTGCTTTCTGCTTTTATTTTATACCGAATTTAACATAAAACAATGTATTGAGCTAAATGTGTTTTAATTTACAAATATATATATATTTTAAATAACATAGTTCTTTCCACATTATATATTCGTTCAGTCCGTGTGTTTCAGAGCTCAGCTGTATGGATTTTGTTTGATGTTCAACTTTTAGACTCTAAGGGACGCTGTTGGTCAGTCAAATCTTATGTTATGCTGTGATGTTATTCAGTCCATCCTCTAACTGGCTAACAGTGAGGAAGGCTCTCTGTGTTTAGTCGGGGTTTAGTACGAGAGAACATGGTGTCACATATGTGAAGGTTGAAGAAGCGTTTAGTTGTCACGGATATATCAGAAGCAGCTTCGTCATCATATCAATCGGATACAGATTTTGTTTTTATTTTGTATTACCACGATGGCAACTGGAGGATCTTTCACATACGCAAGATGGCGATTGTTTTATGGATTACGACGTCAGATAGGACTGCTCGTGTTGCTCTTTCATGCGGTTAACATGGTAGGTGGCCAGATCCGTTATTCTATACCAGAGGAGATGAAGAAAGGCTCTGTCATCGGGAATGTTGCGCAAGATCTTGGTTTAGATCTGAAGAGGCTCCGTTCGGGGCGGGCCCGTATCGTGACCGGAGGAAACATCCACTACACCGAGCTGAAGACAGACAAAGGGATTCTGGTCGTGAATGAGAGAATAGACCGAGAGCAGCTTTGTGGCGACGTGACTCCATGTAGCTTCAGCTTTGAGGTGATTTTAGAAAACCCGATGGAGCTGCACAGAATAACTGTTGAAGTTTTAGATATAAATGATCACGCGCCCGTCTTTCCAAACAAAGATATACCTATCAGCCTTGAAATCAGTGAATCAGCTGTAGTTGGAGTCCAGTTTCCACTGCAGAGCGCAGAGGATCTAGATGTCGGGCAAAATGCGTTGCAAGATTATATTTTGTCGCCAAACGAAAATTTTATATTGAAGCAACATGCAAATCCAGATGGAAGTAAATATGTTGAAATGGTGCTCCAGAAGCCTTTAGACAGAGAGAGACATCCCCATCTGTCTTTAAAACTGATTGCAGTTGACGGAGGAACACCACAGAGATCGGGGACAGTAAATATAGACGTCACTGTGTTGGATGCCAACGACAATGCTCCCGTGTTTAATCAATCTGTTTATAAAGCATCTGTGATGGAAAACACAACGAAAGGCACTCGTATCATTACTGTAAATGCCACGGACGCTGACAGTGGTTTATATGGAGTCATTACGTACAGCTTGTCCAAGACGAAAGGAAATGCAGGGAATGTATTTCATATTGATGAAAACACAGGAGTAGTTTCTGTTTCTGGTCAGATAGATTATGAAAAAGACAGAAAATACGAGATCAGAGTCGAGGCAAGGGATCAGGGTGGCCTAACCGGGTCGAGTAAAATAACATTAGATGTGTTTGACGTCAACGACAATGCCCCAATTATAAACATTATGTCATTTTCTAGCCCTTTATCTGAAGATGCACCTCCTGGTACAACTGTTGCTATATTGAATATAAAAGATGCAGATTCTGATAAAAATGGAGAAATAAAATGTTCAATAAATGGTAAACTTCCCTTTAAGATCGAATCATCTTTAACAAACTATTACAATTTAATCACAGATCAACATTTTGATAGAGAATCCGTCTCAGAATATAACATAACAATAACAGCCACTGATTTGGGTTCTCCCTCACTTTCTAGCTCAACAAAGTTGTATCTTAAAATGTCCGACGTAAACGACAATGCACCTGTATTCAATAAAAATAGCTATTCTGCTTACATCACAGAGAATAATTCCCCTGGATTTTCCATATTTGCTGTCAGCGCGCGAGACTCTGATTGGAATCAAAACGCAAGAATATCGTATCTTTTAGAGGACACACAAGTCAGCGGTAGTCCAATCTCTACTTATGTGTCTTTAAACTCTGAAACAGGGGTTCTTAGTGCAGTTCGTTCTTTTGATTATGAACAAATAAAACAGCTTCAGCTCGTAGTCAAAGCGCAGGATGGAGGCTCCCCTCCACTCAGTAGCAACGTGACTGTGAAAGTACTGATCCAGGACCAGAACGACAACCCTCCTCAGGTGCTGTACCCAGTCCAGACTGGTGGCTCTCTGGTGGCTGAACTGGTGCCTCGTTCAGCAGATGTGGGCTATCTGGTCACTAAAGTGGTGGCTGTGGATGTGGACTCTGGACAGAATGCCTGGCTCTCCTATAAGCTGCAGAAAGCCACAGACAGGGCGCTGTTTGAAGTGGGCTTACAGAATGGAGAAATAAGAACTGTCCGCCAAGTCACTGATAAAGATGCTGTGAAACAGAGACTGACTGTTATCGTGGAGGACAACGGGCAGCCCTCTCGTTCAGCTACAGTCATTGTTAACGTGGCGGTGGCGGACAGCTTCCCTGAAGTGCTGTCTGAGTTCACTGACTTTACACAAGACAAGGAGTACAATGACAACCTGACTTTCTACTTAGTGCTGGCTTTGGCTGTAGTGTCCTTCCTCTTCATCACGTGTTTAGTGGTTATTATATCAGTGAAGATCTACAGGTGGAGACAGTCTCGCGTCATGTATAGCTCCAATCTCCCTGTGATTCCGTATTATCCACCACGTTACTCAGACACTTTGGGGACAGGCACAGGGACTCTCCAACACGTGTACAACTACGAGGTGTGCAGGACGACTGACTCCAGAAAGAGTGACTGTAAGTTCAGCGGAGCCGGTAGTCAGAACGTGCTGATAATGGACCCCAGTTCTACAGGGACGATGCAGCGGATACAGAGTGAGAGGAGCATCCTGGATGAACCAGACTCTCCTCTAGAGGTGAGTTAAATATTGAGCTTCGTTGGTTTGGCCCTTTGTCCTCTTTGTGTATTTTTTTTCGATTCAAAAGATCGTTGTACGCCAAGCAGTCACTTTCAGCACCATGGACAGCATGTTGTTTATCGTAACGCTGCTTTTTGTCAGTTTCCATGAATAAACTATTTGATAGCATTAACTTCTCTATGAATGCCGCATACAAACGTTGTTTTTTTACTATGTGATATATCTTGATTCGTTTTAGCCAAAGGTATATTCCATTAATAATGTTCACATGTCACGTTTCTGCTCAAAGTTATCTGCCAAAGTTCTATACACAATATTTATTTTTGTCAAGGAATGGTGCTGTTATCAAAGGCAGCAATGGTGCTGTTAAAGGCAGCAGGTCAAGTTGAATAATACAGTCTCGGTTAATTTATAGACATATTTAGTTTTCTTTTGTTTCACCATATTAACGTGACGAGACCTCTTTCTGCATTATTTCTTCTGACCGTTGATATTGCCGTTAAACATTCCCTAATGTAGGATTGTTTGGCTTCAGTGTATTTTAGAGAGTACTTTCTTCCCGTATCAGTTTTGATAAAACTACAAACTGTGCAATTATTGTAGGCACTCATTAGTTTGGTGTTACGTGTTTCCTGTAAAGATTGTTGTATTCTTTTTATATCCCCGCTTTTCTTCTGTTGGACTGTGCGCTGTATAGTCAACTTATTTCAAAATGAGTTTTAATTTCCTCATACGTTTTGAAAAGTGCTTTCTGTTTTTATTTTATAGCGAATCGAACATGAAACAATATATTCAGCTACATTTGTTTTCATTAAAAATACATATTTTAAAACATGTACAGATATATTTCCACAGTAAATACTTGTTCAATCCGTGTGTTTCAGAGCTCAGCTGTAGGGATCTTGTTTGATATTCAACTTTTAGACTCTAAGGGACGCTGTTGGTCAGTCAAATCTCTTGTTATGCTGTGACGTTATTCAGTCCATCCTCTAACTGACTAACAGTGAGGAAGGCTCTCTGTGTTTAGTCGGAGTTTAGTACGAGAGAACATGGTGTCACATATGTGAAGTTTGAAGAAGCGTTAAGTTTTCACGGATATATCAGAAGCAGCTTCGTCATCATATCAATCGGATACAGAGTTTTCGTTTTTATTTTGTGTTGCCATGATGGCAACCAGGGGATCTTTCACATACGCAAGATGGCGATTGTTTTATGGAGTACGACGTCAGATAGGACTGCTCGTGTTGCTGTTTTATGCGCTTAACATGGTAGGTGGCCAGATCCGTTATTCTATACCAGAGGAGATGAAGAAAGGCTCTGTCATCGGGAATGTTGCGCAAGATCTTGGTTTAGATCTGAAGAGGCTCCGTTCGGGGCGGGCCCGTATCGTGACCGGAGGAAACATCCACTACACCGAGCTGAAGACAGACAAAGGGATTCTGGTCGTGAATGAGAGAATAGACCGAGAGCAGCTTTGTGGCGACGTGACTCCATGTAGCTTCAGCTTTGAGGTGATTTTAGAAAACCCTATCGAACTGCACAGAATAACTGTTGAGGTTTTAGATATAAATGATCACGCGCCCGTCTTCCCAAATAAAGATACGCCTATCAACATTGACATCAGTGAATCAGCTGCAGTTGGAGTCCAGTTTCAACTGCAGACAGCAGAGGATCTAGATGTCGGGCAAAATTCGTTGAAAGATTATATTTTGTCGCCAAACGAAAATTTTATATTGAAGCAGCATGCAAATCCAGATGGAAGTAAATATGTTGAAATTGTGCTCCAGAAACCTTTAGACAGAGAGCGACATCCCCATCTGTCTTTAAAACTGATCGCAGTTGACGGAGGAACACCACAGAGATCGGGGACAGTAAATATAGACGTCACTGTGTTGGATGCCAACGACAATGCTCCCGTCTTTAACCAATCTGTGTATAAAGCATCTGTGATGGAAAACACAGCGAAAGGCACTCGTATTATAACTGTAAATGCCACGGACGCTGACAGTGGTTTATATGGAGTCATTACGTACAGCTTGTCCAAGACGAAAGGAAATGCTGTGGATGTATTTAGTATTGATGATCACACAGGCACAGTTTCTGTTTCTGGTCAGATAGATTATGAAAAAGACAGAAAATTTGAGGTCAGGGTCGAGGCAAAAGATCAGGGTGGCCTAACAGGGTCGAGTAAAATAACATTAGATGTGTTTGACGTCAACGACAATGCCCCAATTATAAACATTATGTCATTTTCTAGCCCTCTATCTGAGGATGCACCTCCTGGTACAACTGTGGCTGTTTTGAATATAAAAGATGCAGATTCTGAGAATAATGGAGAAATAAAATGTTCAATAAATGGTAAACTTCCCTTTAAGATCGAATCATCTTTAACAAATTATTACAATTTAATCACAGATCAACATTTTGATAGAGAATCCGTCTCAGAATATAACATAACAATAACAGCCACTGATTTGGGTTCTCCCTCACTTTCTAGCTCAACACAGTTGCATCTTAAAATCTCTGACGTAAACGACAATGCACCTATATTCAATCAAATCAGCTATTCTGCTTACATCACAGAGAATAATTCCCCTGGATTTTCCATATTTGCTGTCAGCGCGCGAGACTCTGATTGGAATCAAAACGCAAGAATATCGTATCTTTTAGAGGACACACAAGTCAGCGGTAGTCCAATCTCTACTTATGTGTCTTTAAACTCTGAAACAGGGGTTCTTAGTGCAGTTCGTTCTTTTGATTATGAACAAATAAAACAGCTTCAGCTCGTAGTCAAAGCGCAAGATGGAGGTTCCCCTCCACTCAGTAGCAACGTGACTGTGAAAGTACTGATCCAGGACCAGAACGACAACCCTCCTCAGGTGCTGTACCCAGTCCAGACTGGTGGCTCTCTGGTGGCTGAACTGGTGCCTCGTTCAGCAGATGTGGGCTATCTGGTCACTAAAGTGGTGGCTGTGGATGTGGACTCTGGACAGAATGCCTGGCTCTCCTATAAACTGCAGAAAGCCACAGACAGGGCGCTGTTTGAAGTGGGCTTACAGAATGGAGAAATAAGAACTATCCGCCAAGTCACTGATAAAGATGCTGTGAAACAAAGACTGACTGTTATCGTGGAGGACAACGGGCAGCCCTCTCGTTCAGCTACAGTCATTGTTAACGTGGCGGTGGCGGACAGCTTCCCTGAAGTGCTGTCTGAGTTCACTGACTTTACACAAGACAAGGAGTACAATGACAACCTGACTTTTTTCTTAGTGCTGGCTTTGGCTGTAGTGTCCTTCCTCTTCATCACGTGTTTAGTGGTTATTATATCAGTGAAGATCTACAGGTGGAGACAGTCTCGCGTCATGTATAGCTCCAATCTCCCTGTGATTCCGTATTATCCACCACGTTACTCAGACACTTTGGGGACAGGCACAGGGACTCTCCAACACGTGTACAACTACGAGGTGTGCAGGACGACTGACTCCAGAAAGAGTGACTGTAAGTTCAGCGGAGCCGGTAGTCAGAACGTGCTGATAATGGACCCCAGTTCTACAGGGACGATGCAGCGGATACAGAGTGAGAGGAGCATCCTGGATGAACCAGACTCTCCTCTAGAGGTGAGGAACAATACTCGACGTGTTTATTCCTTTAGATAGTGTTTCTCTGAACCTAACTGGAATTGCAATAGCTTGTTACAGTTTCACCTAACAAAGTTATATTCAGGACCACAGGGTGGACAGCTCCTTCTGAAAGCAGTTTCTATCTTGAAAATGTTTCCCTTCTCTCATCACTTCTAACTAGAAATACAAATGAGAAATGCAACTATTATCACAATACCACTAATAATAATGATATTATTCAGCAATATTTCCTTAATAATATTATTATGGTTTTAACAAAATCAATAGTACAAACACCATATTTAACGAAAGTAATACACAACATAATAGTATTCACATTATATCAATAATATTACAAGGGACAGTTCTTCAATACTTCCAAATATAACGTTACGTGCATAACTAGTTTTATAAAGTTATTATTTGAAATGTCCCTGGATATGGTATTACGTATATATTTATTATTAATTTTGTAATACAACATTTAATGTGTGACTAATATTGTACACTTCACTTACCTTGAATGGGCTCTGAGCGCCGCTGTTGATACACCACTGACTATCAGTCAGAGCAGCGCACCGGTCCACCCCTTTCATTCCCTTCAGTGTTTCTCTGCTTAGAGAGAAGAAGGTCTGGTTGCTGGTTATTTGAAATGTAACATTTATCGAGGACTTTCTCTGCTGAAGATACCTTTATCTTTTTTTTTCTTCTTTTTGGATTTAAGTACACTGGTTTTGCATTGGAAAGGATTACTGTGTCCGTGCCTTTGGATTCATGATGGCTCGTATGTGGATAAGCGATCTCAGAGGCCGAGGACGAGCACTGTTTGTCATTCTTTGTCTTTTTAAGCTGAGCTCAGTGGCTGGACAGGCTCGCTATTCCGTACCAGAGGAGCAGGCAGAGGGATCTTTTGTCGGAAACATCGCTAGAGATTTAGGTTTGGATGTGGCGAGGCTCATATCAGGTAAAGCTCGTATCATTACGAAAGGAAGCCGACAGTACGTTGATTTAAACCGAGACAAAGGCACCCTTGTGATTAAAGAGCGAATTGACCGAGAAGATCTGTGTGGAAAGACGACGCCCTGTAGCTTCAGTTTCGAGGTCATTTTAGAAAATCCGATCCAGCTTTACCGGGTAACCGTGGAGGTAATAGACATAAACGACAACAGCCCGTCATTCCCTAAGGATGAAATCAGTTTGAATATCGTTGAAAATGCTGCAGCGGGGACTCGTTTCTCACTAGAGAGTGCATACGATCGTGATGTTGGAATTAACGATATTCAAAAATACATACTCAAACCCGTAGACTATTTTAAATTGGAAGTGCAGAGCCAGTCTGATGGAGGGACATTTATTGGAATGGTTTTACAAAACCCGTTAGACCGAGAGAAAGAGGAGACCCACACACTCGTGCTGATTGCTTCAGATGGAGGAGAACCACACAGATCAGGGACAGTACGTATTCATATCACTGTGCTCGATGCGAACGATAATGCGCCAGTGTGTAGTCAGCCTGTTTATAAAGCAGAAGTCAAGGAGAACTCTCCAGAAGGGACCGTAGTAACCACTGTGAGGGCAAATGATGCAGATACAGGAATCAATGGTGATGTAACATTTTCTATAGCGCATGTCGCCAGAGAAGCGAAGCAGCTTTTTGAAGTAAATGTTCAAACTGGAGAGATTAAAGTTGCAGGTAAACTAGATTTTGAAAAATCCAAAACGTATCAATTAAACGTTAAGGCTAGTGATCACGGAGGATATTCAGATACATGCAAAGTTATAATGCAGATACTTGATGAGAATGACAACGTCCCTACAATACAGATGATGTCATTTTCTAACTCGATATCCGAGGATTCTCCTCCAGGTACAACTATAGCTGTAATTAACGTTGATGACGAAGACTCTGATGGTAATGGCGTGGTCAAGTGCTCCATTAACTCGGACATCCCTTTTAAAATCGAGTCTTCATTAACAGGATATTATACCATCGTAACAGATGACGTCTTGGACAGAGAAAGTGTACCTGAGTATAACATAACCATAACCGTCTCTGACCAAGGCTCCCCGCCTCTGACCAGCAGGAAACACATGACTGTAAAAGTGTCTGACGTGAATGACAACCCTCCCAAATTTGACCAATCAGAATACAGTCAGACTTTACCAGAGAATAACTCTCCTGGGTTTTCTGTGTTCACGCTCAGTGCTAGTGATGCAGACTGGGGCCAAAACGCTCGGGTTTCTTATTTCTTGGAGGAGAAAGAGATTAACGGAGCAGCTGTGTCTTCGTTAGTGTCAGTGAATTCAGAAAGTGGTGTCATTCACTCAGTGAGGCCGTTTGATTACGAGCAAATCAAGTGGTTTGAATTTAACGTAACTGCTCGTGATGCTGGATCTCCTCCTCTGAGTTCAGTGGCTCTAGTTAGAATTGTGGTCAAGGACCAGAACGACAACCCTCCTCAGGTGCTGTACCCAGTCCAGACTGGTGGCTCTCTGGTGGCTGAACTGGTGCCTCGTTCAGCAGATGTGGGCTATCTGGTCACTAAAGTGGTGGCTGTGGATGTGGACTCTGGACAGAATGCCTGGCTCTCCTATAAACTGCAGAAAGCCACAGACAGGGCGCTGTTTGAAGTGGGCTTACAGAATGGAGAAATAAGAACTATCCGCCAAGTCACTGATAAAGATGCTGTGAAACAAAGACTGACTGTTATCGTGGAGGACAACGGGCAGCCCTCTCGTTCAGCTACAGTCATTGTTAACGTGGCGGTGGCGGACAGCTTCCCTGAAGTGCTGTCTGAGTTCACTGACTTTACACAAGACAAGGAGTACAATGACAACCTGACTTTCTACTTAGTGCTGGCTTTGGCTGTAGTGTCCTTCCTCTTCATCACGTGTTTAGTGGTTATCATATCAGTGAAGATCTACAGGTGGAGACAGTCTCGCGTCATGTACAGCTCCAATCTCCCTGTGATTCCCTATTATCCACCACGTTACTCAGACACTTTGGGGACAGGCACAGGGACTCTCCAACACGTGTACAACTACGAGGTGTGCAGGACGACTGACTCCAGAAAGAGTGACTGTAAGTTCAGCGGAGCCGGTAGTCAGAACGTGCTGATAATGGACCCCAGTTCTACAGGGACGATGCAGCGGATACAGAGTGAGAGGAGCATCCTGGATGAACCAGACTCTCCTCTAGAGGTGAGGAATTCTTCTCAACGTGTTTACTCCTTTAGATATTGTTTGTCTTAGCTTAACTGGAATTACAATAGCGTGTTACAGTTTAACCTAACAGCAAACTATATTCAGGACCACAGGATAGACAGCTGCTTCGGAAAGCAGTTTCTTTCTTGACAACTTTTCACTTCTCTCATCACTTCTAACTAGAAATAAAAAAACATATGCAACTATTATCACCGTACCACGAATATGAATGATAATAATTCGCAATATTTTCCTTATTAATAATATTATTATTTTAACAAAAACACCAGTACAAAAAACAATTTAATTAAAATTAAAGTGATACACACCATAATATTATTAATATTCATATAAATAATACTGCAAGGGCCAGTTTTCAATACTTGAAAATATAACGTTACGTGCATAATAAGTTTTATAAAGTTATTATTTGAAATGTCGCTCGACATGGTATTGCGTCAATATTGCATGTTAATTTTGTAATGCAGCATTTAATGTGTGACTAATATTGTACACTTCACTTACCTTGAATGGGCTCTGAGCGCCGCTGTTGATACACCACTGACTATCAGTTCATTCCCTTCAGTGTTTCTCTGCTTAGAGAGAAGAAGGTCTGGCTGCTGGTGGTTTAAAATGTAACAATTATCGAGGACTTTCTCTGCTGAAGATACCTTTACATTTTTTTCTTTTTGGATTTCAGTACACTGGTTTTGCATTGGAAAGGATTACTGTGTCCGTGCCTTTGGATTCATGATGGCTCGTATGTGGATAAGCGATCTCAAAGGCCGAGGACGAGCACTGTTTGTCATTCTTTGTCTTTTTAAGCTGAGCTCAGTGGCTGGACAGGCTCGCTATTCCGTACCAGAGGAGCAGGCAGAGGGATCTTTTGTCGGAAACATCGCTAGAGATTTAGGTTTGGATGTGGCGAGGCTCATATCAGGTAAAGCTCGTATCATTACGAAAGGAAGCCGACAGTACGTTGATTTAAACCGAGACAAAGGCACCCTTGTGATTAAAGAGCGAATCGACCGAGAAGATCTGTGTGGAAAGACGACGCCCTGTAGCTTCAGTTTCGAGGTCATTTTAGAAAATCCGATCCAGCTTTACCGGGTAACCGTGGAGGTAATAGACATAAACGACAACAGCCCGTCGTTCCCTAAGGATGAAACACATTTGAAACTCGTAGAAAATGCTGCAACGGGGACTCGCTTCTCTCTCGTGAGTGCAGACGATCGTGATGTTGGAATTAACGATATTCAAAAATACATACTCAAACCTTCAGATCATTTCAAATTGGAAGTACAAAGTCGGACTCATGGAGGAAAACTGATCGAAATGGTTTTGCAAAACCCGTTAGACCGAGAGACAGAGGAGACCCACACACTCGTGCTGACTGCTTCAGATGGAGGAGAACCACACAGATCAGGGACAGTACGTATTCATATCACTGTGCTCGATGCGAACGATAATGCGCCAGTGTGTAGTCAGCCTGTTTATAAAGCAGAAGTCAAGGAGAACTCTCCAGAAGGGACTGTAGTAACCACTGTGAGGGCAAATGACGCAGATAAAGGAGTCAATGGTGAAGTGTCTTATTATATTCCTTATGTAACCAAAGAAGAGAAGCAGCTTTTTGAAGTAAATGTTAAAACTGGAGAGATTAAAGTTGCAGGTAAACTAAATTTTGAAAAATCCAAAACGTATCAATTAAACGTTCAGGCAAGTGATCACGGAGGATATTCAGATACATGTAACGTTATAATTCAAATAATTGATGAGAATGACAACGTCCCTGTAATACAGATGATGTCATTTTCCAACTCGATATCCGAGGATTCTCCTCCAGGTACAACTATAGCTGTAATTAACGTTGATGACGAAGACTCTGATGGTAATGGCGTGGTCAAGTGCTCCATTAACTCGGACATGCCTTTTAAAATCGAGTCTTCATTAACAGGATATTATACCATCGTAACAGATGACGTCTTGGACAGAGAAAGTGTACCTGAGTATAACATAACCATAACCGTCTCTGACCAAGGCTCCCCGCCTCTGACCAGCAGGAAACACATGACTGTAAAAGTGTCTGACGTGAATGACAACCCTCCCAAATTTGACCAATCAGAATACAGGCAGACTTTACCAGAGAATAACTCTCCTGGGTTTTCTGTGTTCACGCTCAGTGCTAGTGATGCAGACTGGGGCCAAAACGCTCGTGTTTCTTATTTCTTGGAGGAGAAAGAGATTAACGGAGCAGCGGTGTCTTCGTTAGTGTCAGTGAATTCAGAAAGTGGTGTCATTCACTCAGTGAGGTCGTTTGATTACGAGCAAATCAAGTGGTTTGAATTTAACGTAACTGCTCGTGATGCTGGATCTCCTCCTCTGAGTTCAGTGGCTCTAGTTAGAATAGTAGTCCAGGACCAGAACGACAACCCTCCTCAGGTGCTGTACCCAGTCCAGACTGGTGGCTCTCTGGTGGCTGAACTGGTGCCTCGTTCAGCAGATGTGGGCTATCTGGTCACTAAAGTGGTGGCTGTGGATGTGGACTCTGGACAGAATGCCTGGCTCTCCTATAAACTGCAGAAAGCCACAGACAGGGCGCTGTTTGAAGTGGGCTTACAGAATGGAGAAATAAGAACTATCCGCCAAGTCACTGATAAAGATGCTGTGAAACAAAGACTGACTGTTATCGTGGAGGACAACGGGCAGCCCTCTCGTTCAGCTACAGTCATTGTTAACGTGGCGGTGGCGGACAGCTTCCCTGAAGTGCTGTCTGAGTTCACTGACTTTACACAAGACAAGGAGTACAATGACAACCTGACTTTTTTCTTAGTGCTGGCTTTGGCTGTAGTGTCCTTCCTCTTCATCACGTGTTTAGTGGTTATCATATCAGTGAAGATCTACAGGTGGAGACAGTCTCGTGTCATGTATAGCTCCAATCTCCCTGTGATTCCGTATTATCCACCACGTTACTCAGACACTTTGGGGACCGGCACAGGGACTCTCCAACACGTGTACAACTACGAGGTGTGCAGGACGACTGACTCCAGAAAGAGTGACTGTAAGTTCAGCGGAGCCGGTAGTCAGAACGTGCTGATAATGGACCCCAGTTCTACAGGGACGATGCAGCGGATACAGAGTGAGAGGAGCATCCTGGATGAACCAGACTCTCCTCTAGAGGTGAGGATCAATATGCAAATTTATTGTTTTGTTCAACACTGATTTCATAAATGAAATTGAATTCCAATATGCAGTTTTACCCCCAAAACAAATACACGCAGATATGTTCAATACCGCAAAATGTACAACTCTTTAACTGATAGGCCTTGTTAGTTTTCACTGTCCTCATGACTTCTTATCAGGTATATCAGATGTGTTTTGTGTCTCATATTATACTCGTTTTGAGGTTAGTTTAATAATGTAGCGTTGTCTATTTGCTGTTATTTCTCCTTCTATATCTACTTACATTGATAATGAAGTGTTGTCGCTATGCTGTTCTATTCAGCACCATGGACAGCACCTGACCTTTTGCAGCACCTCATGCGAATAGTCCTGTCCTCATATTCAACTTACAAAATCAGTTAAGTTAGATGAATGGTGCTTCTTTTTTCTGACACACACTGTTTTGACATAGTTGCATTTTGTGTTAACGTGGACTGGTATCTTGCTAGTTTTTTTAATTCACTTTCAGGTTTTGGGTTCTTTCGATGTTCTATCATATTTCACTTGGCATTTAAAACAAAGAGGTTAACAATGGATATACGGGACAATCAAAAAGGCTCATGTTACTGCTCTCACTGAACACAAACTATCAAGCCCCATTGTTTTATTTTCCCCAATAATTCCTTACATCATGAGTTGTATTTACTTTAGTTAATGTGTGTGTTCCGATATTGTTTCTCTTCAATTATTTGCATATTATATTGAAAATTCTACAGTTCCATAATCATGATAATATCCAAAGTGACAATAGTCTGTTTTTTTTATAGTTATTTACCTGAGTACCGTGTTGTGATTATTTTAGATAAGTTTAGTACCAACCAATCAGCTTTACGCAACCACTTGAAATGTACAAACTTGCGTTATTCCTAATTTTGGACTCTAAGCGACGCTGTTGATCAATCCAACATCATGTATAAAACATTGCCTCACAGTCTCCTCCCTTATCACATTGGTTCATGAGAGAAAAAGAGACCGTGTGCATTATGTGGGCTGACGTTCGAAGAAAGCAGACTTCCATGTGTTAATATCTCTCATCGGACATCGAGTAAACAGACCACTCGACATCGTTGTTCTTTAGGTGTCTGTTGAATCTTTTTTTCTTCTTCTTCTTCATACGTCTTGTGCTGGGATCGTTACCGCCGTTTTTAAATATTTATTTTGCAATGGCTTGTGGACTACCACCCTACTCCCGGTGCGGAAAATGGCGCTTTGGCTGCGAACACAATTGGAAACTTCTGTTGTTTTTGTTTTATCTCAACCATTTAGTCAGCGGACATATCCGGTATTCAATCCCGGAGGAAATGAAGAAAGGCTCCCTCATCGGTAATGTAGCTCAGGACCTTGGTTTGGATGTGAAAAGGCTCCGTTCCGGTCGGGCCCGTATCGTGACCGGGGAGAGCATCCAGTACACCGAGCTGAAGACAGACAAAGGGACGCTAGTTGTGAAAGAGAGAATAGACCGCGAGCAGCTGTGTGGAGACGTAACGCCGTGCAGTTTCAGCTTTGAGGTAATTTTAGAAAACCCAATGGAGTTACTTCAAATTACAGTTGAAATAACCGACATAAATGATCATTCTCCCACGTTCAAAAGAGACACAATCCATTTTGAAATAAGTGAAATAGCTAATACTGGGTCTCGTTTTTCATTGACAAGTGCAGAAGACTCGGATGTGGGGGTCAATGGACTGAGAGAATATTTTCTCACTGAGAATGATCATTTTATTTTGAAACAAAACTCGAATGCAGATGGAAAGAAATATGCAGAGATGGTGCTGCAGAAGCCATTAGACAGAGAAACAAACCCTAAGCTGTCTCTAAAGCTTATTGCTGTAGATGGTGGAAACCCGCAGAGATCTGGTACAGTAAATATAGATATCATTGTCCTTGATGCCAATGATAATGCACCTCTATTTAATCAATCTGTGTACAAAGCTACAGTCATGGAAAACTCTCTTAGAGATACTTACGTCACCACTGTTAATGCCAGTGATGCAGATTTTGGTTCAAATAGTATCATAACCTATTCCTTTTCAGACCTCAACAGTGACATCAACAATTTATTTGTGATTGAAGACAAATCTGGCGTTATTTTAATAACGGGCTCTGTTGATTACGAAAAAGACAAAAAGTACGAACTTAGAATCGATGCAAAGGATCAGGGAGGTTTGACAGATTCAAGTAAAGTCATAATTGAAGTAACTGATGTAAATGACAACGCCCCTACGATTAGCGTTATGTCATTCACTAGTCCTGTGTCAGAAGACTCTCCTTCTGGTACAACTATTGGCATTATAAATGTTAAAGACCTAGATTCAGGTGATAACGGAAAAATAAATTGTAGAATAGAACATAATACACATTTCAAAATTAAATCTAATTTAAGAAATTACTATACATTGGTAACAGATACTGTATTAGATCGTGAAACTGTTTCAGAGTATAACATCACTGTTGTTGCCACAGATGGAGGAATGCCTCCTCTCTCTACTAAAAGAACCTTTTACTTAAAGGTCTCTGATGTGAACGATAATGCTCCACTGTTTTCAGAAAGTGTTTACAATGCGTTTATTTTGGAGAATAACTCTCCAGGAGTTTCCCTTCATACTGTCAGGGCTAAAGATTCTGATGAAAACCAGAACGCCCGTGTATCGTATATTCTGGAAGAAACTTATATCGGTGGGTCTCCACTTTCAGAATACATTTCCATAAATGCAGAAAGTGGAGTTTTACACGCGGTGCGCTCATTTGATTATGAGCAAATCAAACAGCTGCTTTTTAATGTCAGAGCGCAGGATGGAGGCTCCCCTCCACTCAGTAGCAACGTGACTGTGAAAGTACTGATCCAGGACCAGAACGACAACCCTCCTCAGGTGCTGTACCCTGTCCAGACTGGTGGCTCTCTGGTGGCTGAACTGGTGCCTCGTTCAGCAGATGTGGGCTATCTGGTCACTAAAGTGGTGGCTGTGGATGTGGACTCTGGACAGAATGCCTGGCTCTCCTATAAACTGCAGAAAGCCACAGACAGGGCGCTGTTTGAAGTGGGCTTACAGAATGGAGAAATAAGAACTATCCGCCAAGTCACTGATAAAGATGCTGTGAAACAAAGACTGACTGTTATCGTGGAGGACAACGGGCAGCCCTCTCGTTCAGCTACAGTCATTGTTAACGTGGCGGTGGCGGACAGCTTCCCTGAAGTGCTGTCTGAGTTCACTGACTTTACACAAGACAAGGAGTACAATGACAACCTGACTTTTTTCTTAGTGCTGGCTTTGGCTGTAGTGTCCTTCCTCTTCATCACGTGTTTAGTGGTTATCATATCAGTGAAGATCTACAGGTGGAGACAGTCTCGCGTCATGTACAGCTCCAATCTCCCTGTGATTCCGTATTATCCACCACGTTACTCAGACACTTTGGGGACCGGCACAGGGACTCTCCAACACGTGTACAACTACGAGGTGTGCAGGACGACTGACTCCAGAAAGAGTGACTGTAAGTTCAGCGGAGCCGGTAGTCAGAACGTGCTGATAATGGACCCCAGTTCTACAGGGACGATGCAGCGGATACAGAGTGAGAGGAGCATCCTGGATGAACCAGACTCTCCTCTAGAGGTGAGGACCAATAGTTGTGTGTTTTTTTCAACATTGTTCTGAAAATAACTAAAATTCCAATATGCAGTTTTACCCGGAAACAAGTACTCACACTTCCTTAGACCACCACAAATCTGACAGCTCGTCTGAGATGGATTTTTAGTTTTGTCTTCTGTCTTTAAGATTTATAATCAGTAGTATCAGAAGTGTTTAATGTATTCTATAATACTCATTGAGAGGTTAGTTTTATAGTGTGGCGTTGTTTATATGCTGTTATGTCTCCTTCTATATAAATGATAGTAAATGTTCCCACTTTGCAGTCCTTTTCAGCACCATGGATCATTTTAATAATGATAATGATATTTGTTTAGAATTCTGATAATGGTATTTTTAATAATTTACCAATATAAGATACATTGCATTCCTTTGCTCTACCTTTTGTACATCGTTTATCATGATACCAATCACTTTGGTGTGCACGTTTTGGACTCTAAGTGACGCTGTTTAACAAGAATACCATGTCTACTGATAATCTCTCTGATGCGGTTCAGTGACGTTCGTTGTAAAATCAGATTGAAGTGGCTGCGAGGGAGGATCAGTAAACGTATACCATGAAGACACGGTGTTTTTTGGGATTCTAACGGCTTTATTTCTCGTTTTTTAATCGGCACCTCTGCAATAGCGGATGTTACTGAATTGAGTTCGGAGGTTCTCTGTTGTTTTTTCTTCTATTTTTGACAATTTCCATTTTTGAAATGGCGATCCAACAACCACTCGGCAAATGGCGTGTACCGTTCCGACATCCGCGGGTAATGGTTCTTATATTGTTGTACATTAATATCGTCTCAGGACAGATCCGCTACTCTATACCAGAGGAGACTAAGAAGGGATCACTTATCGGTAATGTAGCTCAGGACCTTGGTTTAGATCTCAAGAGGCTCCGTTCTGGCCGAGCCCGCATCGTGACCGGAGGAAACATCCAGTACACCGAGCTGAAGACAGACAAAGGGATTTTAGTCGTGAATGAGAGAATAGACCGAGAGCAGCTTTGCGGAGACGTAACGCCGTGTAGTTTCAGCTTTGAAATAATTTTAGAAAATCCTATGGAGCTACACCACATAACCATCGAAGTGTTAGATGTGAATGATCATCCTCCGGTATTCAAAAAGGTGAATATTATGTTAGACATTAGCGAGGCCGCGAACGTTGGGGCTCGATTTGTGCTAGACAGTGCAGATGATCCTGATGTTGGTGTCAATGGCCTGCAGAATTATATTTTATCTTCAAACGATAACTTCGTTTTGAAGCAGCACATTAATCCAGATGGAAGTAAATATGCTGAGATGGTGCTGCAGAAGCAATTAGACAGAGAAACCTTACCCCATCTCTCTTTAAAGCTTATTGCTGTAGATGGCGGGAATCCGCAGAGATCTGGCACAGTAAATATAAACATCATAGTTTTAGATGCAAACGACAATGCGCCCGTTTTCAACCAGACAGTGTATAAAGCTACGGTGATAGAAAACGCAGTGAAGGGCACTCATATCGTTACTGTTAATGCTACAGATGCAGATAGTGAATCGAATAGTTACATCACGTATTCTATTTCAAACGTGAGAAGCAATATTGCTGATGTATTAACCATAGATCAGGTCTCTGGTTTATTGTCGGTTTCAGGCCCAATAGATTTTGAAAAGGATAGAAAATATGAGATTAGAATTGATGCAAAAGATCAGGGAGGTTTGACAGATTCAAGCAAAGTCATAATTGAAGTAACTGATGTAAATGACAACGCCCCTACGATTAGCGTTATGTCATTCACTAGTCCTGTGTCAGAAGACTCTCCTTCTGGTACAACTATTGGCATTATAAATGTTAAAGACCTAGATTCAGGTGATAACGGAAAAATAAATTGTAGAATAGAACATAATACACATTTCAAGATTAAATCTAATTTAAGAAATTACTATACGTTGGTAACAGATACTGTATTAGATCGTGAAACTGTTTCAGAGTATAACATCACTGTTGTTGCCACAGATGGAGGAATGCCTCCTCTCTCTACTAAAAGAACCTTTTACTTAAAGGTCTCTGATGTGAACGATAATGCTCCACTGTTTTCAGAAAGTGTTTACAATGCGTTTATTTTGGAGAATAACTCTCCAGGAGTTTCCCTTCATACTGTCAGTGCTAAAGATTCTGATGAAAACCAGAACGCCCGTGTATCGTATATTCTGGAAGAAACTTATATCGGTGGGTCTCCACTTTCAGAATATATTTCTATAAATGCAGAAAGTGGAGTTTTACACGCGGTGCGCTCATTTGATTTTGAGCAAATCAAACAGCTGCTTTTTAATGTCAGAGCGCAGGATGGAGGCTCCCCTCCACTCAGTAGCAACGTGACTGTGAAAGTACTGATCCAGGACCAGAACGACAACCCTCCTCAGGTGCTGTACCCAGTCCAGACTGGTGGCTCTCTGGTGGCTGAACTGGTGCCTCGTTCAGCAGATGTGGGCTATCTGGTCACTAAAGTGGTGGCTGTGGATGTGGACTCTGGACAGAATGCCTGGCTCTCCTATAAACTGCAGAAAGCCACAGACAGGGCGCTGTTTGAAGTGGGCTTACAGAATGGAGAAATAAGAACTGTCCGCCAAGTCACTGATAAAGATGCTGTGAAACAAAGACTGACTGTTATCGTGGAGGACAACGGGCAGCCCTCTCGTTCAGCTACAGTCATTGTTAACGTGGCGGTGGCGGACAGCTTCCCTGAAGTGCTGTCTGAGTTCACTGACTTTACACAAGACAAGGAGTACAATGACAACCTGACTTTCTACTTAGTGCTGGCTTTGGCTGTAGTGTCCTTCCTCTTCATCACGTGTTTAGTGGTTATTATATCAGTAAAGATCTACAGGTGGAGACAGTCTCGCGTCATGTACAGCTCCAATCTCCCTGTGATTCCGTATTATCCACCACGTTACTCAGACACTTTGGGGACCGGCACAGGGACTCTCCAACACGTGTACAACTATGAGGTGTGCAGGACGACTGACTCCAGAAAGAGTGACTGTAAGTTCAGCGGAGCCGGTAGTCAGAACGTGCTGATAATGGACCCCAGTTCTACAGGGACGATGCAGCGGATACAGAGTGAGAGGAGCATCCTGGATGAACCAGACTCTCCTCTAGAGGTGAGGAACTCTTCTCAACGTGTTTACTCCATTAGATATTGTTTCTCTTAGCTTAACTGGAATTACAATAGCGTGTTACAGTTTAACCTAACAAAGTTATATTCAGGCCCACAGGGTGGACAGCTCCTTCTGAAAGCAGTTTCTATCTTGAAAACCTTTCCCTTCTCTCATCACTTCTAACTAGAAATACAAATGAGAAATGCAACTATTATCACAATATCACTAATAATAATGATTTTATTCAGCAATATTTCCTTCATACTATTATTATGGTTTTAACAAAATCAATAGTACAAACACCGTATTTAACGAAAGTAATACACAACATAATAGTATTCACATTATATCAATAATATTACAAGGGACAGTTCTTCAATACTTCCAAATATAACGTTACGTGCATAACTAGTTTTATAAAGTTATTATTTGAAATGTCCCTGGATATGGTATTACGTATATATTTATTATTAATTTTGTAATACAACATTTAATGTGTGACTAATATTGTACACTTCACTTACCTTGAATGGGCTCTGAGCGCCGCTGTTGATACACCACTGACTATCAGTCAGAGCAGCGCACCGGTCCACCCCTTTCATTCCCTTCAGTGTTTCTCTGCTTAGAGAGAAGAAGGTCTGGTTGCTGGTTATTTGAAATGTAACATTTATCGAGGACTTTCTCTGCTGAAGATACCTTTTACTTTTGTTTTTCTTTTTGGATTTAAGTACACTGGTTTTGCATTGGAAAGGATTACTGTGTCCGTGCCTTTGGATTCATGATGGCTCGTATGTGGATAAGCGATCTCAGAGGCCGAGGACGAGCACTGTTTGTCATTCTTTGTCTTTTTAAGCTGAGCTCAGTGGCTGGACAGGCTCGCTATTCCGTACCAGAGGAGCAGGCAGAGGGATCTTTTGTCGGAAACATCGCTAGAGATTTAGGTTTGGATGTGGCGAGGCTCATATCAGGTAAAGCTCGTATCATTACGAAAGGAAGCCGACAGTACGTTGATTTAAAC
The DNA here is from genome assembly GCF_023055335.1 of Clinocottus analis. Taxonomy (NCBI): domain Eukaryota; kingdom Metazoa; phylum Chordata; class Actinopteri; order Perciformes; family Cottidae; genus Clinocottus; species Clinocottus analis. The sequence goes on from NW_027175821.1 coordinate 9,992,113, forward strand.
CGAGACAAAGGCACCCTTGTGATTAAAGAGCGAATCGACCGAGAAGATCTGTGTGGAAAGACGACGCCCTGTAGCTTCAGTTTCGAGGTCATTTTAGAAAATCCGATCCAGCTTTACCGGGTAACCGTGGAGGTAATAGACATAAACGACAACAGCCCGTCATTCCCTAAGGATGAAATCAGTTTGAATATCGTTGAAAATGCTGCAGCGGGGACTCGTTTCTCACTAGAGAGTGCATACGACCTCGACGTTGGAATTAACGACATTCAAAAATATATACTTAAACCCGTAGACAATTTTAAATTGGAAGTACAGAGTCGGACTCATGGAGGAACACTGATAGAAATGGTTTTGCAAAACCCGTTAGACCGAGAGAAAGAGGAGACCCACACACTCGTGCTGATTGCTTCAGATGGAGGAGAACCACACAGATCAGGGACAGTACGTATTCATATCACTGTGCTCGATGCGAACGATAATGCGCCAGTGTGTAGTCAGCCTGTTTATAAAGCAGAAGTCAAGGAGAACTCTCCAGAAGGGACTGTAGTAACCACTGTGAGGGCAAATGACGCAGATAAAGGAATCAATGGTGATGTAACATTTTCTATAGCGCATGTAACCAGAGAAGCGAAGCAGCTTTTTGAAGTAAATGTTCAAACTGGAGAGATTAGAGTTGCAGGTAAACTAGATTTTGAAAAATCCAAAACGTATCAATTAAACGTTAAGGCTAGTGATCACGGAGGATATTCAGATACATGTAACGTTATAATTCAAATAATTGATGAGAATGACAACGTCCCTGTAATACAGATGATGTCATTTTCTAACTCGATATCCGAGGATTCTCCTCCAGGTACAACTATAGCTGTAATTAACGTTGATGACGAAGACTCTGATGGTAATGGCGTGGTCAAGTGCTCCATTAACTCGGACATGCCTTTTAAAATCGAGTCTTCATTAACAGGATATTATACCATCGTAACAGATGACGTCTTGGACAGAGAAAGTGTACCTGAGTATAACATAACCATAACCGTCTCTGACCAAGGCTCACCGCCTCTGACCAGCAGGAAACACATGACTGTAAAAGTGTCTGACGTGAATGACAACCCTCCCAAATTTGACCAATCAGAATACAGTCAGACTTTACCAGAGAATAACTCTCCTGGGTTTTCTGTGTTCACGCTCAGTGCTAGTGATGCAGACTCGGGGCAAAACGCTCGTGTTTCTTATTTCTTGGAGGAGAAAGAGATTAACGGAGCAGCTGTGTCTTCGTTAGTGTCAGTGAATTCAGAAAGTGGTGTCATTCACTCAGTGAGGTCGTTTGATTACGAGCAACTCAAGTGGTTTGAATTTAACGTAACTGCTCGTGATGCTGGATCTCCTCCTCTGACTTCAGTGGCTCTAGTTAGAATAGTAGTCCAGGACCAGAACGACAACCCTCCTCAGGTGCTGTACCCAGTCCAGACTGGTGGCTCTCTGGTGGCTGAACTGGTGCCTCGTTCAGCAGATGTGGGCTATCTGGTCACTAAAGTGGTGGCTGTGGATGTGGACTCTGGACAGAATGCCTGGCTCTCCTATAAACTGCAGAAAGCCACAGACAGGGCGCTGTTTGAAGTGGGCTTACAGAATGGAGAAATCAGAACTATCCGCCAAGTCACTGATAAAGATGCTGTGAAACAAAGACTGACTGTTATCGTGGAGGACAACGGGCAGCCCTCTCGTTCAGCTACAGTCATTGTTAACGTGGCGGTGGCGGACAGCTTCCCTGAAGTGCTGTCTGAGTTCACTGACTTTACACAAGACAAGGAGTACAATGACAACCTGACTTTCTACTTAGTGCTGGCTTTGGCTGTAGTGTCCTTCCTCTTCATCACGTGTTTAGTGGTTATTATATCAGTGAAGATCTACAGGTGGAGACAGTCTCGCGTCATGTACAGCTCCAATCTCCCTGTGATTCCGTATTATCCACCACGTTACTCAGACACTTTGGGCACAGGGACAGGGACTCTCCAACACGTGTACAACTACGAGGTGTGCAGGACGACTGACTCCAGAAAGAGTGACTGTAAGTTCAGCGGAGCCGGTAGTCAGAACGTGCTGATAATGGACCCCAGTTCTACAGGGACGATGCAGCGGATACAGAGTGAGAGGAGCATCCTGGATGAACCAGACTCTCCTCTAGAGGTGAGGATCAATATGCAAAGTTATTGTTTTGTTCAATATTGTATTCCTAAATGAAATTAAATTCCAATATGCAGTTTGTTTGTTGCACAACAAAGCCCACAGCGCCACGTCCAATAGTGTCGTTCTTATACACGCAGATATGTTCAATACCGCAAAATGTACAACTCTTTAACTGATAGGCCTTTTTAGTTTTCACTGTCCTCATGACTTCTTATTAGGTATGTCAGATGTGTTTTGTGTCTCATGTTATACTCGTTTTGAGGTTAGTTTAATAATGTAGCGTTGTCTATTGGCTGTTATTTCTCCTTCTATATCTACTTACCAATGTAAGTAGTGAAGATCTACTTATTCAGCACCATGGACAGCACCTGACCTTTTGCAGCACCTCATACGAATAGTCCTGTCCTCATATTCAACTTACAACATCAGTTAAGTTAGATGAATGGTGCTTCTTTTTTTTAAGAAACACACCATTTTGCCATAGTTGCATTTCATGATCACGTGGACTGTTATCTTGCTAATTTTTTAATTCACTTTTAGGTTTCGGGTTATCATGATTTTCAATCATATTTCACTTAACATTTACAACAAAGAGTGGATATAAATTGATGGGACAATCAAAAAGGCTCATGTTACTGCTCTCACTGAACACAAACTATTAAGCCCCATTGTTTTATTTCCCCCAATAATTCCTTACATCATGAGTTGTATTTACTTTAGTTAATGCGTGTGTTCTTATGCTATTTCTATTCAATTATTGTTATATATTATTGTTTTAAATATGTTTCATTGCAAATTCAACAATACTATAATCATGATAATATCCACAATGATAATAGTTTTTTTAAAATAGTTATTTATCTGAGTACCGTGTTGTGATTATTTTTAGATGAGTTTAGTACCAACCTATCAGCTTTACGCAACCACTTAAGACATGCGGTATTCCTGATTTTGGACTCTAAGCGACGCTGTTGATCAATCCAACATCATGTATAAAACATTGCCTCACAGTCTCCTCCCTTATCACATTGGTTCATGAGAGAAAAAGAGACCGTGTGCATTATGTGGGCTGACGTTCGAAGAAAGCAGACTTCCATGTGTTAATATCTCTCATCGGACCTCGAGTAAACAGACCACTCGACATCGTTGTTCTTTAGGTGTCTGTTGAATCTTTTTTTCTTCTTCTTCTTCATACGTCTTGTGCTGGGATCGTTACCGCCGTTTTTAAATATTTATTTTGCAATGGCTTGTGGACTACCACCCTACTCCCGGTGCGGAAAATGGCGCTTTGGCTGCGAACACAATTGGAAACTTCTGTTGTTTTTGTTTTATCTCAACCATTTAGTCAGCGGACATATCCGGTATTCAATCCCGGAGGAAATGAAGAAAGGCTCCCTCATCGGTAATGTAGCTCAGGACCTTGGTTTGGATGTGAAAAGGCTCCGTTCCGGTCGGGCCCGTATCGTGACCGGGGAGAGCATCCAGTACACCGAGCTGAAGACAGACAAAGGGACGCTAGTTGTGAAAGAGAGAATAGACCGCGAGCAGCTGTGTGGAGACGTAACGCCGTGCAGTTTCAGCTTTGAGGTAATTTTAGAAAACCCAATGGAGTTACAGCAAATAACAGTTGAAATAACCGATATAAATGACCATACTCCCACGTTCAAAAGAGACACAATCCATTTTGAAATAAGTGAATCAGCTAATACTGGCGTTCGTTTTCCTTTAAATAGTGCAGACGACCCAGATGTGGGTATTAATGGACTGAGAGAATATTTTCTCACTGAGAATGATCATTTTATTTTGAAACAAAACTCGAATGCAGATGGAAAGAAATATGCAGAGATGGTGCTTCAGAAGCCATTAGACAGAGAAACAAACCCTAATCTGTCTCTAAAGCTTATTGCTGTAGATGGTGGAAACCCGCAGAGATCTGGTACAGTAAATATAGATATCATTGTTCTTGATGTCAATGATAATGCACCTCTATTTAATCAATCTGTGTACAAAGCTACAGTCATGGAAAACTCTCTTAGAGATACTTACGTCACCACTGTTAATGCCAGTGACGCAGATTTTGGTTCAAATAGTATCGTAACCTATTATTTTTCAGACCTCAACAGTGGTATCAACAATTTGTTTAGTGTCGATAAAAAAACAGGTATAATTTTAATCACAGGTTTAATTGATTATGAAAAAGACAAAAAGCACGAACTTAGAATTGAGGCCAAAGATCAGGGAGGTTTGACAGATTCAAGTAAAGTCATAATTGAAGTAACTGATGTAAATGACAACGCCCCTACGATTAGCGTTATGTCATTCACTAGTCCTGTGTCAGAAGACTCTCCTTCTGGTACAACTATTGGCATTATAAACGTAAAAGACTTCGATTCAGGAGATAACGGACAAGTAATCTGTACAATAGAACAAAACGCACCTTTCAAGATTAAATCTAATTTAAGAAATTACTATACATTGGTAACAGATACTGTATTAGATCGTGAAACTGTTTCAGAGTATAACATCACTGTTGTTGCCACAGATGGAGGAATGCCTCCTCTCTCTACTAAAAGAGCCTTTTACTTAAAGGTCTCTGATGTGAACGATAATGCTCCACTGTTTTCAGAAAGTGTTTACAATGCGTTTATTTTGGAGAATAACTCTCCAGGAGTTTCCCTTCATACTGTCAGTGCTAAAGATTCTGATAAAAACCAGAACGCCCGTGTATCGTATATTCTGGAAGAAACTTATATCGGTGGGTCTCCACTTTCAGAATATATTTCCATAAATGCGGAAAGTGGAGTTTTACACGCGGTGCGCTCATTTGATTATGAGCAAATCAAACAGCTGCTTTTTAATGTCAGAGCGCAGGATGGAGGCTCCCCTCCACTCAGTAGCAACGTGACTGTGAAAGTACTGATCCAAGACCAGAACGACAACCCTCCTCAGGTGCTGTACCCAGTCCAGACTGGTGGCTCTCTGGTGGCTGAACTGGTGCCTCGTTCAGCAGATGTGGGCTATCTGGTCACTAAAGTGGTGGCTGTGGATGTGGACTCTGGACAGAATGCCTGGCTCTCCTATAAACTGCAGAAAGCCACAGACAGGGCGCTGTTTGAAGTGGGCTTACAGAATGGAGAAATAAGAACTATCCGCCAAGTCACTGATAAAGATGCTGTGAAACAAAGACTGACTGTTATCGTGGAGGACAACGGGCAGCCCTCTCGTTCAGCTACAGTCATTGTTAACGTGGCGGTGGCGGACAGCTTCCCTGAAGTGCTGTCTGAGTTCACTGACTTTACACAAGACAAGGAGTACAATGACAACCTGACTTTTTTCTTAGTGCTGGCTTTGGCTGTAGTGTCCTTCCTCTTCATCACGTGTTTAGTGGTTATCATATCAGTGAAGATCTACAGGTGGAGACAGTCTCGCGTCATGTACAGCTCCAATCTCCCTGTGATTCCGTATTATCCACCACGTTACTCAGACACTTTGGGGACAGGGACAGGGACTCTCCAACACGTGTACAACTACGAGGTGTGCAGGACGACTGACTCCAGAAAGAGTGACTGTAAGTTCAGCGGAGCCGGTAGTCAGAACGTGCTGATAATGGACCCCAGTTCTACAGGGACGATGCAGCGGATACAGAGTGAGAGGAGCATCCTGGATGAACCAGACTCTCCTCTTGAGGTGAGACAATTGGCATATTAATCCTCACATTTTATTATGTATGTTTTTTTATTGGTCTTTGATGCCTTTTGGTCTCACGTGTGTCCAGTAACCAATACGCATTTGATGAATCACAACTCATGGCCATTTAAGTGACTGGAGGTTAAATGTCTTTTGCAAATTACTGCTTAATTTAATATGGAGCCGAGTTGAGGGTTTTATTTAATTGTGAGTAATGTCATCGTTCACCATAATGGTTTTCGATCTTCTTGGCTTGATAGCAATAAGGGAAATGCAGATCCAATATTATAATGTTTCCGTTATCATGTTCTAATTATTCCACACCAGAGCTATTGGCATTTTATTCTTCATTTTTATCATTCTTCCATTGCTCATTATATTCGTGCTTTGAACAGTAAGGGACGCTGTTGGTTAGTGAAACAAGTGTTCAGAGTTTATTCAGTGGGGGCAGAGCCCTCATTTTGCTGTTCAGCCAGGAGCAGACAAACTGTGCTTCAGGCAGGACTACGGCCACAGTTGCATTCGCAGCGAGGACTTTGCAATCAAAGGATTACTTTATTCAACTGGCTTTGTTTTCTCTGGATTATATACAGTAGGTTTTGCTATCACGTTATATTTTGTGCAATGGCGTTTGGAAAATCTCCTTTCGAAAAAGGGCGTTTGAATTGGACGTCAGTGTGGCTGTTTACGCTGCTCTGTTTGTGTCTCAACGACATCGTGTCCGGACAAATCAGATATGCAATTCCAGAAGAGCTTAAAAAGGGATCACTTATCGGTAACGTGGCTCAAGACCTTGGTCTGGATGCGCAAAGGCTTCGTTCTGGCCGTGCCCGTATCGTGACCAGACAAAGCATCCAGTACACCGAGCTGAAAACAGACAAAGGCGTTTTAGTCGTGAACGAAAAAATAGACCGAGAGCAGCTTTGTGGAGACGTAACACCGTGCAGCTTCAGCTTTGAGGTGATTTTAGAAAATCCCATGGAATTACATCGAGTGACAGTTGAAATAATTGACATAAATGACAATTTTCCGACATTTAGGAATAACGAAATTAAATTGGAAATAAGCGAATCAGCCACACTGGGATCGCGCTTTTTGTTAGCCAGTGCTGAAGACCCAGATGTAGGCAATAACGGTCTTCAAAAATACATATTAACTGCTAATGACATATTTGGTTTAAAGCAGCATTCAAGTCCAGATGGTCGAAAATATGCCGAAATGATTTTACAAAAACAGTTAGATAGAGAAAGCGAGCCACGGATATCATTGAAGCTCATCGCTGTTGACGGTGGAACTCCCCCTCGATCTGGGACAGTAAATATAGATATTACTGTTCTTGATGCTAATGACAATCCTCCCATTTTTAACCAGTCTCTCTACAGGGCTACTGTCTTTGAAAATGCACCAAAGGGCACTTATATTACGACCGTGAATGCAAGTGATGCAGACAGTGTATCAGATGGTCTTATCACATATAGATTTTCAAATATGAAAGAGCAACTGATTGACATGTTTAATTTAGACGATAGTACGGGAACCATAACACTTTTAGGGCAAGTGAATTATGAAATAGATAAAAAATATGAAATAATGATTGAAGCAATGGATCAAGGAGGTCTGACAGATTCAAGTAAAGTGTTGATTGAGATTGTCGACGTCAACGATAATGCACCTGTCATAAATGTGATGTCATTCTCCAGCCCCGTTCCTGAGGATTCTCCCTCTGGTACCACAGTGGCAATTATTAATGTGATTGACGCAGACTCAGAGCAAAATGGCCAAATTGTTTGTACAACAGACAGTAGTTTACCATTTAAAATAAGATCAACATTGACAAATTACTATGCATTAATAACGGACTCAGCTTTTGACAGAGAACTCGTCCCGGAATATAACATAACTATCAGGGCAACTGATTCTGGTTCGCCATCATTGTCAAGCACAACAACATTATGTTTGAGAATCTCTGATGTGAATGACAATGCCCCAGTATTTGATACAATTAGCTACGTTGCTCATGTTCCAGAAAACAATTCCCCTGGGGTGTCCATATTTTCTGTCAAAGCACAGGACGTTGACTGGAATCAAAACGCTAGAATATCATACTTTCTCGAAGAAACACAGATCAATGGCAGTCCGACCTCTTCCTACGTCTCCATAAATACTGAAACTGGAGCTATCCATGCAGTGAGGTCATTTGATTACGAACAGATTAAACAAATCCAACTGGTAGTAAAGGCGCAGGATGGAGGCTCCCCTCCACTCAGTAACAATGCAACTTTAAAAATACTGATCCAGGACCAGAACGACAACCCTCCTCAGGTGCTGTATCCAGTCCAGACTGGTGGCTCTCTGGTGGCTGAACTGGTGCCTCGTTCAGCAGATGTGGGCTATCTGGTCACTAAAGTGGTGGCTGTGGATGTGGACTCTGGACAGAATGCCTGGCTCTCCTATAAGCTGCAGAAAGCCACGGAAAGGGCGCTGTTTGAAGTGGGCTTACAGAATGGAGAAATCAGAACTATCCGCCAAGTCACTGATAAAGATGCTGTGAAACAAAGACTGACTGTTATCGTGGAGGACAACGGGCAGCCCTCTCGTTCAGCTACAGTCATTGTTAACGTGGCGGTGGCCGACAGCTTCCCTGAAGTGCTGTCTGAGTTCACTGACTTTACACAAGACAAGGAGTACAATGACAACCTGACTTTCTACTTAGTGCTGGCTTTGGCTGTAGTGTCCTTCCTCTTCATCACGTGTTTAGTGGTTATCATATCAGTGAAGATCTACAGGTGGAGACAGTCTCGCGTCATGTACAGCTCCAATCTCCCTGTGATTCCGTATTATCCACCACGTTACTCAGACACTTTGGGGACCGGCACAGGGACTCTCCAACACGTGTACAACTACGAGGTGTGCAGGACGACTGACTCCAGAAAGAGTGACTGTAAGTTCAGCGGAGCCGGTAGTCAGAACGTGCTGATAATGGACCCCAGTTCTACAGGGACGATGCAGCGGATACAGAGTGAGAGGAGCATCCTGGATGAACCAGACTCTCCTCTGGAGGTTAGTTTAATATTGTAGCTACTCATGCAATCTCTGTTTCCCTCTTTTTCCATTTTTCTTTTAAAATTGTATTGTTATTGAACTGCATGGTCATTCATACAGCTCATTTAATTAACAAAGCAAGTCAAGAGCATCGAGAAAAAAATGCTAAAGAAACACAACAAAAGGACATTTAAATACAATTCAAACAGTAACTGGAGAGCCAAAAGAGCAACATATAAATGCATGTTGAAAGATAACAAGACAGGTATATTCAAATTGTGTTTTATGAGAGCTTCTTAAATTAATGTCAGCACCATGGACAGCACCTATTTGAAAATATATTGCATCTGTATTCATATGAATAACTTAGAAAATATAATAACCAGTTCCTATATTATCAATCGATCCGCCGGTTTTGTTTACAAAGCCAAGTATCACAAATACAATTTGTAAAAATGACTCGATGTGCTTTACATCATCTGATACATTGTGGACAGTTATTCACAATGTGACTGGTTTAATAACAGTGTTAATAATCTCTGGCTTCATTTGTGTTGTTGGGTTATGTGTGGAGTGTTTAATCTTATGTCACATCATGGCTTGCTTATTCGATCGTCTATGTTTTCGTTGCGGCATACATACGTGTTGCATTCTCTTCGTTTTTAACGTTAGCTTTAAAAATATCTATTTGTTCTATGTGCAGTTGGCCGGTTCTTTCCTCTGTTTGAACTCTAAGGGACGCTGTTGATCAGTAAAACAGAGTGTAGTGTTGTTCGGACCGTGAGGAGAGAGGAGAGAAAGAGGAGAGGGAGAAACGCTGTATTTCATTCAAGGAGGTGTTCGACGGAAATACAGTCGCTTTGACACGGCATTTTTTTGGGGCATTATAATCCAACACTTTTTCAGCAGGTTTGAACTGAAGTGTAGATCGCATCTGCGTGGGTGGCATATACGTTGATTTTACATTCAGGATTGTACTCTCGACGATATGGGGATACGACGGCAACGATGCGGGAAATGGCTGTTGTGTTGGACACTTACAAGGCAACTGTTCATTTTTGTCTTCATGATTTCCACCATCAACGGTCAGATCCGTTATGCAATACCGGAGGAGATGAAGAAAGGTTCTCTTATCGGTAATGTAGCACAAGACCTTGGTTTGGATCTGAAAAGGCTTCGTTCCGGTCGAGCCCGTATCGTGACCGGAGAAAACAATCAGTACACCGAGCTAAAAACAGACAAAGGGATTCTAGTCGTGAATGAGAGAATCGACAGAGAAGAGCTCTGTGGAGACGTTTCACCGTGCAGCTTCAGCTTCGAGATTATTTTGGAAAATCCAATTGAACTGCACAGGGTGACGGTCGAAATATTAGACGTCAATGACCATGCGCCAACTTTCAAAAATAATGTAATTAATCTAGAAATCAGTGAATCTGCAACAGTGGGATCTCATTTTGACTTAGAGAGCGCCTATGACCCTGATGCAAGGATTCACGGCTTGCAAAAATATGTTTTATCCCCTAATGACAATTTCGTTTTGAAGCAAAACTCTAACGTTGATGGAGTCAGATTCGCTGTAATGATTCTACAGAAGCCGCTGGACAGAGAGTTGAATCCGCACCTCTCCCTAAAGCTGATTGCAGTAGATGGAGGAACTCCACAGCGATCTGGTACAGTAAATGTAGAAATCACTTTGCTGGATGTCAATGATAATCCTCCTGTTTTTAATCAATCTGTGTATACTGCTACTGTGACTGAAAATGCCCCAATAGGCACATATATTACGACTGTAAATGCCTCAGATGTCGACAGTGGATCAAATGGCTTGGTCACATATACGTTTTCTAATGTAAAAGGAAACTCTGGCGACACATTTTCACTTGACAGTTTATCTGGCAGAATAACTGTTGCTGAAAATATTGATTTTGAAAAAGATAGAAAATACGAAATAAGAGTGATCGCCAAAGATCAGGGTGGGCTAAGAAGTGACGCAACCAAAGTTGTGATTGAGGTCACTGACATAAATGATAATGCTCCAGTTATAAATATTATGTCTCATTCCAAGTTGATTTCAGAGGATGTCCCTCCAGACACAACTATAGCTGTTTTTAATGTTAAAGATGCAGATTCTGAAAGAAACGGTCAGATAACCTGCTCAATAGATTCGTATATGCCATTTAAAATTCAGTCTTCTTTGACTAATTATTACAATTTGCTATCAAATGTGCCTTTTGATCGTGAAACGAAATCAGAATACAACATAACATTAACTGCAACCGACTCAGGGTCACCTCCTCTTTCTACAACAACCACGTTACACCTTAGAATTTCTGATGTGAACGATAATGCTCCGCTCTTTACTAAACCGAATTACTCTGCCTTTATCTTTGAAAATAACGTCCCTGGTATGTCAATCTTCGGTGTGAGCGCACGAGATTCTGACTGGAATCAAAACGCAAGAATATCGTACTTTCTAGAGGACACGCAGGTCAGTGGCAGCCCAGTTTCTTCGTATGTGTCCATAAATTCTGAAACTGGGGTTCTGCATGCAGTGCGGTCATTTGATTATGAGCAGATCAAGCAGCTTGTATTCACTGTCAAAGCGCAGGATGGAGGCTCCCCTCCACTCAGTAGCAACGTGACTGTGAAAGTACTGATCCAGGACCAGAACGACAACCCTCCTCAGGTGCTGTACCCAGTCCAGACTGGTGGCTCTCTGGTGGCTGAACTGGTGCCTCGTTCAGCAGATGTGGGCTATCTGGTCACTAAAGTGGTGGCTGTGGATGTGGACTCTGGACAGAATGCCTGGCTCTCCTATAAACTGCAGAAAGCCACAGACAGGGCGCTGTTTGAAGTGGGCTTACAGAATGGAGAAATCAGAACTATCCGCCAAGTCACTGATAAAGATGCTGTGAAACAAAGACTGACTGTTATCGTGGAGGACAACGGGCAGCCCTCTCGTTCAGCTACAGTCATTGTTAACGTGGCGGTGGCGGACAGCTTCCCTGAAGTGCTGTCTGAGTTCACTGACTTTACACAAGACAAGGAGTACAATGACAACCTGACTTTCTACTTAGTGCTGGCTTTGGCTGTAGTGTCCTTCCTCTTCATCACGTGTTTAGTGGTTATTATATCAGTGAAGATCTACAGGTGGAGACAGTCTCGCGTCATGTATAGCTCCAATCTCCCTGTGATTCCGTATTATCCACCACGTTACTCAGACACTTTGGGGACCGGCACAGGGACTCTCCAACACGTGTACAACTACGAGGTGTGCAGGACGACTGACTCCAGAAAGAGTGACTGTAAGTTCAGCGGAGCCGGTAGTCAGAACGTGCTGATAATGGACCCCAGTTCTACAGGGACGATGCAGCGGATACAGAGTGAGAGGAGCATCCTGGATGAACCAGACTCTCCTCTAGAGGTTGGTTTTGTCTTTTTATTAAGTTATATAAATCTGCAATTCAGTGTTTCTGTGTATACTTGTTTTCCATTCAAACACAGTAACCAACTATTCAAATATTATTTTACAAATTGAAACTAGAGTGGCTTTTTGAGAATATGTACTAAGGTGGCATTTAGTGAATAATGCTAGTCTCCATTTCGTCTAAATTGAACCAATGCTAGAAATTCACAGACACAATGTATAATTAATAACCTCACATACATTGATTTAAACTCCAAGAGCAAAACATCCTGAATGCCTGTTGGCTCAGTACCTTTCAGTGCATATCAGCACCATGGATAGAGCAACATTCAGCACACGTTGAATATTTTGTGTCTTTCCATTTTCAACATGTTCCCTCGGTGTGTGAGTATAGCTTGCTCAGTGTGAGTGTGTGCGCGGCGCGTGTATGTGCGTGTGTGTGAGTCTGTGTGTGTGCGCGTGCGCGTGCGTCTATCTGTCTGCGCGTATGTGTGCAGGCGCGATATTTAGCTGATTTGAATTTACACTTGTGTTAGTAATTAACGTGTAAACGGTATTCATATATTTGAAACATCCATTTTGATAAACCTCTGAACAATCATGATGGTCTGTGTAATCAGTGCTTCCAACTCACGGGGACGCTGTTGACCAGGCTGCTAAGATTGCAGAGCTCATTGCAGCAGTACCTCCCCCATCATCTCGAAATGTGACAGAGAAAGAGAGACAAAAAAAAACAGAATTAAAGGGCATCAAGAGGGAGATGGACGAACACGGAGATACCAGGCGTCTTATCTGCATTGTTGGGATTGTTGATTCTGGATTATTTTACTGACATTTGTGTCTTAAATCCCTTCTTTGGATACCGTATTTGCTTTTTTTTCAGACTGGAAAATGTCGGACAGAACAATGACACGGGAAGTCGGACTACTGCTGTTTATCTCTGCTGTTGCTAGCTCGGTTGTCGGGCAGGTTAGCTACTCGATTCCTGAAGAAATGGCCAAAGGATCTTTGGTCGGTAACATAGCACAAGATTTAGGTTTAGATGTGAAGCGGCTGAGAATAGGGAAAGCTCGTATATATACCGGAGAAAGTACTGCATACATCGAGCTGAATAAAGAAAGGGGAGTCCTTGTAATTAAAGAACGGATAGACAGAGAGGCGCTCTGTGGTCAAACGACGCCCTGTGCTCTTGATTTTCAAATCATTTTAGAGAATCCTATGCAATTTTACAGCATCACTGTCGAGATCACTGACATTAACGATAACTCTCCCGGTTTTAAAAACAAAGAAATGAAATTCGAAATTAGTGAAACGGTTAATATTGGATCCAAATTTGTGTTTGACAAAGCTGTTGACGTCGATGTGGGTATCAATGGGCTCCAGGGATATTCTCTAAGTTCAAGCGACACATTCAATTTAAACCCTTACAGAATTGGCAGCAGTAGGAATGTTGAGATGGTTTTGAAGAAGCATCTTGACCGAGAGAAACAGGAACGGTTGTCTTTAGTATTGACTGCTATAGATGGTGGCGACCCTCAGCTCTCTGGAACAATGCAAATTATAATTACTGTATTAGACGCAAATGATAATGCACCTGCTTGTATTCAAGCAGAGTATAAGACTAATGTGAAAGAAAACGCGTTGAAAGGAGCTGTTCTAAGCTCGGTCAGCGCATCTGATGCAGACGAAGGTCCGCATGGGCACATACAGTACTCGATTTCTAATGTTCCAGAGGGCGCACTTGAACTGTTTGATGTTGATAAAGATAATGGTGTTGTTACGTTAATGGGACAGCTTGATTATGAGAAGTTTAGGCATTATGAGATAGACGTCCAAGCGTCAGATAATGGTGGTAACTCAGATGTATGTAAAGTTATAATTGAGGTGTTGGACACAAACGATAATCCACCCGCTATTAATATTATGTCAACGTCATCCAGTATATCTGAGGATGTTAAGCCAGGCACAGTTTTGACGATGATGAACGTACAGGACGCAGATTCAGGTGAAAATGGAAAGGTCCACTGTGTTTTAAATGAAAATACTTATTTTACTATTACCTCAACGTCAAATAATTTCTTTACGTTATTGACAGACGGTTATTTAGACAGAGAGACAGTCTCGAAGTATAATATAACGGTGACCTGCTCTGATGAGGGAGTCCCCTCCCTCTCCAGCAGCGTCACTCTCACCTTACAGATCTCTGATGTGAACGATAACGCGCCTGTCTTTGAGAGGAGCTCATATGAGGCCTACATTGTAGAGAACAACACACCAGGTCTCTCTATATTCACAGTGAAAGCTAGAGACGCTGACTGGAACCAGAACGCCCGTGTTTCTTACATCCTGGAGGACTCCTCTGTTAACGGAGTGCCAGTCTCCTCATATGTGTCCGTTAGTGCTGATAGTGGAGTCATCCATGCAGTGCGCTCTTTCGACTACGAGCAGATCAAAGATTTCTACTTCCGCGTCAAAGCGCAGGATGGAGGCTCCCCTCCACTCAGTAGCAACGTGACTGTGAAAGTACTGATCCAGGACCAGAACGACAACCCTCCTCAGGTGCTGTATCCAGTCCAGACTGGTGGCTCTCTGGTGGCTGAACTGGTGCCTCGTTCAGCAGATGTGGGCTATCTGGTCACTAAAGTGGTGGCTGTGGATGTGGACTCTGGACAGAATGCCTGGCTCTCCTATAAACTGCAGAAAGCCACAGACAGGGCGCTGTTTGAAGTGGGCTTACAGAATGGAGAAATAAGAACTGTCCGCCAAGTCACTGATAAAGATGCTGTGAAACAAAGACTGACTGTTATCGTGGAGGACAACGGGCAGCCCTCTCGTTCAGCTACAGTCATTGTTAACGTGGCGGTGGCGGACAGCTTCCCTGAAGTGCTGTCTGAGTTCACTGACTTTACACAAGACAAGGAGTACAATGACAACCTGACTTTCTACTTAGTGCTGGCTTTGGCTGTAGTGTCCTTCCTCTTCATCACGTGTTTAGTGGTTATCATATCAGTGAAGATCTACAGGTGGAGACAGTCTCGCGTCATGTATAGCTCCAATCTCCCTGTGATTCCGTATTATCCACCACGTTACTCAGACACTTTGGGGACAGGCACAGGGACTCTCCAACACGTGTACAACTACGAGGTGTGCAGGACGACTGACTCCAGAAAGAGTGACTGTAAGTTCAGCGGAGCCGGTAGTCAGAACGTGCTGATAATGGACCCCAGTTCTACAGGGACGATGCAGCGGATACAGAGTGAGAGGAGCATCCTGGATGAACCAGACTCTCCTCTAGAGGTTAGAAACAATTTCTCAACGTTTTTACTATATATATATATATATATATATATATATATATATATATATATATATATATATATATATATATATATATATATATATATATATATATATATACATACACACATACATACATACATACATACATACATACATACATACATACATACATACATACATACATACATACATACATGAGCCACATGTTTTTGCTCGGATAATTTGTGCTTCATCATCATTGATAGTGTTGCAGTTTGTTGTATCTTCTGGCATGATATATATATATATATATATATATATATATATATATATATATATATATATATATATATATATATATATATATATATATATCGTGTTATTATTTTTATTTAATTATAATCAGTTTTTTTGGTATATTGAGTACTTCTATTCATTTTTGTTTAATCAATCGAGTATACTTTTTTAAAATCCAATTACCTCCGTGAAACATTGATTGCCTGCATTTAAACAGCATACCATCTTCACACAAGCTTCCGCCTCATTCAGGAATTTGCAGTTTTGTTTACTCTCTCAATATTGATATCAAAGCGCAGCGCTAAATGTTTACTTTCATATGGTCTTTATATGTATGGTATGCAGTGCATTAGATTGAACTCCTAGGGCCGCTGTTGGCCAGCATGTGATATATGTAGGACAGGTTCCTGCACTACCTCCCCTCTTCCTTTTTTCATACAACTGGGGGAAACCGACTCGCAGTGCAAATAATACAGAGTAAGAGAGGAGCAATCATCGACGCGGACAGCTGCTATATTGCATTGCTTACTTTACTTTGTTGTATATACAGAGGAATCATACTGTATCGGATTTCTTTCCAACGGAAATAGGATTTTAACGGAACTCGTGTTGCATGGAAATACCGGACAGAACAATGAGGCTGCAAGTGCTGTTGTTTATTGCAGTCCTTTATCTCACGTCGGTGGTCGGGCAAGTCAGCTACTCCATTCCAGAGGAAATGGCGAAAGGGTCAGTAATTGGTAACATTGCTCAAGATTTAGGTTTGGACAGAAAAAGACTAACATCAGGCAAAGCTCGTATTTTTACAGGAGACAGCGCGGAGTACATCGAGCTGAATAGAGAGCGAGGAGTCCTCCTCATCAAGGAGAAACTAGACAGAGAGGCTCTCTGTGGACAGACGACGCCCTGTGCGTTGCATTTTCAGGTTATTTTAGAAAATCCTATGGAATTATTCACCGTTGCTGTCGAAATAACAGATATAAATGACAACACCCCAATATTTGAACGATCCGAGATGAAATTTAAAATAAGTGAATCTGCTGTAATAGGAGCAAAATTCTTATTGGAAAGGGCAATAGATCCCGATGTTGGCACAAATAGTCTACAGAATTATTTTCTGACAAAAACAGAGAATTTTGTCCTGAAATTGAAAGATCAGCCCGACGGAGAAAAGATAGTTGAAATGGTTTTACAAAAATCACTTGACAGAGAAAAACAAGAGGATATATTTCTAGTGTTAACTGCGGTGGATGGAGGGGAACCAAACCTATCTGGCACAGCACAGATACATGTGACAGTGCTGGATATCAATGACAATGCACCAGTTTTTACAAAAACGGTTTATAAAGCTACAATATCAGAGAATGCCCCGAAAGGTACAGTAATAACCAGGGTCAGTGCTTCAGACGCTGATAAAGGATTAAATTCCCAAATTATGTATTCCATATCCAACACAGTGGCAGATGTACGAGACATGTTTGAAATTAATGAATTAAATGGGGATTTGATCTCGAAAAGTATTGTAGATTATGAAAAGGCACGTTTCTATCAAATACATGTACAAGCCAGTGATGAAGGCGGGCTGACAGATTCTTGTAAGATTACGGTCGAAGTGATAGACATGAATGATAACAAGCCAGTTATTAATATAATGTCACAGACTAATGTAATTCTAGAGGACTCGAAACCTGCAACAGTCGTGACTATGGTGAATGTTCAGGACTTAGATTCCGGAGATAATGGCAAAGTCAACTGCATAATAAACGATCATATTCCTTTTATATTGAAGCCGACATCAAATAATTTCTTTAACCTAGTGACAGAAAGTGATTTAGACAGAGAGATCGCTTTTCAGTATAATATAACGGTGACCTGCTCTGATGAAGGAGTTCCCTCCCTCTCCAGCAGCGTCACTCTCACCTTACAGATCTCTGATGTGAACGATAACGCGCCTGTCTTTGAGAGGAGCTCATATGAGGCCTACATTGTAGAGAACAACACACCAGGTCTCTCTATATTCACAGTGAAAGCCAGAGACGCTGACTGGAACCAGAACGCCCGTGTTTCTTACATCCTGGAGGACTCCTCTGTTAACGGAGTGCCAGTCTCCTCATATGTGTCCGTTAGTGCTGATAGTGGAGTCATCCATGCAGTGCGCTCTTTCGACTACGAGCAGATCAAAGATTTCCACTTCCGCGTCAAAGCGCAGGATGGAGGCTCCCCTCCACTCAGTAGCAACGTGACTGTGAAAGTACTGATCCAGGACCAGAACGACAACCCTCCTCAGGTGCTGTACCCAGTCCAGACTGGTGGCTCTCTGGTGGCTGAACTGGTGCCTCGTTCAGCAGATGTGGGCTATCTGGTCACTAAAGTGGTGGCTGTGGATGTGGACTCTGGACAGAATGCCTGGCTCTCCTATAAACTGCAGAAAGCCACAGACAGGGCGCTGTTTGAAGTGGGCTTACAGAATGGAGAAATAAGAACTGTCCGCCAAGTCACTGATAAAGATGCTGTGAAACAAAGACTGACTGTTATCGTGGAGGACAACGGGCAGCCCTCTCGTTCAGCTACAGTCATTGTTAACGTGGCGGTGGCGGACAGCTTCCCTGAAGTGCTGTCTGAGTTCACTGACTTTACACAAGACAAGGAGTACAATGACAACCTGACTTTCTACTTAGTGCTGGCTTTGGCTGTAGTGTCCTTCCTCTTCATCACGTGTTTAGTGGTTATTATATCAGTGAAGATCTACAGGTGGAGACAGTCTCGCGTCATGTATAGCTCCAATCTCCCTGTGATTCCGTATTATCCACCACGTTACTCAGACACTTTGGGGACAGGAACAGGGACTCTCCAACACGTGTACAACTACGAGGTGTGCAGGACGACTGACTCCAGAAAGAGTGACTGTAAGTTCAGCGGAGCCGGTAGTCAGAACGTGCTGATAATGGACCCCAGTTCTACAGGGACGATGCAGCGGATACAGAGTGAGAGGAGCATCCTGGATGAACCAGACTCTCCTCTAGAGGTCAGTTTTCCAAAAGACACCTATTTTATTTAGCCCCCAAGTAACCCTCCATGTGACACAGTTATTTATGCTTCTTTGGGTATGTTTACTTACTGAATTTTGATTAGCTTGTTCGGAATGATTGTGTAATTTATTTAACGGTTGGTCAAGTTCAGCACCACGGACAGCGCACGTAACATTTCACCCTGAGATTCTCTCTCTCTCTCTCTCTCTCTCTCTCTCTCTCTCTCTCTCTCTCTCTCTCTCTCTCTCTCTCTCTCTCTCTTTCTCTCTCTCTCTCTCTCTCTCTCTCTGTCATTCTGCACATTATAAAATGTTGCTTCTTGTTCCTCGGAGTTTTTCTTTTTGTCATTTTACTTTTTCAAATTCATATTTTTGTTATTTGTTGCAGGTCTAATTTCTTTATAATTAGTCAGTAATGTAGACAGGTAGATGTATAAGTATGCATATGATATTTCAAGCAAACTAAATATATTGTAGTCATTACTTGCGTTGTGTTTTTTTTTTCAAACGTGTTTACCTCAGTAAGACATCATGTAGTTTGTTGAGTTGAACAGAGAGGGACGCTGTTGGCCATCGAGTTGCTCAGCAAGCGTTAGTTGCAGTACCTCCCTCATACTTCAACATATTGCATAGAGGCAGCGTTAACAGTCGGGAGTGCCAGGGCATAAGCCTGGACGGCACAATGGAATTTCTTTGTTCCATAATTTAGGATAAGTGCTCGTTTACGGACCATAATCCTGCATCTACAAGTCACATTTGTGAACCTGGGGAGAAAAAACTGAGGATTTTTTAAATTTTCTTCACTGACGTGTCGACCGGAACGATGGGATGGCAAGTGCTGTTGTTTATCTCGCTGCTCTTTCTCAGTGTTGTGCACGGGCAAGTCAGCTACTCCATTCCTGAGGAAATGTCAAAGGGGGCTTTAATAGGCAATATAGCCCAGGATTTGGGTTTAGGTGTGGAAAGACTGAAGTCCGGTAAAGCTCGTATTTATACTGGTAACACTGACGAATATATTGAGCTTAAGAGAGAAAAAGGAGTCCTCCTTGTCAAAGGCAGAATTGACAGAGAAGCTCTCTGCGGTCAGACAATGCCATGCGCGCTCCATTTTCAAATTATCCTAGAAAATCCAATGGAGTTTTACACGGTTACTGTCGAAATCACCGATATAAATGACAACCCTCCGACGTTTGAAAGAAGTGAGATGAGATATGAAATTAGCGAATTAACCCCGTCTGGAGCTCGATTTGTCTTAGAGAAAGCAATAGACGATGATGTTGGTGTAAACGGCCTGGACAGCTACGACCTCAAACCAAGCGATAATTTCGTTCTGAAAACCATCAGCAGAGGAGATGGGACTAAACATGTTGAGATGGTTTTACAGAAACCATTAGACCGAGAACAACATGAGCATATATCATTAATACTAACCGCTGTCGACAGTGGTGAACCACAGCTTTCGGGGACGATGCAGATTATCATAACTGTGATAGACGCCAATGACAACCCGCCCGTTTGTTCTAAACCGGAATACAAAGCTGGCGTTACAGAGAATGCTCCTGTTGGCACTGTGATAACCACCGTAATGGCTGCAGACGTAGATAAAGGCAATAATGGAATAGTTACATACATGATTTCAAAATCTGGAGCAGCGGGTCTCTTTGAAATTGATGCCGATAGAGGGATATTGACTCTAATTGGAAATGTAGATTATGAAAAAAGGAGACATTATGAGCTAGATGTTAAAGTGGCCGATCAGGGAGGATTATCGGACGCATGTAAGGTAATTGTAGACGTGAGCGATACAAATGATAACCCGCCCACCATTAACATCATGTCTAAATCAAACACAGTATCTGAGAACATGAAACCCGGAACGGTGGTGACGATGCTTAATATACAAGATGCGGACTCAAACGATAACGGGAAAGTGATGTGTGTTTTAAACGAAAATATCCCTTTTGACATTAAATCAACAACAAATAATTTCTTTACCGTTATAACAGACAGTGAATTAGACAGAGAGACAGCCTCTGAGTATAATATAACGGTGACCTGCTCTGATGAAGGAGTCCCCTCCCTCTCCAGCAGCGTCACTCTCACCTTACAGATCTCTGATGTGAACGATAACGCGCCTGTCTTTGAGAGGAGCTCATATGAGGCCTACATTGTA
Source organism: Clinocottus analis (assembly GCF_023055335.1). Classification (NCBI taxonomy): domain Eukaryota; kingdom Metazoa; phylum Chordata; class Actinopteri; order Perciformes; family Cottidae; genus Clinocottus; species Clinocottus analis. Next base: position 10,013,233 of record NW_027175821.1, read on the forward strand.
GAGAACAACACACCAGGTCTCTCTATATTCACAGTGAAAGCCAGAGACGCTGACTGGAACCAGAACGCCCGTGTTTCTTACATCCTGGAGGACTCCTCTGTTAACGGAGTGCCAGTCTCCTCATATGTGTCCGTTAGTGCTGATAGTGGAGTCATCCATGCAGTGCGCTCTTTCGACTACGAGCAGATCAAAGATTTCCACTTCCGCGTCAAAGCGCAGGATGGAGGCTCCCCTCCACTCAGTAGCAACGTGACTGTGAAAGTACTGATCCAGGACCAGAACGACAATCCTCCTCAGGTGCTGTACCCAGTCCAGACTGGTGGCTCTCTGGTGGCTGAACTGGTGCCTCGTTCAGCAGATGTGGGCTATCTGGTCACTAAAGTGGTGGCTGTGGATGTGGACTCTGGACAGAATGCCTGGCTCTCCTATAAACTGCAGAAAGCCACAGACAGGGCGCTGTTTGAAGTGGGCTTACAGAATGGAGAAATAAGAACTATCCGCCAAGTCACTGATAAAGATGCTGTGAAACAAAGACTGACTGTTATCGTGGAGGACAACGGGCAGCCCTCTCGTTCAGCTACAGTCATTGTTAACGTGGCGGTGGCGGACAGCTTCCCTGAAGTGCTGTCTGAGTTCACTGACTTTACACAAGACAAGGAGTACAATGACAACCTGACTTTCTACTTAGTGCTGGCTTTGGCTGTAGTGTCCTTCCTCTTCATCACGTGTTTAGTGGTTATTATATCAGTGAAGATCTACAGGTGGAGACAGTCTCGTGTCATGTACAGCTCCAATCTCCCTGTGATTCCGTATTATCCACCACGTTACTCAGACACTTTGGGGACCGGCACAGGGACTCTCCAACACGTGTACAACTACGAGGTGTGCAGGACGACTGACTCCAGAAAGAGTGACTGTAAGTTCAGCGGAGCCGGTAGTCAGAACGTGCTGATAATGGACCCCAGTTCTACAGGGACGATGCAGCGGATACAGAGTGAGAGGAGCATCCTGGATGAACCAGACTCTCCTCTAGAGGTTAGACTGTTTCAATATTGTTTCTGTGTATTCTACATGTTATGAAATTATGAAATGTCAGTTAGTTCTTTGAGTTACAATTAGCGGAGCAAAACGTGCCTTTGTCACGTTTATTGTGAAGTGTCAACGTTCCCACCAGTTTTAAATACCTTTATTTTTTACTGACACAATCTGTTGTGTATTATTATTATTATTATTATTATTATTATTATTATTATTATTAGTAGTAGTATTATTAGTAGTATTATTATTATTATCATCATCATTATTCTATATGTTGCTATTAGTATTAGTCGTAGTTGAGAGGTTTCAATACGCGCTTATGGCATCACTGTATTCAACCAGTTTTTGTAGTCTTGGGTTTCATTCAGAGTTTCTTCACTTCTGAACTGCAGACTGCGACATAATAACCTTGTGTTTATCTTGTCGTTCAGCGACATTTTTCACATCTTAAATATGTGTGTTTTTTGTCTTATCATATGGGGAAACCTGTATTTTTGCTATATGTGTCCCTTTCCAGTCTTCATTTGGATTTGATATCAGTAAACCTGATGGTGTGCAATAATGCATTAATTCCGTTGTTTGTAAAGTACAATATATTACTTAAATAGATTATTTCTATACTCGTGATTTGAATTTTAGTTGGTGTTCTGCAGTTATATATTGTGGACTCTTAGGGCCGCTGTTGACCAGTATTGTTTAATGAGAGCAGTGTTGTAGCAGCACCTCCCATGTAACATCGACACAGTACAGAGAGACCACGACGAGCATAGCTCAGACAATTGTGTGTGTTTTTTTAAACAAAAAGAGGACAAACTTCGGTGTGGAATACATTTTCTTCCATCGAGAGGACTATGAAGCGTTTCATTTGAGATTTGACATTGGAATCTGAGGAGGAATCTGTTTTCGTTTCGACTCTAATCAGACTGTGGAAAATCGGAAAGAACAATGAATCGGCAAGTGCTGTTGTTTATTTCTCTCCTTTCCCTTTACCCTGTGTCCGGACAGGTCAGCTACTCTATTCCGGAGGAAATGTCGAAAGGCTCTTTAGTGGGCAATATTGCGCATGATTTGGGATTAGAAATCAAACGTTTGGTGTCCGGTAAAGCTAGAATCTATACGAGGAACAGCGACGAGTATGTCGAGCTGAACAGAGAAAAGGGAGTCCTCCTCGTCAGACAGCGAATGGACAGAGAAGCGCTGTGTACAGAGACGGCGCTTTGCGCGTTACACCTTCAGATTATTTTGGAGAATCCTATGGAATTTTACTCTGTTACAGTGCAGATCACAGATATTAATGATAATGCGCCAACCTTTGAAAAAAGTGAGATGAAATTCAAAATTAGCGAGTCGGCAAATACTGGAGCAAAATTTGTGCTGGAAAGGGCTGTGGATCTTGACGTTGGAATTAATGATCTTAACAACTATGAACTGAAACCAACTGATCATTTTGTTTTAAAACTCCACAATAATGCAGATGGAAATAAAAACGTCGAGATGGTGCTACAGCAGCCTTTGGACAGAGAGAAACACGAGCTGATATCTCTCGTGTTAACGGCTGTAGATGGGGGAGAGCCGCAGATGTCAGGAACGATGCTGATTGTTATTACAGTTTTAGACATCAATGATAATGCACCAGTTTTTACGCAGCCAACATACAAGGCTACAGTTACGGAAAACTCACCTAAAGGAACAGTTGTTTCCACTGTTTCAGCCTCAGATGCAGATCAGGGTTCTAACGGCAAAATAACGTATTCAATCACTAACACTTTAGACAATGTAAGGAAAATATTTGAGGTAAATGAAAAAAACGGCGAAGTTTCATTAATGGGTGACATTGACTTCGAAAAGTCAAGACATTTTCAAATACATTTACTTGCTAGTGACGACGGAGGACTCACTGATTCGTGTAAATTAATAGTGGACGTACAGGACATTAATGACAACACGCCTGACATTAATATAATGTCAAAGTCAACTATTATATCAGAGAATGCCAAACTCAACACAGTTGTGACAATGATAAATATTGAAGACCTCGATTCAGGAGAAAATGGAAACGTTAAATGTTTCATCTTCGAAAATGTACCATTCATTTTAAAAACATCAACAACTAATTTCTATAGTTTAGTGACAGACAGTGAATTAGACAGAGAGACAGCCTCTGAGTATAATATAACGGTGACCTGCTCTGATGAAGGAGTCCCCTCCCTCTCCAGCAGCGTCACTCTCACCTTACAGATCTCTGATGTGAACGATAACGCGCCTGTCTTTGAGAGGAGCTCATATGAGGCCTACATTGTAGAGAACAACACACCAGGTCTCTCTATATTCACAGTGAAAGCCAGAGACGCTGACTGGAACCAGAACGCCCGTGTTTCTTACATCCTGGAGGACTCCTCTGTTAACGGAGTGCCAGTCTCCTCATATGTGTCCGTTAGTGCTGATAGTGGAGTCATCCATGCAGTGCGCTCTTTCGACTACGAGCAGATCAAAGATTTCCACTTCCGCATCAAAGCGCAGGATGGAGGCTCCCCTCCACTCAGTAGCAACGTGACTGTGAAAGTACTGATCCAGGACCAGAACGACAACCCTCCTCAGGTGCTGTACCCAGTCCAGACTGGTGGCTCTCTGGTGGCTGAACTGGTGCCTCGTTCAGCAGATGTGGGCTATCTGGTCACTAAAGTGGTGGCTGTGGATGTGGACTCTGGACAGAATGCCTGGCTCTCCTATAAACTGCAGAAAGCCACAGACAGGGCGCTGTTTGAAGTGGGCTTACAGAATGGAGAAATCAGAACTATCCGCCAAGTCACTGATAAAGATGCTGTGAAACAAAGACTGACTGTTATCGTGGAGGACAACGGGCAGCCCTCTCGTTCAGCTACAGTCATTGTTAACGTGGCGGTGGCGGACAGCTTCCCTGAAGTGCTGTCTGAGTTCACTGACTTTACACAAGACAAGGAGTACAATGACAATCTGACTTTCTACTTAGTGCTGGCTTTGGCTGTAGTGTCCTTCCTCTTCATCACGTGTTTAGTGGTTATTATATCAGTGAAGATCTACAGGTGGAGACAGTCTCGCGTCATGTATAGCTCCAATCTCCCTGTGATTCCGTATTATCCACCACGTTACTCAGACACTTTGGGGACAGGCACAGGGACTCTCCAACACGTGTACAACTACGAGGTGTGCAGGACGACTGACTCCAGAAAGAGTGACTGTAAGTTCAGCGGAGCCGGTAGTCAGAACGTGCTGATAATGGACCCCAGTTCTACAGGGACGATGCAGCGGATACAGAGTGAGAGGAGCATCCTGGATGAACCAGACTCTCCTCTAGAGGTCAGTTTAATAATGTAGAGTTGTTTATGTGCCTTTATTTGTTTCCAGTGTTTAATTGAAGAAATAATCAACTGTTGCACACTATTTCCTAATTTCTAGTACCATGGACAGCACCCCATTACCAAGAATCTAAATTATTCGGAAGCTTTCATATTTTTTCTCCAGGCATGTTACTTGGACTGATTTGCATTGCATGTTTAAGCAACTGACATCTCCCTTAAAAGTTGAACTGCTTTCACCTTGATAGCATACATGCAATTGAGTCCAGCTCCAAACAATGAAGAATGTCAATTCTTAACACCTGGCAGTTGTGTCAGTGCCTCAACTCATTCCATTTCATTGATCTATTCACTACAAAATCTCGATGAATATATGTTAATGTCCAAATTGTCTCTTTCGGTATTCATATGATTACATTTTCGTTCAGACTGAGCATGTTTACTGAATGCATATTGATCACATGGCTTCAAAATATTTACTTTTATGCACATATATTTGATCATGTGTTTTAATTGCAGTATTTGTATCAGCATTAAATACATGATGGTCAGTCGGGAATCTTTACACTTTAGTCTTTTCAGGACCTCGGACAGTGACATTATCTTTTTCCTCTCCACTTCCCTTCCAGAAGTGTTTATAAATGAGTTTGTTTTCTCAATCTTTTGGTAGTTCTTTCCCCCTTATTTGACATTTTATTTTGGTTTTCCTCTGATATTTTTGTTAAGATATAAATAATATATTTCATGGACATTATAATTGCTTAAGAATCAGAGAAAAGTGAGAAATCCTTAAAAAGCTTAGTTTGTGGCATTTCACAGTGTTTCTTTTATCCCGTATTAAAAATGCACGTAGTAAATCTGCTTGATGGATTATAATGTTGGTTCTCTGTAGTTGTGTGGTATGCACTCTAAGGGCCGCTGTTGACCAGAGTGTGCACGGCTGAGAGTAATGCTGTAGCAGCACCTCCCATGTAACATCCCCATAATGAAAAGAGAGACGACGGAAAAGAACGGACTTTCGGGATATATGATAACTGGCACGACGACCTCCGAGGCTGCATTTTTTTTATTTACTGGATTCTACAGCTGCAAATTTGATGTTTGCCACTTCGATTAATTTCAGTTTATCGGATATTTAACCGGATTGTCGACCATTGAGGAGAAAATTCACGGATAGAACAATGAAAGGACAAGCGCTGTTGTTCATCTCGCTCCTTTCGCTTGGCTCCGTAACGGGACAGGTCAGCTACACAATACCAGAGGAAATGACGAAAGGCTCCTTCATCGGTAATATAGCACAAGATTTGGGTTTAGAAACCAGACGTTTGACTTCTGGTAAAGCTCGAATATACACCAGAGACAGCGACGAGTACATCGAGCTAAACAGAGAAAGGGGAGTCCTCCTCGTTAAAGAGAGAATTGACAGAGAGGCGCTTTGCAGACAGACGACGCCTTGTGCTTTACATTTTCAGATTATTTTGGAGAATCCTATGGAATTTTACAGCGTTACCGTGCAGATCACAGATATTAATGATAATAAACCAAGCTTTGAAGAAGGAGAAATCAAATTCAAAATAAGTGAGTCAGCGGTTATCGGGGCAAAATTTGTTCTGGAAAGGGCTGTAGATCTTGATGTTGGAATTAATGATCTTCAAAACTACGAACTAAAACCAACGGATAATTTTGCTCTGAAACTGCACAATAACGCTGAAGGGAATAAAAACGTCGAGATGGTGCTACAGCAGCCTTTAGACAGAGAGAAACACGAACAGATATCTCTCGTGTTAACGGCTGTAGATGGGGGAGAGCCGCAGATGTCAGGAACGATGCTGATTGTTATTACAGTTTTAGACGTCAATGATAATGCACCAGTTTTTACGCAGCCAACATACAAGGCTACAGTTACGGAGAACTCACCTAAAGGAACAGTTGTTTCCACTGTTTCAGCCTCAGATGCAGATCAGGGTCCCAACGGCAAAATAACTTATTCAATCACAAATACATTAGATGATGTCAGAAAAGTGTTTAGAATAAACGGTGAAAGTGGTGATGTTACTTTAATTGGAAATATAGATTTTGAGGAGTCACGACATTTTCAAATAAGTGTACGTGCTAGTGACGATGGAGGACTAACTGATTCGTGTAAATTAATCGTTGATGTGCAGGACGTAAATGACAATAGACCGGAAATTAACATAATGTCTAAGTCAAATGTCATAGGAGAGGATGCCAAACTCAATACTGTGGTTACGATGATAAATATTGAGGACAAGGATACTGGAGAAAACGGAAAAGTGCAGTGTTTTATCAGCGAGAATGTACCATTCCTTTTAAAAATGTCTACCACGAATTTCTATAGTTTGGTAACCGACAGTGAATTAGACAGGGAGATATTATCTGAGTGCAATATAACGGTGACCTGCTCTGATGAGGGAGTCCCCTCCCTCTCCAGCAGCGTCACTCTCACTTTACAGATCTCTGATGTGAACGATAACGCGCCTGTCTTTGAGAGGAGCTCATATGAGGCCTACATTGTAGAGAACAACACACCAGGTCTCTCTATATTCACAGTGAAAGCCAGAGACGCTGACTGGAACCAGAACGCCCGTGTTTCTTACATCCTGGAGGACTCCTCTGTTAACGGAGTGCCAGTCTCCTCATATGTGTCCGTTAGTGCTGATAGTGGAGTCATCCATGCAGTGCGCTCTTTCGACTACGAGCAGATCAAAGATTTCCACTTCCGCGTCAAAGCGCAGGATGGAGGCTCCCCTCCACTCAGTAGCAACGTGACTGTGAAAGTACTGATCCAGGACCAGAACGACAACCCTCCTCAGGTGCTGTACCCAGTCCAGACTGGTGGCTCTCTGGTGGCTGAACTGGTGCCTCGTTCAGCAGATGTGGGCTATCTGGTCACTAAAGTGGTGGCTGTGGATGTGGACTCTGGACAGAATGCCTGGCTCTCCTATAAACTGCAGAAAGCCACAGACAGGGCGCTGTTTGAAGTGGGCTTACAGAATGGAGAAATAAGAACTATCCGCCAAGTCACTGATAAAGATGCTGTGAAACAAAGACTGACTGTTATCGTGGAGGACAACGGGCAGCCCTCTCGTTCAGCTACAGTCATTGTTAACGTGGCGGTGGCGGACAGCTTCCCTGAAGTGCTGTCTGAGTTCACTGACTTTACACAAGACAAGGAGTACAATGACAACCTGACTTTCTACTTAGTGCTGGCTTTGGCTGTAGTGTCCTTCCTCTTCATCACGTGTTTAGTGGTTATTATATCAGTACAGATCTACAGGTGGAGACAGTCTCGCGTCATGTACAGCTCCAATCTCCCTGTGATTCCGTATTATCCACCACGTTACTCAGACACTTTGGGGACAGGCACAGGGACTCTCCAACACGTGTACAACTACGAGGTGTGCAGGACGACTGACTCCAGAAAGAGTGACTGTAAGTTCAGCGGAGCCGGTAGTCAGAACGTGCTGATAATGGACCCCAGTTCTACAGGGACGATGCAGCGGATACAGAGTGAGAGGAGCATCCTGGATGAACCAGACTCTCCTCTGGAGGTTAGACTGCTTTAACATGTTTTTACATACCACTATCAGTGACATTTTTAACCTTAAAATTATTTTTTCCCGGTATAAATAATGTTACCTAGCTCAATGATGATCTCTCTCCTCACTCTCTCGACCTATTATTTTATTTTTAGTCTCCAAATGTATTACATCAATGCTTTAATCTTTGCTATGTGATCATGGATTTGTTATATTTTTGCATTGGCTTCATCTGAATATAAAAGCAGAGGCAGATAGTCATATCTTATTTTTTCATCATATATATATATATATATATATATATATATATATATATATATATATATATATATATATATATATATATATATATATATATCAAATTATAGTTTCCATAGTTTTTGAAACAGCAATGACCTGATTTTCCATTAAATACGCAATACAATACATAGTCTTAATTTTGGTCCTTTATATGTTGGTTTTTTTTGGGGGAAAAAGTCATATGGTAAGTTAATTTTGGCAGGTGAATCTTTGACTGTTGACGGAACCTGTTTATCGATGTCAGAGCTCTATGAGAATATATTATTTTCAGAACGTCGGACAGCGACAATGACTTTATCTGCTTTATTGTTCTCTTTGTATTGTTTCAAGTTAATCGAGTGAGAGTTGTTGTCGATTGTTCAGCTTTAGAATGTATTGTGTGTCAGACAGTCTTTTGAATATACTATATTGTGTTGGATTACTGCAGTTTTACAGTGTGGACTCATAGGGCCGCTGTTGGCCAGAGTTTCGACGGCTATAACGCGAGGGTTACAGCAGCACCTCCCATGTACATCGACATAATAAAGAATGAGCACGAAGAGAAACAACGGACACTCTAGTCGTGTAGAATATTTTAAAGAGAACGTGGACATATGGGACTTTATTTTTTCTTGTGTGGATTATTCAGACGATAAATGAAGGTTTGATACTGCGATTTGTATCTGTTTTGTGAGCCATAACACGCAAACAGTCTGGATAGAAGAATGACGAGCCGAGTGCTGCTGTGTATCAGTGTCCTCTCGCTTGGTGCGGTGTTTGGGCAAGTCACCTACACTATTCCTGAGGAAATGGTCAAAGGATCTTTAGTGGGTAATATAGTACAGGATTTAGGTTTACAAACCAAACGCCTGGTGTCTGGTAAAGCGCGAATTTATACTCGCGACAGTGATGAGTACATCGAGCTGAACAGAGAAAGGGGAGTCCTCCTCGTCAAAGAGAGAATCGACAGAGAGGCGCTTTGTAAACGGACGACGCCTTGTGCTTTACATTTTCAGATTATTTTGGAGAATCCTATGGAATTTTACAGCGTTACTGTGCAGATCACAGATATAAATGATAATAAACCAAGCTTTGAAAAAAATGAGATGAAATTCAAGATAAGCGAGTCGGCAATCACTGGAGCGAAATTTGTGCTGGAAAGGGCTGTGGATCTTGATGTTGGAATGAATAATCTTAAAAACTACGAATTAAAACCAATTGATAATTTTGCTCTGAAACTGCACAATAACGCTGAAGGGAATAAAAACGTCGAGATGGTGCTACAGCAGCCTTTAGACAGAGAGAAACACGAGCAGATATCTCTCGTGTTAACGGCTGTAGATGGGGGAGAGCCGCAGATGTCAGGAACGATGCTGATTGTTATTACAGTTTTAGACGTCAATGATAATGCACCAGTTTTTACGCAGCCAACATACAAGGCTACAGTTACGGAGAACTCACCTAAAGGAACAGTTGTTTCCACTGTTTCAGCCTTAGATGCAGATCAGGGTTCAAACAGCAAAATTACTTATTCAATCACAAACACGTTAGATGATATAAGGAGCGTATTTGAGGTAAATGAAGAAAACGGTGATGTTACTTTAATTGGTAATATTGACTTTGAAGATTCGCGAAACTATCAAATACATTTACTTGCTAGTGACGAGGGTGGACTCACAGATTCGTGTAAATTAATCGTTAATGTGCAGGACGTGAATGACAACAAGCCTGAAATTGATATAATGTCAAAGTCAACTGTTATATCAGAGGATGCCAAATTCAATACAGTTGTCACAATGATAAATATTGAAGACAAGGACTCAGGAGAAAACGGAAACGTGAAATGCTTTATCAGTGAAAATGTACCATTCACTTTAAAAATAGCAACAAATAATTTCCATAGTTTAATGACAGACAGTGAATTAGACAGAGAGACAGCCTCTGAGTATAATATAACGGTGACCTGCTCTGATGAAGGAGTCCCCTCCCTCTCCAGCAGCGTCACTCTCACCTTACAGATCTCTGATGTGAACGATAACGCGCCTGTCTTTGAGAGGAGCTCATATGAGGCCTACATTGTAGAGAACAACACACCAGGTCTCTCTATATTCACAGTGAAAGCCAGAGACGCTGACTGGAACCAGAACGCCCGTGTTTCTTACATCCTGGAGGACTCCTCTGTTAACGGAGTGCCAGTCTCCTCATATGTGTCCGTTAGTGCTGATAGTGGAGTCATCCATGCAGTGCGCTCTTTCGACTACGAGCAGATCAAAGATTTCCACTTCCGCGTCAAAGCGCAGGATGGAGGCTCCCCTCCACTCAGTAGCAACGTGACTGTGAAAGTACTGATCCAGGACCAGAACGACAACCCTCCTCAGGTGCTGTACCCAGTCCAGACTGGTGGCTCTCTGGTGGCTGAACTGGTGCCTCGTTCAGCAGATGTGGGCTATCTGGTCACTAAAGTGGTGGCTGTGGATGTGGACTCTGGACAGAATGCCTGGCTCTCCTATAAACTGCAGAAAGCCACAGACAGGGCGCTGTTTGAAGTGGGCTTACAGAATGGAGAAATAAGAACTATCCGCCAAGTCACTGATAAAGATGCTGTGAAACAAAGACTGACTGTTATCGTGGAGGACAACGGGCAGCCCTCTCGTTCAGCTACAGTCATTGTTAACGTGGCGGTGGCGGACAGCTTCCCTGAAGTGCTGTCTGAGTTCACTGACTTTACACAAGACAAGGAGTACAATGACAACCTGACTTTCTACTTAGTGCTGGCTTTGGCTGTAGTGTCCTTCCTCTTCATCACGTGTTTAGTGGTTATTATATCAGTGAAGATCTACAGGTGGAGACAGTCTCGCGTCATGTACAGCTCCAATCTCCCTGTGATTCCGTATTATCCACCACGTTACTCAGACACTTTGGGAACAGGCACAGGGACTCTCCAACACGTGTACAACTACGAGGTGTGCAGGACGACTGACTCCAGAAAGAGTGACTGTAAGTTCAGCGGAGCCGGTAGTCAGAACGTGCTGATAATGGACCCCAGTTCTACAGGGACGATGCAGCGGATACAGAGTGAGAGGAGCATCCTGGATGAACCAGACTCTCCTCTAGAGGTTAGAATGACCCTCCTTGTTTATTGCAAAGCTGCATGTTGAGATATGAAACTGATTGCATACAGCGGTATTCCAGCACCTTGGACAGAGGCCGTACAACGTAACCCATTTGCACGTTTGGTCTCTCTCTCTCTCTCTCTCTCTCTCTCTCTCTCTCTCTCTCTCTCTCTCTCTCTCTCTCTCTCTCTCTCTCTCTCTCTCTTATTTTGTATCACGTATATTCATGTTTGTTCAGTTGCCTGTGTGTTATAGTTTTTAGTTTTTTTGTAGTTGGTTCATGTGATTTTTGGATGAACAGCGCTCCATTTCAGATTAATGTTTTTAAAGTTATTATAGTGTACCTGTAATGCATTCAATGCATATTCTGAAACAATTCCAACTGATATATTATATAATGGTCTTGCAATATCACGTTCTGTACTCCATGGGCCGCTGTTGGTTAACGTGTTGAAGTTCTGGACAGGATTTGAGGCAGACCCTCCCACGTTATGTCGTTATTTAAAAGAAAGGAAAAGGGAGAACGCACTCAAAACGAGCATTGCCCCTAAAATTGACACGCAGAGCGGATAGACTCTTCAGCATAATTCATGGATTTACTCGATACTATTTTATCAATTCATTTTCGCATGGATATATTTTTATTGTGAAACCGAGTGTAACACCCTTTTTGTGTAGCACACATCCGGATAGAACAATGGGACGGCACGTATTGCTTTTCATCTCGATCGTCTCACTCGGTTCAGTTCTCGGTCAGGTCAGCTACTCTATTCCGGAGGAAATGACGAAGGGTTCTGTCGTGGGCAACATAGCACGGGATTTAGGTTTGGATGTGAAAAGACTCAAGTCAGGTAAAGCCCGTATATTTACAGGCGACAGCGCAGAATACATCGAGCTGAGTAGGGAAAGAGGAGTCCTCCTCGTGAAAGAGAGAATCGACAGAGAGTCGCTCTGCAGACAGACTACGCCTTGTGCTTTGCATTTGCAGATTATTCTAGAAAACCCAATGGAGCTTTTCCGAATAACGGTAGAGATAACCGATATCAACGATAACAGTCCCAGTTTTAAAAATGACGAGAAACGTTTTGAAATTAGCGAATCCGCAGTTACAGGATCTAAATTTGTCTTGGAACGAGCGGTTGATGCAGACATTGGCTTAAATGGACTGAAGAATTACAGCTTGAAACCTACTGATAATTTTATTTTGAACATACAAAGTCATTCAGATGGAATTAAAAAGGTCGAAATGGTCTTGCACAAGCCGTTAGATCGAGAGAAAGAAGAACACATATCCTTGTTGTTGACAGCTGTAGATGGAGGAGATCCTCAGATGTCCGGTACAGTAAAGATTTTTGTGACTGTGCTCGATGTAAACGACAATGCTCCTGTGTTCATGCAGTCGCTTTACAAGGCATCCATTTCCGAAAATTCTCCAAAAGGAACAACATTGATAACAGTGAGTGCTTCCGATGCAGATAAAGGCACAAACGGATACATTTCTTATTCAGTATCGACCACTATGGACAGTGTATCTGATATATTTACAATAAATGAAAACGGTGAGGTAATTTTAGTTGGTGAAGTTGACTTTGAAAAAGCTAAGTATTACAGAATTGACATCGAAGCCCAAGACAGTGGTGGTCTTTCTGATTCCAGTAAGATTATTGTTGATATTATTGATATTAATGACAATACACCTGTAATCAGTATATTTTCAAAGTCTGATTCAATCCCAGAAGACTCTCCCCAAAACACAATTACAGTTATGTTCAGTGTCCTTGACCCAGATTCAAGTAACAATGGTCAAGTGAACTGCAGAATAAATGACAACATACCATTTACTATTACTTCTTCGAATGATTTCTACAGTTTAGTGACAGACAGTGAATTAAACAGAGAGACAGCCTCTGTGTATAATATAACGGTGACCTGCTCTGATGAAGGAGTCCCCTCCCTCTCCAGCAGCGTCACTCTCACCTTACAGATCTCTGATGTGAACGATAATGCTCCTGTCTTTGAGAGGAGCTCATATGAGGCCTACATTGTAGAGAACAACACACCAGGTCTCTCTATATTCACAGTGAAAGCCAGAGACGCTGACTGGAACCAGAACGCCCGTGTTTCTTACATCCTGGAGGACTCCTCTGTTAACGGAGTGCCAGTCTCCTCATATGTGTCCGTTAGTGCTGATAGTGGAGTCATCCATGCAGTGCGCTCTTTCGACTACGAGCAGATCAAAGATTTCCACTTCCGCGTCAAAGCGCAGGATGGAGGCTCCCCTCCACTCAGTAGCAACGTGACTGTGAAAGTACTGATCCAGGACCAGAACGACAACCCCCCTCAGGTGCTGTACCCAGTTCAGACTGGTGGCTCTCTGGTGGCTGAACTGGTGCCTCGTTCAGCAGATGTGGGCTATCTGGTCACTAAAGTGGTGGCTGTGGATGTGGACTCTGGACAGAATGCCTGGCTCTCCTATAAACTGCAGAAAGCCACAGACAGGGCGCTGTTTGAAGTGGGCTTACAGAATGGAGAAATAAGAACTATCCGCCAAGTCACTGATAAAGATGCTGTGAAACAAAGACTGACTGTTATCGTGGAGGACAACGGGCAGCCCTCTCGTTCAGCTACAGTCATTGTTAACGTGGCGGTGGCGGACAGCTTCCCTGAAGTGCTGTCTGAGTTCACTGACTTTACACAAGACAAGGAGTACAATGACAACCTGACTTTCTACTTAGTGCTGGCTTTGGCTGTAGTGTCCTTCCTCTTCATCACGTGTTTAGTGGTTATCATATCAGTGAAGATCTACAGGTGGAGACAGTCTCGCGTCATGTATAGCTCCAATCTCCCTGTAATTCCGTATTATCCACCACGTTACTCAGACACTTTGGGGACAGGAACAGGGACTCTCCAACACGTGTACAACTACGAGGTGTGCAGGACGACTGACTCCAGAAAGAGTGACTGTAAGTTCAGCGGAGCCGGTAGTCAGAACGTGCTGATAATGGACCCCAGTTCTACAGGGACGATGCAGCGGATACAGAGTGAGAGGAGCATCCTGGATGAACCAGACTCTCCTCTTGAGGTGAGGCCTTCCGCATATAACGCTTTTCGAAGCAAAGAAAACGTGTTATTAGTTGATTCAGATAATTTGGTTCAGTGTGATGTTAAACATGATTTCAGCACCACAGACAGCGCTTGACAAATTACTGTCTTTCTTGCAAAGCTCATAAACAATGAACTTATTGTTTTGGTATTCGCCACTTCCTCGCAGCCTATTGTCATTGATAGTTTCATAATTACACCTTTAACTTCAGGTTTTAATTGATTTTTAATATATGTAAATAGTTGTCTTTGGAGCAAAATTCAACAACATTCATGTTTTGTCTCTTTTTAACTTTAACCGTGTCCATTTTTAAGATGTGGGAAACTCCAGGAACACCTTGGAATAGATACTAAAAGAATATAAATTATTGCTATAGATAAAATGTATTGCAGTTGTATTTCATCCAGCTTGTTGCCTAATTTTCCACTAGTAGCTTTGTTTGGTGACTGGGTGTTTCACTATTGTAGTAAACATTTAATAGGATATTTTTAAAATTGCATTTAAAATTTACAGATTGCCATATACAACCTTTTTGTTGGCGAAACACCCATTAGTATGATGAAAATGTTGGTAGTCGGTTGAAGATGGTGCATATGAATGATGGTTCCTATTCACACGCCTGCAAATCAGTGTACATTCACTTATTACATTTGTTCCTATTGATTTATTACAATATCCCTCTAATTTTCTGATTACATATGTGTAATATGATGCGTCTTTGGGAAACTTCTTCAAGTCTGTATAGTTGTTATTTGGTATTCAAACAGAACTAAAGTGTAGTGACTAATTAACAAATACATAATATGCAATTGGATCCACTGAAATATTATTCAGAAAACAGATGAGCCAACACTTTGGAAGTTGACTCTTAGCAACCTTGGATTATGTCTGTTATTATTATTGTGCATTTAGCACCAGTACCATTTGACAGCGCTATGTAGATAGGGACACTACAAAAGGCACACAAGTGTAACAAGCAAAGCATGATGTCCTCATACTCCAAAACACATATTTACAGCGTCCCTTTTCTGAAGATTGATTCACCATGGCTATTGAACATTTGTATTGTTTCTTTCAATTATTTTACGTTCGTTATATGTCCTTAAATCCCATTATGTATTACTGTTGGTACATATTGGGTAAAAAACATATAGTCTGTTAAATTATGTGGCATTGGACAAGAGTCTAAATCACTCCCCAAGCGATGATGTCAAAGCAGTCATCTTGAGGGTTCCCTACAACTCCATATGTCTATTGCCTTTGGTGCTGTGACCACTTCTATGTATGTAGTTTGTTAGTCAAAATAGCACACTATAAAAAATAGTGTGGGAAACATTGTATGTGAGTGCTAATGTTACCAATCTCAAACATTGAGAGATCCACTGATTATCTAAAAGAGTTATTACGATTGTCTGCAATGAGCTGTGCATTGTCTTTGTTTTACCATCAGAAACACTGACTTACATTAGCTTGACCTGGCTCTACTTATTGAGGAAAATATCATAGTTAACAACACATCCTCCACCATCCTTTTAATGCATGTTGTCAGCATTTTCCACCTCTTGTTGAGTCTATTTGTCATCAGGAAAGGTAAACCCACGGCAATAGATTTCTTGTGAGATCTGATCTGTTGATATTTCACATAGCTGTCCTGCATATCTCAGTCGAACAACATAAGTCGCTCTGTCTCAGTTCCTGCTGCTGCAACTTTATCCAAATATGTGCTTTCAGGAGACACAGCTTTTGTACATAGAAAAATAGTTGTGAATGTCGACGAATACGTTTTTTTGAATCTAAGTAAACCGAGTAAATAGAAAGTAATTACCTTATGCTCCATCTTTTAGCTAAAAACAAAATCAAATGAACATGTTTAGTTGCATACGTTATCAGCTTCATCCTGGTCATACCTGACAAGACTGTGGAGGAAGAGTTTCAGCTGGATAACAGGTTTTATAAGTTGCTGAGGGATAGCCAATCCTGTTTCTTCCCAGTCATTAGGGTATAATTCTAACAGCAAAAAGGGCCAATTAAAGATACTAGAAATAGTTTTATAAGGTTTGATGATATACATTTTCTTAAATATATTTGTAAGACAAAAATTACTTCAGTATGAATGTATCCTCAATTAAAATGGAGTATTGCGTTAATATTAAGTTAGCATGTATTTGGCAAACACTACTTAACTGTTCTGATCAACTCCACCTTAATATTCTTTGTTTTAAAAATCCTTAAACTCTTGATTGAAGAAACTATACGAAAACTGAGCTCCCATCTACCTGAAGCCGACTAATTGAGCAGTTAACTTACTTTTTGAAAAGTAAGGCATGACTTGATTTTCTTTGTATTGACTTAAAGTCGTATTAATGTTTTCATACTGAACCACCTGCGTGTAGTTTTCTGCAGTGCAAGTGTTTGGACTCTCAGGGCCGCTGTTGACCAATGTAGAGCGCAGCTTCATCATTTGTTTCATTAAACAGAGGAAGAGACACCCATACTGCACACAAGCTCCGATGCAGACACTGGGAGATATCTGCGCGGCGGTTCTTGTATTTTTGATACAAGAAACACGAAGATAATTCATCTTCATTTGGAACATTTTGTAAAAGAGGACCCTTAACGTATTGGACTACATTTATTTTACGTCTACAGTATTTTGTCGAGTTTAAAATGTCGGACGGAACAATGAGACGGCAAGTACTGTTGTGTATCTCGCTTTTTTCGCTGTCCTCAGTGTTCGGGCAGGTCATCTACTCTATTCCCGAGGAGATGACAAAAGGCTCTCTAGTTGGTAACATAGCGCAGGATTTAGGGGTGGACGTGAAAAGATTGAAGGCAGGTAAAGCTCGTATATATACAGGGGACAATGCGGAATTCATCGAGCTGAATAAAGAGAGAGGAGTCCTGCTTGTGAAAGAGAGAATCGACAGAGAGGCGCTCTGTGGACAGACAACACCTTGCGCTTTACATCTTCAAATAACGCTGGAAGACCCGATTGAATTCTTTACTGTCACGGTCGAAATCAATGACATGAACGATAATGCACCAAGTTTCAAAAAGGATGAGATGAAATTTCGGATTAGTGAGTCGGCTGTGATCGGAGCTAAATTTGTACTAGAAAGGGCTATGGATCTGGATGTTGGCGTGAACGGATTGCAGGGTTATTCACTAAAACCGACGGACAATTTTCATCTGAAGCTCCAAAATCAGCAAGACGGGAGTAAAAAGGTAGAAATGGTTTTGCAGAAACATCTAGACAGAGAGGCTCAAGACCACCTCTCTTTAACTCTCACAGCTACCGATGGTGGAGATCCTCAGCTGTCTGGAACAATGCGAGTAGAAATTTCCGTGCTGGACGCAAATGACAATGCCCCAGTATTTACGCAGGAAGTATATAAGGTTACTATAATGGAGACTGCTCCAAAGGGCTCGATTTTGAGTACTGTTCGCGCTGTGGATGCAGATCAAGGGTCAAATGGAAAGGTGTCATATTCAATAACCAACACGTTGGATGATGTCCCTGTTATATTTCAAATCGACGAAGAAAATGGCGTGGTGGCTTTGTCTGGGAACCTGGATTATGAAAAGGCACCGCACTATGAAATACACGTCCAAGCTAGTGATGATGGAGGACTCACAGATTCGTGTAAGATTATTGTTGAGGTGTCTGATACGAACGATAATCATCCATCTATTAATATAATGTCTAAAACTAATTCAATATCAGAGAACTCTAAGCAAGGAACTGTGGTTACGATATTTAACGTTGAAGATCCTGACTCTGAAGATAATGGCAAAGTTGCATGTAACATCGAAGAACACATTCCTTTCCTGATGAAAACAACGTCGAAAAAATTCTTTAGCCTAGTAACCGAGAGTGAGTTAGACAGAGAGACAGCCTCTGAGTATAATATAACGGTGACCTGCTCTGATGAAGGAGTCCCCTCCCTCTCCAGCAGCGTCACTCTCACCTTACAGATCTCTGATGTGAACGATAATGCTCCTGTCTTTGAGAGGAGCTCATATGAGGCCTACATTGTAGAGAACAACACACCAGGTCTCTCTATATTCACAGTGAAAGCCAGAGACGCTGACTGGAACCAGAACGCCCGTGTTTCTTACATCCTGGAGGACTCCTCTGTTAACGGAGTGCCAGTCTCCTCATATGTGTCCGTTAGTGCTGATAGTGGAGTCATCCATGCAGTGCGCTCTTTCGACTACGAGCAGATCAAAGATTTCCACTTCCGCGTCAAAGCGCAGGATGGAGGCTCCCCTCCACTCAGTAGCAACGTGACTGTGAAAGTACTGATCCAGGACCAGAACGACAACCCCCCTCAGGTGCTGTACCCAGTCCAGACTGGTGGCTCTCTGGTGGCTGAACTGGTGCCTCGTTCAGCAGATGTGGGCTATCTGGTCACTAAAGTGGTGGCTGTGGATGTGGACTCTGGACAGAATGCCTGGCTCTCCTATAAACTGCAGAAAGCCACAGACAGGGCGCTGTTTGAAGTGGGCTTACAGAATGGAGAAATAAGAACTATCCGCCAAGTCACTGATAAAGATGCTGTGAAACAAAGACTGACTGTTATCGTGGAGGACAACGGGCAGCCCTCTCGTTCAGCTACAGTCATTGTTAACGTGGCGGTGGCCGACAGCTTCCCTGAAGTGCTGTCTGAGTTCACTGACTTTACACAAGACAAGGAGTACAATGACAACCTGACTTTCTACTTAGTGCTGGCTTTGGCTGTAGTGTCCTTCCTCTTCATCACGTGTTTAGTGGTTATTATATCAGTGAAGATCTACAGGTGGAGACAGTCTCGTGTCATGTATAGCTCCAATCTCCCTGTGATTCCGTATTATCCACCACGTTACTCAGACACTTTGGGGACCGGCACAGGGACTCTCCAACACGTGTACAACTACGAGGTGTGCAGGACGACTGACTCCAGAAAGAGTGACTGTAAGTTCAGCGGAGCCGGTAGTCAGAACGTGCTGATAATGGACCCCAGTTCTACAGGGACGATGCAGCGGATACAGAGTGAGAGGAGCATCCTGGATGAACCAGACTCTCCTCTAGAGGTTGGAAAACTTTAATACTTATGTGTAATTTAAATGCAAATGTAAGTTATTTTACTGGTAGTCCGTGTAACTGCTTTCCGTTGTAATCTGAAGATAAATACTTCAGACGTTTAAGAATCTTTTTCAGAACCATGGACAGTGACACGTTACGCCGCAATCACAAGTTAAAGCACCCTTTTTTCTTCTTTTCGTTTTGGCTTCAAACCGCCTATTGTTATCTAAAAAAAATTTTTTAGTAGTCATACCATTCAAACATGTATTTTCATTAATTAAATAGAAGTGCATATATTGTGTAACATGTAAATATCCTAAAATAATGCCACTAATGTTTTGATTGTAATTATTTCGTAATACCACTGAATCAGTTTTCTGTAATCTGTATTTTCAACTCAAAGGGTCGCTGTTGGCAAACGTGTTGCGATTTATAGATGCTATTTTTTTCTGTCTATGTCCTGCCCCTTCGTTTATATACAGCGGACATAATCGGAGAGAGACAGAATACACAGTCCGTGCTCATAAGAATCCATGCGAGGAATTGTACAACTGGATATTTAATTTTGCTTTCTACGGTTGGAGTGTGGACTATTTTTTGTTTTTTATCTTCACATTGACTGCTTTGGGAATGCGTTTGATTTAATGGTGCAGGAAACATACGAGGAGAACAATGAGACGGCAAGTACTGTTGTTTCTGTCGGTGCTCTGTCTCGGCTGCGTGCTCGGGCAGGTCAGCTATTCCGTTCCCGAAGAAATGGCGAAAAGCTCTGTTGTTGGTAACATAGCGCATGATTTAGGTTTAGATCTTAAAAGGCTGAAATCAGGTAAAGCTCGTGTCTACACGGGAGGCAGCGTAGAATACATCGGGCTGAATAAAGAAAGAGGAGTCCTTTTTATCCAAGAGAGAATAGACAGAGAGGCGTTATGTGGAGAGACGACGCCTTGTGCTTTACATTTCCAGTTGATTCTGGAAAATCCAATGGAACTGTTTCGTGTAACAGTAGAGATCACCGACATAAACGATAACACCCCCACGTTCACAAATGCAGAAAAACGCTTTGAAATCAGCGAGTCTGCTGTGATTGGATCGAAATTTGTATTAGAGAAAGCCATCGATTCTGATATTGGGATTAATGGTTTACAGCAACACTCTCTTGCTCCCACTGATAACTTTGTATTAAAACTACAAATTCAAGGAGATGGAAGTAAAAAAGTCGAGATGGTTTTACAGAAGCCTCTCGATCGAGAAAAGCAGGAACACATTTCGCTGTTGTTAACTGCTATAGATGGAGGAGAGCCGCAGATGTCGGGGACAATGCGGATATTTGTCAATGTATTAGATGCCAATGACAACGCACCTACATTCGCTAAACCTCTGTATAAAGCAAAAATACTAGAAAACTCTCCGAAAGGCACCAGCGTAACAACTGTAAGTGCATCTGATAAAGACATCGGCATAAACGGAGAAATATCATATCAAATATCGACCCGCAAACGTATTTTGTCTGAACTGTTTAATATCAATTCCAAAACAGGTGAAATTGTTCTCGTCGGTGAAATAGATTATGAAAAGGCAAAAATGTATCAAATGGATATTGAAGTTGTAGACAGTGGGGGACTCTCTGATTCTACTAAAGTAATAGTTGATGTTGTTGATATAAATGACAATAATCCTCATATAAACATTGTTTCTAAATCTGAGTCCATATTAGAGGACTCACCTCCAAATACTGTTATAGCAATGTTAAGTGTAAATGATCCAGATTCAGAGAATAACGGAGATGTAGAGTGTAAAATAGACGGTGACATTCCTTTCAAAATACAAACTACATCAAATGGATTTTATACTTTAGTTACAGAGGTCGATTTAGACAGAGAAACAGCCTCTGAGTACAATATAACGGTGACCTGCTCTGATGAAGGAGTCCCCTCCCTCTCCAGCAGCGTCACTCTCACTTTACAGATCTCTGATGTGAACGATAACGCGCCTGTCTTTGAGAGGAGCTCATATGAGGCCTACATTGTAGAGAACAACACACCAGGTCTCTCTATATTCACAGTGAAAGCCAGAGACGCTGACTGGAACCAGAACGCCCGTGTTTCTTACATCCTGGAGGACTCCTCTGTTAACGGAGTGCCAGTCTCCTCATATGTGTCCGTTAGTGCTGATAGTGGAGTCATCCATGCAGTGCGCTCTTTCGACTACGAGCAGATCAAAGATTTCCACTTCCGCGTCAAAGCGCAGGATGGAGGCTCCCCTCCACTCAGTAGCAACGTGACTGTGAAAGTACTGATCCAGGACCAGAACGACAACCCTCCTCAGGTGCTGTACCCAGTCCAGACTGGTGGCTCTCTGGTGGCTGAACTGGTGCCTCGTTCAGCAGATGTGGGCTATCTGGTCACTAAAGTGGTGGCTGTGGATGTGGACTCTGGACAGAATGCCTGGCTCTCCTATAAACTGCAGAAAGCCACAGACAGGGCGCTGTTTGAAGTGGGCTTACAGAATGGAGAAATAAGAACTATCCGCCAAGTCACTGATAAAGATGCTGTGAAACAAAGACTGACTGTTATCGTGGAGGACAACGGGCAGCCCTCTCGTTCAGCTACAGTCGTTGTTAACGTGGCGGTGGCGGACAGCTTCCCTGAAGTGCTGTCTGAGTTCACTGACTTTACACAAGACAAGGAGTACAATGACAACCTGACTTTCTACTTAGTGCTGGCTTTGGCTGTAGTGTCCTTCCTCTTCATCACGTGTTTAGTGGTTATTATATCAGTGAAGATCTACAGGTGGAGACAGTCTCGCGTCATGTACAGCTCCAATCTCCCTGTGATTCCGTATTATCCACCACGTTACTCAGACACTTTGGGGACAGGCACAGGGACTCTCCAACACGTGTACAACTACGAGGTGTGCAGGACGACTGACTCCAGAAAGAGTGACTGTAAGTTCAGCGGAGCCGGTAGTCAGAACGTGCTGATAATGGACCCCAGTTCTACAGGGACGATGCAGCGGATACAGAGTGAGAGGAGCATCCTGGATGAACCAGACTCTCCTCTAGAGGTTGGAAAACTTTAAGAATTATGATGTGTAATTTGAATGCAAATTTACGTTATTGTCCTGGTAGTCAATGTAACTGCTTTCCGTTGTAATCTGAATATAAATACTTGAGAAGCTTAAGTGTTACCACCGCATTCATATTCAGAACCATGGACAGTGACACTTAAAGCTGCAATCACAAATTAATGCACCCTTTTTTTCTTCTTTTCGTTTTGGCTTCAACTCGCTTATTCATATCTAAAAAAAAAAACGTTTTAGTATTCATACCAATATTCATTATTTGTTTTAATTTATTTAAATAGAAGCACATATATTGTGTGACACATAAATATCCCAAGATAATGCCATTAATGTTTTGATTGTAATTATTTCGTATGACTAAACCAGTTCTCTCTATTGTAATCTGTATTTTCAACTCAAAGGGTCGCTGTTGGCAAACGTGTTGCGATTTATAGATGCTATTTTTTTCCTGTCTATGTCCTGCCCCTTCGTTTATATACAGCGGACATAATCGGAGAGAGACAGAATACACAGTCCGTGCTCATAAGAATCCATGCGCGGAATTGTACAACTGGATATTTAGTTTTGCTTCCTACGGTTGGAGCGTGGACTATTTTTTTTTGTTTTCTACCTTCACATTGACTGCTTTGGTTTTGCGTTTGATTTAATGGTGCAGGAAACATACGAGGAGAACAATGAGACGGCAAGTACTGTTGTTTCTCTCGGTGCTCTGTCTCGGCTGCGTGCTCGGGCAGGTCAGCTATTCCGTTCCCGAAGAAATGGCGAAAGGCTCTGTTGTTGGTAACATAGCGCATGATTTAGGTTTAGATCTTAAAAGGCTGAAATCAGGTAAAGCTCGTGTCTACACGGGAGGCAGCGTAGAATACATCGGGCTGAATAAAGAAAGGGGAGTCCTTTTCATCCAAGAGAGGATAGACAGAGAGGCGTTATGTGGAGAGACGACGCCTTGTGCTTTACATTTCCAGTTGATTCTGGAAAATCCAATGGAACTGTTTCGTGTAACAGTAGAGATCACCGACATAAACGATAACACCCCCACGTTCACAAATGCAGAAAAACGCTTTGAAATCAGCGAGTCTGCTGTGATTGGATCGAAATTCAATTTAGAGAAAGCCATCGATTCGGATATTGCAATAAATGGTTTACAACAATACTTACTTGCTCCTACTGATAACTTCGTATTAAAACTGCAAAATCAAGCAGATGGCAGTAAAAAAGTCGAGATGGTTTTACAGAAGCCTCTCGATCGAGAAAAGCAGGAACACATTTCGCTGTTGTTAACTGCTATAGATGGAGGAGAGCCGCAGATGTCGGGGACAATGCGGATATTTGTCAATGTATTAGATGTTAATGACAACGCACCGACATTCGCAAAACCTCTGTATAAAGCCAAAATACTAGAAAACTCTCCGAAAGGCACCAGCGTAACGACTGTAAGTGCATCTGATAAAGATATCGGCATAAACGGAGAAGTATCATATACAATATCATCAAGTAAACGTGTTTTGTCTGAAATGTTTAATATCAACATAAAAACCGGTGAAATTATTCTAGTTGGTGAAATAGATTATGAAAAGGCAAAAATGTATCAAATGGATATTGAAGTTGTAGACAGTGGGGGACTCTCTGATTCTACTAAATTAATCGTTGATGTTGTTGATATGAATGACAATAATCCTCATATAAACATTGTTTCTAAGTCTGAGTCCATATTAGAGGACTCACCTCCAAATACTGTTATAGCAATGTTAAGTGTAAATGATCCAGATTCAGAGAATAATGGAGATGTGGAGTGTAATATAGACGGTGACATTCCTTTCAAAATAAAAACTACATCAAATGGGTTTTATACTTTAGTTACAGAGGTCGATTTAGACAGAGAGACAGCTTCTCAATATAATATAACGGTGACCTGCTCTGATGAAGGAGTCCCCTCCCTCTCCAGCAGCGTCACTCTCTCCTTACAGATCTCTGATGTGAACGATAACGCGCCTGTCTTTGAGAGGAGCTCATATGAGGCCTACATTGTAGAGAACAACACACCAGGTCTCTCTATATTCACAGTGAAAGCCAGAGACGCTGACTGGAACCAGAACGCCCGTGTTTCTTACATCCTGGAGGACTCCTCTGTTAACGGAGTGCCAGTCTCCTCATATGTGTCCGTTAGTGCTGATAGTGGAGTCATCCATGCAGTGCGCTCTTTCGACTACGAGCAGATCAAAGATTTCCACTTCCGCGTCAAAGCGCAGGATGGAGGCTCCCCTCCACTCAGTAGCAACGTGACTGTGAAAGTACTGATCCAGGACCAGAACGACAACCCTCCTCAGGTGCTGTACCCAGTCCAGACTGGTGGCTCTCTGGTGGCTGAACTGGTGCCTCGTTCAGCAGATGTGGGCTATCTGGTCACTAAAGTGGTGGCTGTGGATGTGGACTCTGGACAGAATGCCTGGCTCTCCTATAAACTGCAGAAAGCCACAGACAGGGCGCTGTTTGAAGTGGGCTTACAGAATGGAGAAATAAGAACTATCCGCCAAGTCACTGATAAAGATGCTGTGAAACAAAGACTGACTGTTATCGTGGAGGACAACGGGCAGCCCTCTCGTTCAGCTACAGTCATTGTTAACGTGGCGGTGGCGGACAGCTTCCCTGAAGTGCTGTCTGAGTTCACTGACTTTACACAAGACAAGGAGTACAATGACAACCTGACTTTCTACTTAGTGCTGGCTTTGGCTGTAGTGTCCTTCCTCTTCATCACGTGTTTAGTGGTTATTATATCAGTGAAGATCTACAGGTGGAGACAGTCTCGTGTCATGTACAGCTCCAATCTCCCTGTGATTCCGTATTATCCACCACGTTACTCAGAAACTTTGGGGACAGGCACAGGGACTCTCCAACACGTGTACAACTACGAGGTGTGCAGGACGACTGACTCCAGAAAGAGTGACTGTAAGTTCAGCGGAGCCGGTAGTCAGAACGTGCTGATAATGGACCCCAGTTCTACAGGGACGATGCAGCGGATACAGAGTGAGAGGAGCATCCTGGATGAACCAGACTCTCCTCTAGAGGTTGGAAAACTTTAATAATTATGATGTGTAATTTGAATGCAAATTTACGTTATTGTCCTGGTAGTCAATGTAACTGCTTTCCGTTATAATCTGAATATAAATACTTGAGAAGCTTAAGTGTTACCACCGCATTCATATTCAGAACCATGGATAGTGACACGTAAAGCTGCAATGACAAATTAATGCACCCTTTTTTTCTTCTTTTCGTTTTGGCTTTAACCCGCTTATTCATATCTAAAAAAAAACGTTTTAGTATTCATACCAATATTCATTATTTGTTTTAATTTATTTAAATAGAAGCACATATATTGTGTGACACATAAATATCCCAAGATAATGCCATTAATATTTTGATTGTAATTATTTAGTATGACTAAACCAGTTCTCTCTATTGTAATCTGTATTTTCAACTCAAAGGGTCGCTGTTGGCAAACGTGTTGCGATTTAAAGATGCTATTTTTTCCTGTCTATGTCCTGCCCCTTCGTTTATATACTGCGGACATAATCGGAGAGAGACAGAATACACAGTCCGTGCTCATAAGAATCCATGCGAGGAATTGTACAACTGGATATTTAGTTTTGCTTCCTACGGTTGGAGCGTGGACTATTTTTTTTGTTTTCTACCTTCACATTGACTGCTTTGGTAATGCGTTTGATTTAATGGTGCAGGAAACCACTACGAGGAGAACAATGAGACGGCAAGTACTGTTGTTTCTGTCGGTGCTCTGTCTCGGCTGCGTGCTCGGGCAGGTCAGCTATTCCGTTCCCGAAGAAATGGCGAAAAGCTCTGTTGTTGGTAACATAGCGCATGATTTAGGTTTAGATCTTAAAAGGCTGAAATCAGGTAAAGCTCGTGTCTACACGGGAGGCAGCGTAGAATACATCGGGCTGAATAAAGAAAGGGGAGTCCTTTTTATCCAAGAGAGAATAGACAGAGAGGCGTTATGTGGAGAGACGACGCCTTGTGCTTTACATTTCCAGTTGATTCTGGAAAATCCAATGGAACTGTTTCGTGTAACAGTAGAGATCACCGACATAAACGATAACACCCCCACGTTCACAAATGCAGAAAAACGCTTTGAAATCAGCGAGTCTGCTGTGATTGGATCGAAATTTGTATTAGAGAAAGCCATCGATTCTGATATTGGGATTAATGGTTTACAACAATACTCACTTGCTTCGACTGATAACTTTGTATTAAAACTCGAAAATCAAGCAGATGGCAGTAAAAAAGTCGAGATGGTTTTACAGAAGCCTCTCGATCGAGAAAAGCAGGAACACATTTCGCTGTTGTTAACTGCTATAGATGGAGGAGAGCCGCAGATGTCGGGGACATTGCGAATATTGGTCAATGTATTAGATGTTAATGACAACGCACCTGCATTTGTTAAACCTCTGTATAAAGCCAAAATACTGGAAAACTCTCCGAAAGGCACCAGCGTAACAACTGTAAGTGCATCTGATAAAGATATCGGCATAAACGGAGAAGTATCATATATTATATCTACCAGTAAACGTATTTTGTCTGAACTGTTTAATATCAATTCCAAGACAGGTGAAATTGTTCTCGTCGGTGAAATAGATTATGAAAAGGCAAAAATGTATCAAATCGATATTGAAGCTGTAGACAGCGGGGGATTATCTGATTCTACTAAAGTAATAGTTGATGTTGTTGATATAAATGACAATAATCCTGATATAAACATTGTTTCTAAATCTGAGTCCATATTAGAGGACTCACCTCCAAATACTGTTATAGCAATGTTAAGTGTAAATGATCCAGATTCAGAGAATAATGGAGATGTAGAGTGTAATATAGACGGTGACATTCCTTTCAAAATAAAAACTACATCAAATGGGTTTTATACTTTAGTTACAGAGGTCGATTTAGACAGAGAGACAGCTTCTCAATATAATATAACGGTGACCTGCTCTGATGAAGGAGTCCCCTCCCTCTCCAGCAGCGTCACTCTCTCCTTACAGATCTCTGATGTGAACGATAACGCGCCTGTCTTTGAGAGGAGCTCATATGAGGCCTACATTGTAGAGAACAACACACCAGGTCTCTCTATATTCACAGTGAAATCCAGAGACGCTGACTGGAACCAGAACGCCCGTGTTTCTTACATCCTGGAGGACTCCTCTGTTAACGGAGTGCCAGTCTCCTCATATGTGTCCGTTAGTGCTGATAGTGGAGTCATCCATGCAGTGCGCTCTTTCGACTACGAGCAGATCAAAGATTTCCACTTCCGCGTCAAAGCGCAGGATGGAGGCTCCCCTCCACTCAGTAGCAACGTGACTGTGAAAGTACTGATCCAGGACCAGAACGACAACCCTCCTCAGGTGCTGTACCCAGTCCAGACTGGTGGCTCTCTGGTGGCTGAACTGGTGCCTCGTTCAGCAGATGTGGGCTATCTGGTCACTAAAGTGGTGGCTGTGGATGTGGACTCTGGACAGAATGCCTGGCTCTCCTATAAGCTGCAGAAAGCCACAGACAGGGCGCTGTTTGAAGTGGGCTTACAAAATGGAGAAATCAGAACTATCCGCCAAGTCACTGATAAAGATGCTGTGAAACAGAGACTGACTGTTATCGTGGAGGACAACGGGCAGCCCTCTCGTTCAGCTACAGTCATTGTTAACGTGGCGGTGGCGGACAGCTTCCCTGAAGTGCTGTCTGAGTTCACTGACTTTACACAAGACAAGGAATACAATGACAACCTGACTTTTTTCTTAGTGCTGGCTTTGGCTGTAGTGTCCTTCCTCTTCATCACGTGTTTAGTGGTTATTATATCAGTGAAGATCTACAGGTGGAGACAGTCTCGCGTCATGTATAGCTCCAATCTCCCTGTGATTCCGTATTATCCACCACGTTACTCAGACACTTTGGGGACAGGCACAGGGACTCTCCAACACGTGTACAACTACGAGGTGTGCAGGACGACTGACTCCAGAAAGAGTGACTGTAAGTTCAGCGGAGCCGGTAGTCAGAACGTGCTGATAATGGACCCCAGTTCTACAGGGACGATGCAGCGGATACAGAGTGAGAGGAGCATCCTGGATGAACCAGACTCTCCTCTAGAGGTTGGTCATTTGGTGTAATTTTGGTTCCATCTCGTTTACATGCTCCCCGTGACTGATTCATTCCCCAGTCACCATTTGCGCTCATCTGCAATCAGCACCATGGACAGAGACACTATTGCTGTCCTTGGCTTTTTCAAATTTGTGTTTGAATTACTTATAAATGCAGCAATTATTGGTTTGTTTGCCAGTGTGTATGTGTGTGCGTTTGGGCCTGCTTATGAGGTTATTGTTAATCGTTGAAACATAAGATGCATCATATTTACACTTTCTTTCTATCTATCTATCTATCTATCTATCTATCTATCTATCTATCTATCTATCTATCTATCGTTTTCGTGGCATGCAAACATTTACATAACGTAAGATTTGTCAAGTGTTTGACGATTACATGTCGGTGGTATTCATCATTTGAATATAACTCTTCGTGTCATATGTCATAATATTGCAGTATCGCTTTTCATAACGTGATGTACGAATAACGTTTTCAATTGAAATATCAAGTAAACCCCATTACCGTGCAGTTTTGCATTTGTCTTATCAACTTTTTGGTTTTCATCCTTGACCATTTAAATATGTAGTACTTTTTTATGTTTCTTGTGTCTTTCTGTAGTTCATCGCTGTGTACTCTTAGGGCCGCTGTTGGCCAGTGGGTTGATGTTTCATGGCGGATATACAAAGATACCTCCCCCATAATGATTATATTAGAGAAGGAAAGATATTCACATGGTTACAACGTCGGCGCCGTTGAAACGAAGACAGCTCTTTTGTTTTACTGATTTGGACGATTATGGAGTGATACCTTATATGCGCTTTCCTTTAAATAGTATGGACCATAAATATCCGTGGCACGTGGAACGTAATTTCCCCCATTAAATTTCGCGAGGAAAATGTCGAGCAGAACAATGAGACGGCAAGTACTGTTGTTTTCTTTGGTCCTTCACCTCAGTGCAGTGCTCGGCCAAGTCAGCTATTCTATCCCGGAGGAAATGCCCAGTGGCTCTTTAGTCGGGAATATAGCTCAAGATTTGGGTTTAGATATAAAACGACTGAAATCTGGTAAAGCTCGCGTGTATACAGGAGACAGTGCGGGATTCATAGCGCTAAATAAAGAACGAGGAGTCCTCCTTATCAAAGACAGAATAGACAGAGAAGCGATATGCAGACAGACTACGCCTTGTGCTTTACATTTCCAGATCATTTTGGAGAATCCGATGGAGTTTTACAGTATCACTGTGGAAATTACAGATATAAATGACAATCCTCCCACCTTTGAAAAAAATGAAGTCAGTTTTAAAATCAGCGAATCGGCTGTAATTGGCGCAAAATTTGTATTAGATAGAGCAATAGATCTTGATGTCGGCAAAAATGGTCTTCAAAGCTATGAGCTCCAACCGACTGATCATTTTGTACTAAAACGAGACAATCAGGGGGATGGAACAGAAAAAGTGGAAATGGTTTTACAGAAGCATCTCGACAGAGAGAAGGAGGATATGATTAATTTAGTTCTGACAGCTTTTGATGGAGGAGATCCGCAAATGTCAGGAACAATTCGGATTTCCATCACCGTGTTAGATGTAAATGATAACGCTCCTGTTTTCACACAGTCAACCTTCACAGCCACCGTTTTGGAAAGTGCCCCTGAAGGGACAATAGTCACCAGCGTTACTGCGTCAGACGCAGATTATGGAGCAAATTGTAGAATCAGGTATTCAATTACAAACAGTTTAGATCAAGCCCATGCACTGTTTCAGATAAATGAAGACAGTGGTGAAATTAAATTGATTGGAAACATGGATTATGAAAATGCGCGAAATTACCATATTAACATACGCGCAAGTGATGATGGTGGACTTACAGATTCATGTAAAGTCATAGTTGAAGTTGTGGATATAAATGACAACAAACCAACAATTAATATAATGTCAAAATCAAACATGATATCTGAACACTCCAAACCGAGCACTGTTGTAGCAATGATGAACGTTCAAGACCCAGATTCAAATGAAAATGGTAAAGTTCACTGTTTTATCAACGACAACACTCCTTTGACTATCATGTCGGCATCAAATAATTTCTATAGTTTAGTGACAGACAGTGAATTAGACAGAGAGACAGCCTCTGAGTATAATATAACGGTGACCTGCTCTGATGAAGGAGTCCCCTCCCTCTCCAGCAGCGTCACTCTCACCTTACAGATCTCTGATGTGAACGATAACGCGCCTGTCTTTGAGAGGAGCTCATATGAGGCCTACATTGTAGAGAACAACACACCAGGTCTCTCTATATTCACAGTGAAAGCCAGAGACGCTGACTGGAACCAGAACGCCCGTGTTTCTTACATCCTGGAGGACTCCTCTGTTAACGGAGTGCCAGTCTCCTCATATGTGTCCGTTAGTGCTGATAGTGGAGTCATCCATGCAGTGCGCTCTTTCGACTACGAGCAGATCAAAGATTTCCACTTCCGCGTCAAAGCGCAGGATGGAGGCTCCCCTCCACTCAGTAGCAACGTGACTGTGAAAGTACTGATCCAGGACCAGAACGACAACCCTCCTCAGGTGCTGTACCCAGTCCAGACTAGTGGCTCTCTGGTGGCTGAACTGGTGCCTCGTTCAGCAGATGTGGGCTATCTGGTCACTAAAGTGGTGGCTGTGGATGTGGACTCTGGACAGAATGCCTGGCTCTCCTATAAACTGCAGAAAGCCACAGACAGGGCGCTGTTTGAAGTGGGCTTACAGAATGGAGAAATAAGAACTATCCGCCAAGTCACTGATAAAGATGCTGTGAAACAAAGACTGACTGTTATCGTGGAGGACAACGGGCAGCCCTCTCGTTCAGCTACAGTCATTGTTAACGTGGCGGTGGCGGACAGCTTCCCTGAAGTGCTGTCTGAGTTCACTGACTTTACACAAGACAAGGAGTACAATGACAACCTGACTTTCTACTTAGTGCTGGCTTTGGCTGTAGTGTCCTTCCTCTTCATCACGTGTTTAGTGGTTATTATATCAGTGAAGATCTACAGGTGGAGACAGTCTCGCGTCACGTATCACTCCAATCTCCCTGTGATTCCGTATTATCCACCACGTTACTCAGACACTTTGGGGACAGGGACAGGGACTCTCCAACACGTGTACAACTACGAGGTGTGCAGGACGACTGACTCCAGAAAGAGTGACTGTAAGTTCAGCGGAGCCGGTAGTCAGAACGTGCTGATAATGGACCCCAGTTCTACAGGGACGATGCAGCGGATACAGAGTGAGAGGAGCATCCTGGATGAACCAGACTCTCCTCTGGAGGTGAGGAATATGCTGCTAATGTTCTAAGTGTTCGCACACAGGAGGCTGATAAGTTAGTTTGAATTGGTCAATTTTGGCAACATTTCAGCACCTTGGAAAGCGATAATGAAAGCAGAGTTATTATTATTATTTTACTTCTGTCGTTTACGAATTGTAAGAGCCAGATTAGACTTAGTAAGATGTGTAGTGATGTGTGAAGAGACATGTTGAAATGCTCCTTTAGTTACGCTGACTACGTCCTTGCAAATATCGTTCAGTCGAGGATAATCTGTCTGCGACAAGACAGTTGTTTGGCCGTTGTTCCACGTTGAGCACATACTAAATCTTGCAACTTTATTTTGGTTGATTAAACCTTTTAAACTGAAGTTACGTTACTTTATTGAAGACTAATTTTGCATCAAACGTAGTTCCATTACACAGAACAGCGGTAATGTAGATTACAGAGAGATGATTGCTGCTTCACTAATGCTTTTGAAGTCATGACATCATTGTTTATCAAGTGACTTCTCTCGTTTGTTTTTGTTTTATTGTTTACGAGATACAGATATACAGTTATCAATAAAGGAAGTCATTGTATAGTCAGTTTTGCTTTTGTTATTGTACTTTCAACCAGTTATCATACTTCCATCTAGTCACTGAACTCTGAGATGGTCATATTACTCGTTGTTGTATTTTACTCTGAGCACGTTTTGGGGTTAATTTGTAATCAAACAACTAAAATGTAAACCAGCCAAATATGATTCGACTCCTGTGCAGTTTATTATTGAAAGACAATATACTCCTGATTATTATAAGCAATACTTGTTATTGTAATCATATAACTATTAAGATGTTTCTGTTCTGTGCACCTGCATTTCTCTTTCCACATGAAAACAATTGTTGTTTGGTATATTGAACAGAAAGGGCCGCTGTTGGCCAGAGTGTGGCAGTCTGCTATATGGCTTGCAACTGTACCTCCCCCTTAAATTGTGACATGCATAGACAATAAAACAGGGTTTAACAGCCCGTCCTCGCTTAAATGGAATACTGTTCACGTACACAGGACGTTGTTAGTTGTGTTGATAATTTCTTTGAGATACTATCGGAAACATAACTGTTCATACGGATATTTTTTTGTTTTTAAACGAGACTGGAATACAACAGCGAAACAATGAGACGGCAAGTGATGTTGTTCATCTTGGTTCTCTCGCTCACCGCGGTGTTCGGGCAAGTCAGCTACTCTATTCCCGAGGAAATGGAGAAAGGTTCAATAGTCTGTAATTTAGCTCAGGATTTAGGTTTAGACTTTATCAGGCTCAAATCAGGCAGAGCGCGTATTCATTCGGGAGACAGTGCAGAATATATCGAGCTGAACAGAGACAGAGGAGTCCTCCTCATCAAGGAGAGAATAGACAGAGAAACGTTGTGTGGAGAAACGACACCCTGTGCTTTACATTTGCAGATGATTTTGGAAAATCCGATGGAATTGTTTCGCATAACAATAGAAATCACCGACATAAACGACAATGTGCCGAGCTTTGCGTCGAGCGAGAAACGTTTTGAAATCAGTGAGTCAGCCGTTATCGGGTCTAAATTTGTGCTGGAGAAAGCCATCGATGCTGACATTGGTGCAAATGATCTCCAAAGCTATTCGCTTAATCCAACAAACAACTTTGCATTGAAAATAGAGAATCAAGCGGACGGAAGTAAAAAGGTAGAAATGGTTCTACAGAAGCCTCTGGACCGAGAGCAGAATAATCAGATATCACTGTCATTAACTGCTCTAGATGGCGGACAGCCACGTATGTCTGGTACAATGCAGATTATTGTTAACGTGTTAGATGCAAACGACAATGCACCAGTTTTTACTAAGCCAGTATACAAGGCGACAATAACCGAGAATTCCCCGAGAGGAACGAGTGTTATAACTGTTAGTGCGTCTGACAAAGATGGAGGCTCTCATGGGGAAATTTCATACGCTATTTCAAATAGCAAGCGTCGATTATCCGACCTATTTCAGATAAATAGAAAAACAGGAGCGGTTATCTTGATTGGTGAAATAGATTATGAAAAAGCAAAGCTCTTCCAAATTGATATCGAGGCTACAGATAATGGAGGACTCTCTGATTCCAGTAAGATACTAATAGATATTATTGATGTTAATGACAACAGTCCTCAGTTGAAAATACTCTCCAAATCAGACACCATTTCAGAAGACTCTCCTGAGAATACTGTAATTGTTATGCTAACCGTAAATGACCCTGACTCTGAGAGGAGTGGAGAGGTGAAGTGTAATATTAATGATGACATTCCTTTTAAAATACAAAACACAATGAATGGATTTTATAGCTTAGTCACAGAGACTGCTTTGGATCGAGAGGTAGCAAACCAATATAATATAACGGTGACCTGCTCTGATGAAGGAGTCCCCTCCCTCTCCAGCAGCGTCACTCTCACCTTAGAGATCTCTGACGTGAACGATAACGCGCCTGTCTTTGAGAGGAGCTCATATGAGGCCTACATTGTAGAGAACAACACACCAGGTCTCTCTATATTCACAGTGAAAGCCAGAGACGCTGACTGGAACCAGAACGCCCGTGTTTCTTACATCCTGGAGGACTCCTCTGTTAACGGAGTGCCAGTCTCCTCATATGTGTCCGTTAGTGCTGATAGTGGAGTCATCCATGCAGTGCGCTCTTTCGACTACGAGCAGATCAAAGATTTCCACTTCCGCGTCAAAGCGCAGGATGGAGGCTCCCCTCCACTCAGTCGCAACGTGACTGTGAAAGTACTGATCCAGGACCAGAACGACAACCCTCCTCAGGTGCTCTACCCAGTCCAGACTGGTGGCTCTCTGGTGGCTGAACTGGTGCCTCGTTCAGCAGATGTGGGCTATCTGGTCACTAAAGTGGTGGCTGTGGATGTGGACTCTGGACAGAATGCCTGGCTCTCCTATAAGCTGCAGAAAGCCACAGACAGGGCGCTGTTTGAAGTGGGCTTACAAAATGGAGAAATCAGAACTATCCGCCAAGTCACTGATAAAGATGCTGTGAAACAAAGACTGACTGTTATCGTGGAGGACAACGGGCAGCCCTCTCGTTCAGCTACAGTCATTGTTAACGTGGCGGTGGCGGACAGCTTCCCTGAAGTGCTGTCTGAGTTCACTGACTTTACACAAGACAAGGAGTACAATGACAACCTGACTTTCTTCTTAGTGCTGGCTTTGGCTGTAGTGTCCTTCCTCTTCATCACGTGTTTAGTGGTTATTATATCAGTGAAGATCTACAGGTGGAGACAGTCTCGCGTCATGTATAGCTCCAATCTCCCTGTGATTCCGTATTATCCACCACGTTACTCAGACACTTTGGGGACAGGCACAGGGACTCTCCAACACGTGTACAACTACGAGGTGTGCAGGACGACTGACTCCAGAAAGAGTGACTGTAAGTTCAGCGGAGCCGGTAGTCAGAACGTGCTGATAATGGACCCCAGTTCTACAGGGACGATGCAGCGGATACAGAGTGAGAGGAGCATCCTGGATGAACCAGACTCTCCTCTAGAGGTTAGAATGTTACAATTATGATAATTAAGCTTGTGCTTCAATACAATTGTACTTTTCATTGATGTAATTTCCAGCCCATCCCATTTCAGTACCATAGACAGCAAGAGAACAGCATATCTTCTTTTGTCTTTTGTCTCTCTCTTCATCTCCTTAGTCTTAAATTGGTGGTTGTCTCCCTCCTCGACACTGATGATGGTTCCTTTGGGTAATTTTTGTTTGTTATTAATTCGGATAATATTGTGTGCTGTTGTGCATCAATTTGCCAATTTAACCGTAGGCAACACGTTGTATTTGCTGAGTGTTGAATTTGTCTGCAGCTAACCAGTAAAACAAGAGTATTATGTATTTAACTTGTGTAATTTCGTCTTGTGAACTCAGTGCGCCGCTGTTGACCAGCGTCTTGCCGTTTACATTTATATTTTTATACGACATCCCATGTCCTCTCACAAGCGAAAGACTCTGAAGCAGAACGCGCAGTCGTCAGTGGATGAAACACAATGTACGGAATATCCAGTTGGAATAATATCATCGTCCTTTGTTGATTAAACAAACTCGTCTGCAATAGTATTTGCATCGATTTCGCTTGTTACAAAAGGGAGAACACGTTAGTTTTGTTCGACGGGTGAGCTTGACAGAACAATGAGACGGCAAGTACTGTTGTTTTTTTCGAGCCTGTGCCTCAGCGCAGTGCTCGGCCAGGTCAGCTATTCCATTCCCGAGGAGATGTCAAAGGGGTCCTTGGTCGGTAACATAGCTCAGGATTTAGGGTTGGATGTTAAACGACTGCAAGCGGGCAGAGCTCGTATCCACACAGGGGACGGTGCAGAATGCATCCAGCTTAACAAGGAAAAAGGACTTCTCATTATCAAAGAGAAAATAGATCGCGAAGCTCTCTGTGGTCAGACAACGCCTTGCGCTTTGCATTTTCAGATTGCCTTAGAAAACCCAATAGAAATATTTCCGATTACTGTCGAAATTACAGATATTAATGACAATGCACCCGTATTCCAAAAAGAAGAGAGGAGGTTTGAAATTAGCGAGTCTGCAGTTATCGGCTCTAAATTCATGCTGGATAAGGCATTAGATCCTGATATTGGACTGAATGGTCTACAGAGCTATACACTCAAACCCAATGATCATTTTATGCTAAAATTACATAGTCAGTCTGATGGCGGTAAAAAGGTAGAGATGATTTTACAGAAACCTCTGGATAGGGAGAAACAGGAGTTTGCATCATTATTGTTAACAGCTATAGATGGAGGAGAACCGCGGAGGTCTGGGACGATGCAGATTTATATTACTGTATTAGACGCTAACGATAACGCTCCGGTTTTCACACAAACCATATACAAAGCAGTTGTAAAAGAAGGCTCCCTCACGGGAACACTTATTACAAAAGTGAGTGCATCCGATATAGACAAAGGCTCGAATGGAGAGGTTAGCTACGTAATTGGAAATAGTATGAGGGACATTTCAAAATTATTCCACGTTACTGAAGACGGGATTATTGTATTAAATGGGCCCATTGATTATGAAAAAGCCAAAAAGTATGAGATTGATATAGAGGCAGTTGACCGAGGTGGTTTATCTGATTCATGCAAAGTAGTTATTGATGTCGGTGACATTAATGATAATAGTCCTGTTATTAATATTATTTCATCGTCAAATTCAATAGGAGAAGATTCGCGTCCCAATACGGTGGTAGCTGCAATGAGTGTAAATGACCCTGATGCTGAAGAAAACGGAAAGGTCAAATGTGTGATTGATAAAAATATCCCTTTTACAATCACACCAACATCAAGTAATTTCTATAGCATCATGACAGACAGTGAATTAGACAGAGAGATCGCTTCGCAGTATAATATAACAGTGACCTGCTCTGATGAAGGAGTCCCCTCCCTCTCCAGCAGCGTCACTCTCACTTTACAGATCTCTGACGTGAACGATAACGCGCCTGTCTTTGAGAGGATCTCATATGAGGCCTACATTGTAGAGAACAACACACCAGGTCTCTCTATATTCACAGTGAAAGCCAGAGACGCTGACTGGAACCAGAACGCCCGTGTTTCTTACATCCTGGAGGACTCCTCTGTTAACGGAGTGCCAGTCTCCTCATATGTGTCCGTTAGTGCTGATAGTGGAGTCATCCATGCAGTGCGCTCTTTCGACTACGAGCAGATCAAAGATTTCCACTTCCGCGTCAAAGCGCAGGATGGAGGCTCCCCTCCACTCAGTAGCAACGTGACTGTGAAAGTACTGATCCAGGACCAGAACGACAACCCTCCTCAGGTGCTGTATCCAGTCCAGACTGGTGGCTCTCTGGTGGCTGAACTGGTGCCTCGTTCAGCAGATGTGGGCTATCTGGTCACTAAAGTGGTGGCTGTGGATGTGGACTCTGGACAGAATGCCTGGCTCTCCTATAAGCTGCAGAAAGCCACAGACAGGGCGCTGTTTGAAGTGGGCTTACAGAATGGAGAAATCAGAACTATCCGCCAAGTCACTGATAAAGATGCTGTGAAACAAAGACTGACTGTTATCGTGGAGGACAACGGGCAGCCCTCTCGTTCAGCTACAGTCATTGTTAACGTGGCGGTGGCGGACAGCTTCCCTGAAGTGCTGTCTGAGTTCACTGACTTTACACAAGACAAGGAGTACAATGACAACCTGACTTTCTACTTAGTGCTGGCTTTGGCTGTAGTGTCCTTCCTCTTCATCACGTGTTTAGTGGTTATTATATCAGTGAAGATCTACAGGTGGAGACAGTCTCGCGTCATGTATAGCTCCAATCTCCCTGTGATTCCGTATTATCCACCACGTTACTCAGACACTTTGGGGACAGGAACAGGGACTCTCCAACACGTGTACAACTACGAGGTGTGCAGGACGACTGACTCCAGAAAGAGTGACTGTAAGTTCAGCGGAGCCGGTAGTCAGAACGTGCTGATAATGGACCCCAGTTCTACAGGGACGATGCAGCGGATACAGAGTGAGAGGAGCATCCTGGATGAACCAGACTCTCCTCTAGAGGTTAGAAAAGTGATGCATCATACACGCCCTCCCTAATGCCTTGTCTTGTTTTAATCATCTTCCATTTTGAACACATTGTTTGGTCGTTTCTTTTTTCAGCACCATGGAGAGCAACCTTGTGCATCGTTACAGTTGTGTTTTCAGAGCGACAGAGAAGGTCGCCCGTACTTTTTGAGTTTTTGAGTTCTACTGAAATATTTCTCCACTGAATGTAGATATTTTTATAATTAAGCTACGTTGTATTTAACTTGAACAACAATTGCAATTTATGTCCAGTCTAGATACGTTCTTTTCAGAATTTCTGCCTCTCCTTTTTCACTACACATTTTCTGCAGTTTTGCTTTCTGAACTCGATGGGCCGCTGTTGCCTAGTCTGTTGCAGTCGACGTACTTACAGCAGTACCGCCTCTTCATGTCGATGTAATGGAGAGAATGTGCACACGCAGATCGCATTGTCTTTTGTGGAGGGATTGCTATACACGAGACTGCATAACGTTCATCTCTTTGCTTCAATTTTGAGGATTGTTTTTGCTCCATATTTTATTTGATTGTGTGTCCATCTTTTTGACGGATTTTACACGGTTGCTGCTTCTTTTTGCCGAAATAATTTCAAGCAATGAGACGGCAAGTACTGTTGTTTATCTCGATCCTCTCTTTTAGTTTAGTCTTCGGCCAGGTCAGCTACTCTATTCCGGAGGAAATGGCAAAAAGCTCTTTGGTCGGTAATATAGCTCGAGATCTAGGTTTAGACGGCAAACGACTAAGGTTGGGGAACGCTCGTGTCTATTCTGGTGATAGTAGAGAATACATCGAGTTGAATAGCGATAGAGGAGTCCTCCTTATTAAAGAGAGAATAGACAGAGAGGCGTTGTGCGGTGATACGACTCCATGCGCTGTGCATTTTCAGATTGTGTTAGAGAATCCAATGGAATTTTACAGTGTCACAGTTGAAATTACAGACGTTAACGATAATGCACCGTCTTTTGAAAAGAGCGACATTAAATTCAGAATTAGCGAGTCTGCAGTGGTCGGGGCTAAATTTGTTTTAGAAAGAGCAGTTGATTTAGATGTCGGTATAAATAGTCTTCAAGGCTACGTTCTCAAGCCAAGTGATAATTTTGTACTTAAACTGCACAACCAAGCAGATGGTACAAAGAACGTTGAGATGGTCTTACAAAAACCTCTGGACCGAGAGAAAAACGAGTTCATTTCTTTGGCGTTGACGGCTGTAGATGGAGGAGAACCACAGATGTCAGGGTCAATGCAGATACTCATCACCGTGTTGGATGTTAATGACAACGCACCTGTTTTTACACAACCGATATATAAAGGCAGTGTCGCTGAAAATGCTGCAAAGGGCACGATCGTGACCACTGTCAGTGCTTCAGATGCTGATCATAAATTAAATGGTAAAATATCATATTCAATCACAAACACTCTCGATGACGTCAGACAGATGTTTGAAGTAAATGAAGACAGCGGTGAGGTTAGGTTGACTGGACAGTTAGATTATGAAAAGAAACGAAATTTTCAGATCAATTTACGCGCAATGGATAACGGGGGACTAACTGATTCGTGTAGAGTGATTGTCGATGTCGTTGATATGAACGACAACGAACCGCTGATTAAAATAATGTCTAAATCAGCTGTTATATCAGAGAGCGCAAACCCCAACACAGTCGTGACTATGATTAACATCCAAGACCCAGACTCAGGTGAGAATGGTAAAGTGCAGTGTTTTATAAGTGAAAATATTCCTTTTGTTTTGAAATCGACTTCAAATAATTTCTACAGTTTAGTAACCGATAGTGATTTAGACCGAGAAAGATCCTCTGAGTATAATATAACGGTGACCTGCTCTGATGAGGGAGTCCCCTCCCTCTCCAGCAGCGTCACTCTCACCTTGCAGATCTCTGACGTGAACGATAACGCCCCTGTCTTTGAGAGGAGCTCATATGAGGCCTACATTGTAGAGAACAACACACCAGGTCTCTCTATATTCACAGTGAAAGCCAGAGACGCTGACTGGAACCAGAACGCCCGTGTTTCTTACATCCTGGAGGACTCCTCTGTTAACGGAGTGCCAGTCTCCTCATATGTGTCCGTTAGTGCTGATAGTGGAGTCATCCATGCAGTGCGCTCTTTTGACTACGAGCAGATCAAAGATTTCCACTTCCGCGTCAAAGCGCAAGATGGAGGCTCCCCTCCACTCAGTAGCAACGTGACTGTGAAAGTACTGATCCAGGACCAGAACGACAACCCTCCTCAGGTGCTGTACCCAGTCCAGACTGGTGGCTCTCTGGTGGCTGAACTGGTGCCTCGTTCAGCAGATGTGGGCTATCTGGTCACTAAAGTGGTGGCTGTGGATGTGGACTCTGGACAGAATGCCTGGCTCTCCTATAAACTGCAGAAAGCCACAGACAGGGCGCTGTTTGAAGTGGGCTTACAGAATGGAGAAATAAGAACTATCCGCCAAGTCACTGATAAAGATGCTGTGAAACAAAGACTGACTGTTATCGTGGAGGACAACGGGCAGCCCTCTCGTTCAGCTACAGTCATTGTTAACGTGGCGGTGGCGGACAGCTTCCCTGAAGTGCTGTCTGAGTTCACTGACTTTACACAAGACAAGGAGTACAATGACAACCTGACTTTCTACTTAGTGCTGGCTTTGGCTGTAGTGTCCTTCCTCTTCATCACGTGTTTAGTGGTTATTATATCAGTGAAGATCTACAGGTGGAGACAGTCTCGTGTCATGTATAGCTCCAATCTCCCTGTGATTCCGTATTATCCACCACGTTACTCAGACACTTTGGGGACAGGCACAGGGACTCTCCAACACGTGTACAACTACGAGGTGTGCAGGACGACTGACTCCAGAAAGAGTGACTGTAAGTTCAGCGGAGCCGGTAGTCAGAACGTGCTGATAATGGACCCCAGTTCTACAGGGACGATGCAGCGGATACAGAGTGAGAGGAGCATCCTGGATGAACCACACTCTCCTCTAGAGGTTAGAACTTGCTATCTGTCGAAGTAACTCTTTAAATCACTTTCCCCTCATATTCAGAACCATGGACAGCGATATGGTTTATAAAAACATGTTATTTTCACGTCTTTTTTCCATTTTCTAAATCGGTCTTACATTTGTATACACTCTGTTTGCATTCATCAAAAAGCTGTATATGAAATAATACGGAACTGTCACGGAGAAGCGTTTTTTGTTTCTTTGCTGTGTTTTATTCTTTACCATGGCTCAGTTTGTTTTGCACTTTGAAATGCAATTTTACTTTATGAACTCAGAGTGCCGCTGTTGGCCAGTCTGTATTAGATTTTCCGCAAAATCGTTGTACCTCCCACACTGTCTTTATTTTAGAGAGAGAAAGAGCCAGAAGCAAAGCACACCGTCTGGACTTTACCGGAGATAGAGGGATTTGTGTCATATTGGAATATGCTTTGAAAACTGGCGTTGACTGAAAAAAATCGCGAGGCAAACGCCATAGCGCTTTTTTTTTGCACTGGAATAACGTCGGGCAGAACAATGAGGTGGCAAGTACTGTCGTTTTTCTTAGTCCTCTCCGTCAGCGTGGTGCTCGGGCAGGTCAGCTACTCCATTCCCGAGGAAATGCCGAAAGGTTCCCTCGTAGGAAACATGGCGAGGGATTTTGGCTTGGATGTTAAAAGACTAAAATCGGGTAAAGCTCGCATTTTTACTCGAGACAGTGACGGATATATAGAGCTGAATAACGAAAGAGGAGTCCTTCTCATCAAAGATAGGATAGACAGAGAGGCGCTCTGTGGACAAACGACACCTTGTGCTCTACACTTGCAGATTATATTAGAGAATCCGATGGAATTTTACACTGTAACTATTGAAATCACTGATGTTAATGATAACTCTCCATCTTTTGAAAAGAACGACGTCAAATTTAAAATTAGTGAATCCGCTGTTGCCGGAGCGAAATTCATATTAGATCGCGCAGTTGATCCTGATGTCGGCTTAAATGGGTTGCAAACATATAAACTTGAACCGACAGACAATTTTGTTGTTAAACTACATGATCAAGCAGATGGAACGAAAAACGTCGAAATGGTGTTAGAGAAACCTCTTGACAGAGAAAAAAACGAAGACCTTTCTTTAGTTCTGACGGCGGTGGATGGAGGAGAGCCGCAGATGACAGGAACAATGCAGATTCTAATCACCGTTTTAGACGCTAACGACAATGCACCTGTGTTTACGCAACCAATTTATAAAGCTTCTATTAAAGAAAATTCACCAGTAGGAACAGTTGTAGTGACAGTTACTGCAACAGATGCAGATCATGGATCTAATGGAAGAATAACGTATTCAATTTCGAGTATTTTAGATCATGCCCGTGGGTTATTTGAAGTAAATGATGAAACTGGTGAAATTCGGCTAAAAGGAAATGTTGACTATGAAAAAGCGCGAACATTTCAGATAAACATTCGGGCTAGTGATGATGGAGGACTAGTGGACTCGTGTAAAGTGATGGTAGACGTGATTGACATGAATGATAATGAACCCGATATTCATATAATGTCAAAATCAAACGTCATATCAGAAGATGCCAAACCCGGTACTGTTGTGACAATGATAAATATTGAGGACGTGGACTCCGGTGAAAATGGCAGGGTTCAGTGTAATATAGACTATAATATTCCCTTTGTGTTGAAGTCTACAACCAATAACTTCTACAGTTTGATTACAGACAGTGAATTAGACAGAGAGACAGCTTCCCAATATAATATAACAGTGACCTGCTCTGATGAAGGAGTCCCCTCCCTCTCCAGCAGCGTCACTCTCACCTTACAGATCTCTGATGTGAACGATAACGCGCCTGTCTTTGAGAGGAGCTCATATGAGGCCTACATTGTAGAGAACAACACACCAGGTCTCTCTATATTCACAGTGAAAGCCAGAGACGCTGACTGGAACCAGAACGCCCGTGTTTCTTACATCCTGGAGGACTCCTCTGTTAACGGAGTGCCAGTCTCCTCATATGTGTCCGTTAGTGCTGATAGTGGAGTCATCCATGCAGTGCGGTCTTTCGACTACGAGCAG
Organism: Clinocottus analis; assembly: GCF_023055335.1. Classification (NCBI taxonomy): domain Eukaryota; kingdom Metazoa; phylum Chordata; class Actinopteri; order Perciformes; family Cottidae; genus Clinocottus; species Clinocottus analis. The sequence goes on from NW_027175821.1 coordinate 10,056,891, forward strand.
ATCAAAGATTTCCACTTCCGCGTCAAAGCGCAGGATGGAGGCTCCCCTCCACTCAGTAGCAACGTGACTGTGAAAGTACTGATCCAGGACCAGAACGACAACCCTCCTCAGGTGCTGTACCCAGTCCAGACTGGTGGCTCTCTGGTGGCTGAACTGGTGCCTCGTTCAGCAGATGTGGGCTATCTGGTCACTAAAGTGGTGGCTGTGGATGTGGACTCTGGACAGAATGCCTGGCTCTCCTATAAACTGCAGAAAGCCACAGACAGGGCGCTGTTTGAAGTGGGCTTACAAAATGGAGAAATACGAACGATCCGCCAAGTCACTGATAAAGATGCTGTGAAACAAAGACTGACTGTTATCGTGGAGGACAACGGGCAGCCCTCTCGTTCAGCTACAGTCATTGTTAACGTGGCGGTGGCGGACAGCTTCCCTGAAGTGCTGTCTGAGTTCACTGACTTTACACAAGACAAGGAGTACAATGACAACCTGACTTTCTACTTAGTGCTGGCTTTGGCTGTAGTGTCCTTCCTCTTCATCACGTGTTTAGTGGTTATTATATCAGTGAAGATCTACAGGTGGAGACAGTCTCGCGTCATGTATAGCTCCAATCTCCCTGTGATTCCGTATTATCCACCACGTTACTCAGACACTTTGGGGACAGGGACAGGGACTCTCCAACACGTGTACAACTACGAGGTGTGCAGGACGACTGACTCCAGAAAGAGTGACTGTAAGTTCAGCGGAGCCGGTAGTCAGAACGTGCTGATAATGGACCCCAGTTCTACAGGGACGATGCAGCGGATACAGAGTGAGAGGAGCATCCTGGATGAACCAGACTCTCCCCTAGAGGTTAGAACTTGCTATCTGTCGAAGTAACTCTTTAAATCACTTTCCTCTCATATTCAGAACCATGGACAGCGATATGGTTTATAAGAACATGTTATTTTCACGTCTTTTTCCATTTTCTAAATCGGTCTTACATTTGTATACACTCTGTTTGCATTCATCAAGAAGCTGTATATGAAATAATACGGAACTGTCACGGGAGAATTATTTTTTGTTTCTTTGCTGTTTTTTATTCTTTACCATGGCTCAGTTTGTTTTGCACTTTAAAATGCAATTTTACTTTATAAACTCAGAGTGCCGCTGTTGGCCAGTCTGTATTGGATTTTCCGCAAAATCATTGTACCTCCCACACTGTCTTTATTTTAGAGAGAGAAAGAGCCAGAAGCAAAGCACACCGTCTGGACTTTACCGGAGATAGAGGGATTTGTGTTATATTGGAATATGCTTTGAAAACTGGCGTTGACTGAAAAAAATCGCGAGGCAAACGCCATAGCGCTTTTTTTTGCACTGGAATAACGTCGGGCAGAACAATGAGGTGGCAAGTACTGTCGTTTTTCTTAGTCCTCTCCGTCAGCGTGGTGCTCGGGCAGGTCAGCTACTCCATTCCCGAGGAAATGCCGAAAGGTTCCCTCGTAGGAAACATGGCGAGGGATTTTGGCTTGGATGTTAAAAGACTAAAATCGGGTAAAGCTCGCATTTTTACTCGAGACAGTGACGGATATATAGAGCTGAATAACGAAAGAGGAGTCCTTCTCATCAAAGATAGGATAGACAGAGAGGCGCTCTGTGGACAAACGACACCTTGTGCTTTGCATTTTAAGATTATATTAGAAAATCCGATGGAATTTTACAGTGTAGCCATTGAAATCACTGATGTTAATGATAACTCTCCATCTTTTGAAAAGAACGACGTCAAATTTAAAATTAGTGAATCCGCTGTTGCCGGAGCGAAATTCATGTTAGATCGTGCAGTTGATCCTGATGTCGGCTTAAATGGGTTGCAAACATATACACTTGAACCGACAGACAATTTTGTTGTTAAACTACATGATCAAGCAGATGGAACGAAAAACGTCGAAATGGTGTTAGAGAAACCTCTTGACAGAGAAAAAAACGAAGACCTTTCTTTAGTTCTGACGGCGGTGGATGGAGGAGAGCCGCAGATGACAGGAACAATGCAGATTCTAATCACCGTTTTAGACGCTAACGACAATGCACCTGTGTTTACGCAACCAATTTATAAAGCTTCTATTAAAGAAAATTCACCAGTAGGAACAGTTGTAGTGACAGTTACTGCAACAGATGCAGATCATGGATCTAATGGAAGAATAACGTATTCAATTTCGAGTATTTTAGATCATGCCCGTGGGTTATTTGAAGTAAATGACGAAAGTGGGGAAATTCGGGTAAAGGGAAATGTTGACTATGAAAAAGCTGGAACATTTCAGATAAACATTCGGGCTAGTGATGATGGGGGTTTGGTTGATTCCTGTAAAGTGATAATTGACGTCATTGACATGAATGATGATAAACCCGATATCCATGTATTGTCAAAATCAAACGTGATTTCAGAGGATGCCAAACCCGGTACTGTTGTTACAATGATAAATATTGAGGACTCAGACTCCGGTGATAATGGCAGGGTCCAATGTGGTATAAATGATAATATTCCGTTTGCGATGAAGTCTAGTTCAAATAATTTCTACAGTTTAGTGACAGACAGTGAATTAGACAGAGAGACAGCCTCTGAGTATAATATAACGGTGACCTGCTCTGATGAAGGAGTCCCCTCCCTCTCCAGCAGCGTCACTCTCACCTTACAGATCTCTGATGTGAACGATAACGCGCCTGTCTTTGAGAGGAGCTCATATGAGGCCTACATTGTAGAGAACAACACACCAGGTCTCTCTATATTCACAGTGAAAGCCAGAGACGCTGACTGGAACCAGAACGCCCGTGTTTCTTACATCCTGGAGGACTCCTCTGTTAACGGAGTGCCAGTCTCCTCATATGTGTCCGTTAGTGCTGATAGTGGAGTCATCCATGCAGTGCGCTCTTTCGACTACGAGCAGATCAAAGATTTCCACTTCCGCGTCAAAGCGCAGGATGGAGGCTCCCCTCCACTCAGTAGCAACGTGACTGTGAAAGTACTGATCCAGGACCAGAACGACAACCCCCCTCAGGTGCTGTACCCAGTCCAGACTGGTGGCTCTCTGGTGGCTGAACTGGTGCCTCGTTCAGCAGATGTGGGCTATCTGGTCACTAAAGTGGTGGCTGTGGATGTGGACTCTGGACAGAATGCCTGGCTCTCCTATAAACTGCAGAAAGCCACAGACAGGGCGCTGTTTGAAGTGGGCTTACAGAATGGAGAAATAAGAACTATCCGCCAAGTCACTGATAAAGATGCTGTGAAACAAAGACTGACTGTTATCGTGGAGGACAACGGGCAGCCCTCTCGTTCAGCTACAGTCATTGTTAACGTGGCGGTGGCGGACAGCTTCCCTGAAGTGCTGTCTGAGTTCACTGACTTTACACAAGACAAGGAGTACAATGACAACCTGACTTTCTACTTAGTGCTGGCTTTGGCTGTAGTGTCCTTCCTCTTCATCACGTGTTTAGTGGTTATTATATCAGTGAAGATCTACAGGTGGAAACAGTCTCGCGTCATGTATAGCTCCAATCTCCCTGTGATTCCGTATTATCCACCTCGTTACTCGGACACTTTGGGGACAGGCACAGGGACTCTCCAACACGTGTACAACTACGAGGTGTGCAGGACGACTGACTCCAGAAAGAGTGACTGTAAGTTCGGCGGAGCCGGTAGTCAGAACGTGCTGATAATGGACCCCAGTTCTACAGGGACGATGCAGCGGATACAGAGTGAGAGGAGCATCCTGGATGAACCAGACTCTCCCCTAGAGGTTAGAAATGATTGTAGAAGTAAATGGCCATCCTACGGTCCAGTACCATGGACAGAGAGACATATACATCTCTGTCCATGGCGGGCACACACACACACACACACACACACACACACACACACACACACACACACATATATATATATATATATATATATATATATATATATATATATATATATATATATATATATATATATATATATATAATGTATAATGTATTTACTCGTAAAAAAATATCTCAATCCGTATTGTTAAAGATATGTCTGCAGTTTCTGTTCAAGTCCCTAAGTGCCGCTGTTGGTTAGTATGAGGAAAGTGAGGTTCTTTTCCTGAGCGAAGTCTTCCTTTGCCTGTCTGATGCATTTTAGGGCTTTATTCTGATCGTAACTAAACTGACAAAGACGGTCCTCCGCAATGCGCTCATGATCATTTGGTCGGATTTCGATACGGTTCTTTTTTTTTAATTCTACTTGGAATATACAAACGCTTTGGTCATGATCGGTGTTCTTTGTTGCTTGACCGGAAAAAAAACATTGTCATGGTGGCCACTGCTTCTCTGCGTTTGTGTCGCAGACCTGGCTCTCGGGCAGGTCCGTTATTCTGTACCCGAAGAAATGGCGACGGGGTCGGTTGTCGGAAATATCATTCAGGACCTCGGCTTGGATGTTAAACGGATGAAATCTGGGCGGGCTAGGATATTTACCGAGGACGGCAGTGAGTACATTGGTCTTAATGCAGAAAAGGGAACTTTGGTCGTGGCTAAACGAATAGACAGAGAAGAATTGTGCAAGCAAGTGTCTCCCTGCTCTCTTCATTTCCAAATAATTCTAGAAAATCCAATGGAGTTGCATCGAATTGATGTAGAGATTACAGATATTAATGATAATGCTCCATTTTTCTCGAAAAAGGAATACAGTTTTCAGGTTATTGAATCCGCCTCACCAGGGGCTCGCTATTCGATTGAGAGTGCTAAAGATCCCGATGTAGCACACAACACCCTTCAAACATACAAACTCAACCCGACAGACAATTTCAAATTGAATGTTGTCTCACGGCCCGATGGCACAAAATACATTGAAATGGTACTTCATACTTCACTTGACCGAGAAAAAGAAGAAGACCATAAATTAACTCTGACAGCATTTGACGGTGGTAACCCTCAGAAATCAGGTTCTGTCAAAATAAATGTGGTCGTTTTAGATGCAAATGACAATGCACCAGCATTCAGTCAGTCTGTCTATAGAGTAACGGTTCCTGAAAACGCTTCTCGTGGCACTGCTATACTAAGAGTCAGTGCCACTGATAATGATAAAGGAGCAAACGAAGAGGTAGTGTATTCATTTTCCCAACATACCGATAGTGCTTCATCCCTGTTTAATATGGATCCCCTCACTGGGGAAATGACCGTAGTTGGTATGTTAGACTATGAAAAAGCTAAACATTATGAAATTGATATTGAAGCTACAGACAAAGGTGGTCTGACGGATACAAGCAAGGTGCTAATTGAGGTGACCGACCTAAATGACAATGCCCCTGTCATAAGCATAATATCCCTCTCCAATCCCATACCAGAAGATTCGGCTCCAGATACTGTTATAGCAATGCTCAATATCAAAGACATGGACTCAGATAAAAATGGTCAAGTTAAGTGTTTTATTAGCAAAGATTTGCCTTTTAAAATCAAGTCATCATCAACAAATTTTTATAGCCTGATGTCAGACGATGTTTTGGATCGCGAAACAGTGCCAGAATATAACATAACTATAACCGCAATTGACGGGGGTTTCCCACCTTATTCCACAAACAAAACAATTAATTTAAGAATATCGGACATAAACGACCACGCCCCAATGTTCCCTCAATCATTTAGCACAGCTTTCATCACTGAAAATAATTCACCTGGTATGGCACTCCTCACTGTCAAGGCCAGTGACCAAGACTATGGCAACAATGCACGCATTTCCTATTTCCTTGAGGATAGCCAACTGAATGGATTGTCAGCCTCTGCTTATTTTTCAGTGAATGCAGAGAGTGGAGAAATACTTGCTGTGCGTTCCTTCGATTATGAGCAAAGAAAAGAGTTCCATATTTGCGTCAAAGCGCAGGATGGAGGCTCCCATCCACTCAGTAGCAACGTGACTGTGAAAGTACTGATCCAGGACCAGAACGACAACCCTCCTCAGGTGCTCTACCCAGTCCAGACTGGTGGCTCTCTGGTGGCTGAACTGGTGCCTCGTTCAGCAGATGTGGGCTATCTGGTCACTAAAGTGGTGGCTGTGGATGTGGACTCTGGACAGAATGCCTGGCTCTCCTATAAACTGCAGAAAGCCACAGACAGGGCGCTGTTTGAAGTGGGCTTACAGAATGGAGAAATAAGAACTATCCGCCAAGTCACTGATAAAGATGCTGTGAAACAAAGACTGACTGTTATCGTGGAGGACAACGGGCAGCCCTCTCGTTCAGCTACAGTCATTGTTAACGTGGCGGTGGCGGACAGCTTCCCTGAAGTGCTGTCTGAGTTCACTGACTTTACACAAGACAAGGAGTACAATGACAACCTGACTTTCTACTTAGTGCTGGCTTTGGCTGTAGTGTCCTTCCTCTTCATCACGTGTTTAGTGGTTATTATATCAGTGAAGATCTACAGGTGGAGACAGTCTCGCGTCAAGTATCACTCCAATCTCCCTGTGATTCCGTATTATCCACCACGTTACTCAGACACTTTGGGGACAGGCACAGGGACTCTCCAACACGTGTACAACTACGAGGTGTGCAGGACGACTGACTCCAGAAAGAGTGACTGTAAGTTCAGCGGAGCCGGTAGTCAGAACGTGCTGATAATGGACCCCAGTTCTACAGGGACGATGCAGCGGATACAGAGTGAGAGGAGCATCCTGGATGAACCAGACTCTCCTCTTGAGGTTAGAACTTATAGTAGAAGTGAACTTTGGCCATCATACTGTCCAGTACCATGGACAGAGATTCAAACCTCTGTCCATGGTACACACACATACCAAGTGCTCCCAACCCTTCTGTCAGAGCACTCTGATTGTTGACCATAGTGCCATCAGGACAGTGTTAAGACATTAAACAGATTCAGAGATGTTGCTCACAGAGGTGAGATCAAGCACTACCTTTTGTCTTTAAAACCTTTCCTCCTTTTTTATTTTTGTTTCAATATATTATTGGTTTTATTTGGAAAAAACACTTCAGTTAACTCACTGTTAGGATAGCTGTACTGTACCTTGTAACTCATGGAAAAGTCTACTCAGTTTCAGACCTTTTTCTGTTTTGCCAAAGTAGTGCCAACTTATTAATCTTTTTTTATCTCACAATTCATGTTGTGGTTGGATTAAACATTATAAACAGTATATGGGTATAATAATTACAAATTGGTTTAGCAATAGGGAAGAAATTTACTCTTGATGATTCAAAGAATATTTTCCGTCACTGCTTTGGGAAGAATCAACAATGTCATGCCGCTTACCTTCCTACAAACCAATTGTTGCCCCCAAAACCATTTAAATATTAAAGTTTAACTATTAATCTTTAAAATCTTTACTGCATATACTCAAACACAGTTGTTGCTTTTCCAGTATGCTTTAAACAAACACTTTACATGTGTGGTTTCATGTTTTGTTTGTGAGATACATTGTGTCAGATTACAATATCTCCTCCAAGATACATCTTTTACTGCATTTATTTTAGTTCATTTCAATTTTCTGATATTTGTATTGATTAGTTGATCATATATTGCTGGGAATTATATTCAATTACCTTAACATGCTATGTTATATGCCGACAAACCTGTTAGTGTGAGAAAACAATACAACAGCTACAATCAAAGACAGAGATGCTGGGCATGATCCCTGCTAAAGCTTTGGTACAGATATGTTCTGGATAGAAACAGACACACAGTGCACTACTTTTTCAGTGACCTAGTTCCCTTCATAACACAGTGCAGCCATGGGCATAGGGATACACACAGAAAAAGAGCAGGGATAGATCCATGCCAACTATAAGAAAGGGAGGTAATGCAAACCATAAAAATGCAAATATTGACACAATTATATTGATTAAGTGATACAAAATGTGCTACGAGGAAAAAGGGATGGTCACTGCTGATGCTTGGAAGATTGAGGACACATGAGAAAAGCAGTGTGATGGAGAGGCAGAGAGAGGCAGTGGGGGAGGGGTTGAGGCACGTGGTAACCGGCACAGTCTCCAACATCCCTGTGCAGCATTTGTGTTAGTGATGCACGGCAGCCATTTTGATCTGCAGCCCTCTTTGTCTGTTGCGATAGAAGGCTCAGGGAAGTATTGCATCTGAAATAGTTAGATGTACTGACTGTCTGTAAAGAAAACAGAGAGAGAGAGAGAGAGAGAGAGAGAGAGAGAGAGAGAGAGAGAGAGAGAGAGAGCGAGAGAGAGAGAGAGAGAGAGCGAGAGAGAGAGAGAGAGAGAGAGAGAGAGAGAGAGAGAGAGAGAGAGAGAGAGAGGGCGGGGGGGAGAGGGAGAAGGAGAGAGAGTGAGGGAGAGATTTGAGTGAAAATAATAATTGATAAAAGAGCACATATCGTCATTTATAGACCCAGCTTGATGAACGGGTGATGACTAAATGCTATGATGTGGACGAGGATAATTGTCTGCAGTTATGTTTGCTCAGTTCTGTCCAGTATAGGAGGAAGCATCATCAACTAAAGTGCCTGACCTGGTCGCTCTGGTGTGTGTGTGTGTGTGTGTGTGTGTGTGTGTGTGTGTGTGTGTGTGCTTTAGTAGTAAAGTCTGCAGGATATTCTGTGTGTGTGTGTGTGTGTGTTTGTTTGTTTGTTTGTGTTTGTGTAATTGTAAATTGACAAATTACAAGGCAGAAATGTAGGTTAATTGTCTCAATCTCCATATTGGCAGTATCAGCCCACATCTGTGTCTGCTTTACCTGTTTCAACTGTGTTTTGAACCATTATGTCTCATTTTGTCAGGGTTGTTAATAGAATACCATACATTATTTGGCCAGTCTCCATAGAGGTCAAAGCTCACAGAAACATACTTTCAAGCCAATAAACAGTTCAGCCTGTTTTGTATATTGTACCCATTCATTAAGTTGTTGTTTTTGTCTTTCTTTTGTGAAAACAACCTACCTTGGAGCTGTAATCATTCATTTTGTTGTTGAACTAACTTGTTACTGACCGCAAAGTGTAACCACGTGCAGAAGCTCCTGGCCCACAGGCCCAAGCTCTGGTTTAAGTGCCACGCCTTCCTAGCCAAGCTGTCTGGTGAGCAGCTGTGTGCCTCTGTGTATGCCGTTGGGGCTTGTCCCACACTGTGAACTATGAGTGTGTTTGGGGATGTGGTTATTGTACTATAACCCTTTATTGTATTTTATCTTTACAAGATTTCCCAGATAAAAGGGACCTTAGGGTGGGACTTAATTCCCACAGAGCAGACATACACGTTAATACACTGATTTTAATATCCGTTGAAGATATGGAAACAAATTCACACAGCAGCTCCTGAGCATAACACTATCTTCATGTGAGGAATGTTGTTGTCTGTCCCTCTGGGACTGTTGTTTTGCTGCTTCTTACTAAAGTTCACAATTAAACTGGTACAGGAGTGGGCCCTGTAGCTGGAGCCGTTGGAGAGGAAGTTGCTCCCCTTCAGAAAGCGTTCACAGTGCTTAAATGCCAAGTACATAAGACTATTGTAAAAGGTACATTTGGAAGTAAAGTACATTTTCTTTTATAAATATATTAGATTAAAACTAAGAACATATTGTGAATGGTGTTAATACATTACAGGTGGCAAATGTTGATTATGGTGCAGGTATACATTTGACTGTGATCCTCATTTGCATTCGATGATGTGAGGACAAAAACTGATTTGAACAGAGGATTTATTTCCAAGGAATCAGAAGACAATACAATCATGTCCTTGCATATTTTAATTAAGTGTACCTTTCCGTACATGAAGGTGTGTAAACCTGACGTGTGTGCTTGAGAACACATAAGATGTTGCATTTGGATGTGTGTTGTGTCCAAAAGGTTGAAGTGTGGAGTTCTGCACTGACTGATTCTCTGGAGAGGATTACACTGGGGATTATACTGTGTATTATGTTGGCAATGGCAAAGTTGTGTCAAGCACAGAAAGACTCCATAACCATACAAGTATTGCTAAAACAGATTCTCAAAGGTCAAATGTTGACATCAGTATAGTTTATGATTGCCTCTGTGTGTGTTTGATTATCCTAATCACATTATCCTAATACATTACATCATAATGTATAATGTGTATTATGTATTGTATAATGTATACAATACATAATACATTATCCTAATGAAACACACACCAGTATGGGACAGTAGTATTGCCTTATGCGAATAAAGATGTAGTCAGAAAATTATGATTATGGTATTGTCGTTACATAGTATGACTTCCACATGTGTCATAGAATTTGTTCACTTCATGATTCTATTGCACCCAAATTCACCATTTAAAATAACTTTAAAAAAAAAAGATTTGCTCTGCGAACTGCCATTCATCCAGTCACTGTAGTTAACATTGTGTCAATTTGCAGCTAATACTGGTTAGCCACTGTTCAGCAGTCATTCTTGGTTTCCAACAGTCTCCCTTTTTCCTCCTGATCTCATTTTCTGCATCCCTCCCCTCCCCCTCTCCAGCTGCACCACTCTGCTGCAGAGAGAGAAAGAGACAGAGAGAAAGGGAGAGGAGGATTGCTCAGTGAAGGACATTTAGTTCGGTCTATAAAAAGAAACTATACACCATATGGTGTCATTTCATCCTTGTGTAGGTCGCCATGTTCATGAGAAAATATATACATATCACTTTTTAGCCATTTATCAAGAGTCGCTTTATTACCCATCAGTCTATAAACACGAGCTTTGTTTGAACCAATGATCAAAGTACAAATATGTGTGCTCATCATTTCTCTTCTGTCCTCTGTCTTCTTTATTGTACATATGGTTTTTGTAGCTCTTTTTGTTGCCACCATCCAGCTTACAGGAAGCATGGTGGGATGCAAGGAAGGGAGGTGGGAAATGTTGCCATAGCAACAAGCTGACTCACTGGCAGGGCTGTACCATTTTCCATTGAGCCACAGGGGGTCAGCAGCAGATACAGCCTTTAAGCTGTAATGGTTGCATGCGATTGTTGACATTTGGAGGACAGGAAACACCCCTGTTTTGGGCAAAGAGGTGCAGCATCCTTAGACTGGGGTGATGGATGATAAAGAAAGGGGAGGAGGAGAGGGGAATCATGGCTGCTCTTGATATTTGCCCTGATGGATGCTTTCATGTTTGCCTGCCCCTGTTTAATAAAAAACACTTCTGTGATTAGTATATAGACTATATGGCCTTAAAATAACAATTCTTGTTGAATTATTGGATTCTGTACAACAACAGAACAAAATCATGTTGGTGTCCTTTTTTCTTCTTTCCTTGTTGGCCTGTTGGTTTTGGATGGATGTGTTTTTTTGGACCAACATTCTGTTATTTGCTCGTGCACAAACACAATGTATATTACAAGGTATACAGATAGACAGTAGCTGCTTTGCTTTGTTTAAGAAGCTTATATTTGTGCTCAAAGAGACTCATACACACATCAGCTGTGACAAACACAGGGTCACAGAGCTAAGAATCTCATTAATAAGGCATGGATTTTTCTCAGGGCATCGCCTCGAGGCCCTCTGCTGTTGGTTTTAGGGTAGTGGCTATGTGCAGCAGTGCAGTATTTATGGTTGTGATTCATAGATTTGTGGTATAAACAGGGTTTACAAAGTCATTATTTCACTCGTGTTGGTGTGGACTGAAGTGGTTTTACTGTACCAAAGTATGTTAATGCTTCTGTTTGAAGGGCAAGTTGATTGTTGTACCCACTTTGTTTAGCATCATCTAACATAAACTATTATGTGAATGCTGGTGAAAATGTATTCACAAAGCAATGAGTTGATATATTTTTTGGTAAGGCAGCTAAAGTGATCTGTAACTCTGGACTGCATGTCAGTCTCTCAGTTTTTTTGTTTTATAAGGATCATCATCCCACATACAAAGATAGCATTGCTAAAACAAAGTTTATTTGAATCCATCCTCTCTCTCTCTGTCTCTGTCTCTCACTCTCTAATACATTCACACACAAATACATTAACATGTGTTCCTACATTTTTGAATGAGATTGATCATTTACACCAAGCTTGGTTAATTATCTCATCAATAAAGGTTATTGTTTTCCTTGTTCAGTATTCTTAAAATAATCAACTCTAATTGTTAAGTATTATCATAATATGTCAAAATAATGTATCATACATTTGTTTTTGAATGTTTTCTGTTGAAAGGTAAATCACAATTTATCATTACAATATGTGCTGATGCAGGCTCAATCCTATCATCACTATACTGAATCAAACAACACACAATTGTTATATTTTTAAAAACTTTATTAGTTAATGTGCACAGAAGACTGTTTTTGTGAGCAATCCAATCTTGAGAGCATATTTATTATCAATAATGACTCTATGAATCACCACATAAACGAGCCACATGGTAAGTATGTCTGTTGCTTCCCAAAGCCAGAATCTATATGCTGACCACCAGTCTAAATGACATCCTTTGTCTCCTTTTTTCTCTTTCATGTGTCTCTCTTGTTGCCTGGTGCTGTTCCTGTCTCCTCCCTCACTCCTGTTAAATCCTGTCTCGTCAAATAAGGTAAGAAATAGTTTTCATCTTTGTTGTTCACAGCCATCAAACACAAAGAGTGGTACAAACATTCATGATTCTACAAATAGCACTGACAATTGATACACAAGCAACTGAACATCATACTCCAGATCATGATGCAGGAACATAATTCAAACACAGATGAGCACTAGATACTGTATGTTTTACAGTGTCCAACCATTACACATTTGCATTAAGTTAGCCAGCAACAGATCTGTTCACATACCTCGCAAAACATCTATGTCCTTGATGATTGCTTCCATCAGGTGTTGATGGAGTCAACAATTATTGATCATTGATCCTGTGTGAAAGTGTGAGTGGCTTTATGCGCACATATGATGTGTTGTATCTAACTGGGACATCATTAACCAATGGACATCATTACATTACTGGATTGTGGACAATAACATTTTCATATTGTCTCTCTGGGTATTGAATGCTACAGTAAACTTTTAAACTGTATTCTATTTTAAATATACATTTTAGCTCCTTTGTACATGCACTCTTTTTATAGGGGCTAAAGTATTTTACATTTGAACCAGAAGTTTACCAGTTCTTTTTATTAACATGTGGTTTAAAAGGGAAGTATTAGCGGAGGAAACCAGCTGGTAAAGGACAAAATAAATTCAAACCATGTGACACATACCTTGTTAAAAGGACATCATAAGCCAACTTGCAGTATTCTAACATATCAGAGGAAATTGACTCAAACTTAGTCAAGGGAACATCTATTAAAGATCAACAAAGTATTAGTTCAACTCTTTGGTCATTTTGGAGAGTGTAATTTGTGTTGTTTGTTTACCGGATCGCATTATACTGTAAGGTGTTCTTTATACTTTTAATTGCAAGGTTGTTTATGCTGGTTGAAACTAATTCAGCCTATACAGTCCTTAAACGAATAATTCAACAAAGATTATAATGTTAAATTTGTGTTGAGACTTTGGTTCAACTTTTTTTATCATTATGGAGGATGAGATGTTTCTGTTATTGATCCTATCCCATTCATATAAATTGGGTGGACTAAAGAATAGAAAAGCAACAGTTCAACAGCATCACAGGCTGCAGCCACCAAAATGACCTTTAACACATCTCTGAAACAATTTCAACCTAAAACTCGAACATATTATTTAAAACTGTTGCATTAGATGGTATTCCTTTTAGCTAGGTTGCCTATCAGCTAAATAAGTGAGTATGTAATTAGGATAGAAAACTACACAACTGATTTAACATACAAACCTTTAACTTAGTCGACTTGACCAAACCTAATATGGACAGTAGATCTATTGTATTACATTCACACTATGGGTTGCTGTTATTTTAATCATTCTGTGTCATTTAATCTGAAACAGGTTAAGGTAATTTAATGATGCATTAACTGTTCATGTTGAACAATATGCACTGTCACCTCACAACAAGTTCAAATCCCTTGGTTTGCTTAGTCCTTATTTGTGGAGTGTGCGTGTCTGCCTCTTTCTGTGTGGGTGTTATTGTGCTTGTTCGTTGATGTGTGTTGGCAATGTGATAGCTGGACCTGTTCAGTGTGCAACGTGCCTCCTGCCTGTGTATGCTGGGATAAGCTCCAGCCTGAACAGGGTATGTGGGTATGGGAAATAAATTAATGGATGAATGGGTGGAATCATTTCAGTCCATGCAATTTCAGCAATTTATGTTGTAGATCAACAGCTGACAGTGAACACATGTAATTTGAGGCTTAACTTGACATTTACAGTTTGAATGAAAGGCATTTGTGCTTCCAAATGTTTTCATCATTACACGTTGTGTGTGTGTGATTCAAGTTTTTATTGGAGAAGATCTAATTTAATTAACCTAAAATCATTCCTCATATTTATTTACAATAGAGTTGCATTTCCAAATGCTTCTTTTCCTCGCTGATAAAATACCAGTAGTATACATTTAGCAAGCACAATAATGTATTTTTAATTATTCAAGTATGTTTATTGTGACAATACGTTCTTGAGTATTTTCTTCTTCTTTTGAATTTGGTTAGGTGTTTTAGTCTTTATGCCGACCACCTCCTGTCTTTATTCTGTATGCTGTAAGAAAAATAGTAAGGAAGTTAATATTGTATGTCTTGGCTGCCTGCTGTCTTCAATGAGGGCTCGTGAGGCTGCCTGCCTCTCCAGCAGCATGCAGCAGCAGCAGTTGGCCGCCTGTGTGGCGCTGTCCACACGCGTGGTGCTGAAATCAGCTCAGGCGCTCTCCCTCCCTCTCTCACACTGCCTCTCTACATCTCCCTCTGTCGCCCACCTCCTTTTACAGCAGACGAGTACCGCAACAACGTATTTATGGGGTGTATGTTTTCATATTAATTTACCTATGGGGATACAGATTACATACAATATACACATTTTGAGCGTCATTGCTATTCTACATAGCAGTGGAGGGGTATTGCATGCATGGTTCTCAGAAACATATATGAAGGACGTAAGTGTAACTCAGGATAACACGCCCTATAAAACGGAGAGAGAGAGAGAGAGAGAGAGAGAGAGAGAGAGAGAGAGAGAGAGAGAGAGAGAGAGAGAGAGAGAGAGAGAGAGGAGGGAGAGGGAGAGAGAGAGAGAGAGAGAGAGAGAGAGAGAGAGAGAGAGAGAGAGAGAGAGAGAGAGAGAGGAGGGAGAGGGAGATAGGGAGAGAGGGCGAGAGAAAGAGAGGCACCATCTCCCCCGCCCTTTAAATTTGCTATTCAGACCTCCATACGGGTATTTTACGTCGGTCGCTCAGAGGATATTTTTTCCCGAGGCTTGTGGAGAGCTGTGGAGACATACTGACGTATATGCAGGCTGCATTGGCTTTCTCTGGCCACAGGAAGGCAACGAAGAGCCTTGTCAGCCACAAAGGCATGTGCATGCAGTTACATACAGACGAGAGGATGTATGTTGTTTAACACCAAACAGTATATGAGTGATCCTAAAGGCAGTTGTTTATAGAACATTATATCTAGTATCCGCAGCGTGTAATAATATTAAATGTATAATATAAATTTAATATGTATAGTCTTCCTGTACACATACAAGTTGGTTGGTGAGACTGTTTATTGAGTAAAGTCAAATTGTGTTTTGTATGATAGAGTTGTAATAACCACGATTATCTTCCTATAAGACTCATATTATACGTCACTGTTCTGTGTACGCTTACTGATGCCACCATTGGTGGAAATAGCTATACTCCGTCCACCAATGAAATGCAGAGCTGTACAAAGAGATCTACTCCCTCTCACCGAGTAGCTTCAGCGTCGTAGCCATTACAATGTTCTGTACAGGAGAGGAGGGATGCATATGCAGACACAAAGCATGACTGTCTCTGTGGACGCATCAACATTGGATCATAGACCGTTTACACTTAATCAGTTAAGAAGTTGGGATCGGAGTGAGAAGATATGGGATTTTTGGAACGAAGAATCATGTGGAAAAAAATGACTGCATGGCAGGTGTTTTTGTGGTGGCATCATTTCTTTCTCTTGTGGACTACAATAGACGGACAGACTCGATACAGCATCCCGGAGGAACTGAAACGGGGCTCTGTGGTAGGAAATCTAGCCAAAGATTTGGGTTTGGTTGTATCTGAACTGTACAGACGTAAATTACGGATAACCTCGGAAGCTGGTAAGCAGTATTTTAGTGTTGACTTGGGGAAGGGAGAACTCGTGGTGATTGATAGGATAGACAGGGAAGATCTGTGTGGACAAAGACCGTCATGTGTGTTGCCTTTGGAAATAGTCATAGATAACCCTCTACAGCTGCATAGAGTCGAAATCGAAATTCAGGATACAAACGATAATTCTCCTAGTTTTCTCACTAAGGAGAAAGTGGTAAAAATTGCAGAACTGGTCAATCCAGGCGCGCGGTTTCCTTTAGAGAGTGCACAGGATCCCGATGTGGGCTCTAATTCTGTACGCTCTTATCTTATCAGCAAAAATGATAATTTTAAATTAAGTATTAAAACCCACAAGGACGGAAGGAAAATCCCTGAACTGGTGCTCGAAAAACCTCTTGATCGAGAAAAGCTGCCTGTACACAATCTCATCATCACAGCTGTAGATGGTGGAGATCCCGTGCGCTCAGGTACATCTGAAATTACAATTATAGTACTTGATATCAATGATAATGCGCCCCAATTCGAAAGACAAATATATGAGGCTAATATCAGCGAAAAGGCGAAACCCGGAACGGAAATATTGCAAGTTAAAGCTGCAGATGCAGACGAAGGACTTAATGGAGAAATCCAATACTACTTCGCAGAGCAAACTACGGATTTGATTTTATCATTATTTGACATTGAACCCTCTACTGGAGCTATTGTTGTCAAAGGAAGTTTAGACCATGAAACGAGCCCTTTACATAGATTTGACATAACTGCTAAAGACAAAGGAAATCCTGAGATGGATGGGCATTGTGGCGTCGAAATTAAGATAGTTGATATTAACGACAATAATCCTGAAATCATTGTGACGTCTTTAACAACACCTGTTCCAGAAGACTCTGCAATCGGAACAGTTATTGCACTGATAAGTGCAAAAGATCCAGATTCGGGTGACAATGGTAAGATTACGTTAAGCGTGTCTTCTAAATCCCCCTTCAAGTTAAATCCTTCGGTCTCTAACCATTACTCATTAGTGACTAAAGGACCACTTGACCGTGAAAAAAATGGCCAATATAGTGTCAAGATAAGTGCTACTGATTCTGGAAAGCCCCCATTATCGAGTGAAAAAATTATACTTGTTGAATTATTAGATGTAAATGACAACCCACCAGTTTTCTCCCAACGTTCTTATGTAGTTTATGTAAAAGAGAATCATGCTCCTGGGAAAATATTGTGCTCAGTGTCAGCAACTGATCCTGATGCAGGTGACAACGCGAAGATCTCTTACTCCATCTTGGACTCGAAAGTGCAGGACGTGTCTGTCTCCTCGTATGTTTACATTAACTCAGATAACGGCAGCATCTACAGCATGCACTCGTTTGACTATGAGAAACTGAAGGTGTTTCAGATTCGGGTTCAGGCAAAGGATCAGGGCTCTCCGTCTCTCAGCAGCAACGCCACTGTCCATGTTTTTATCCTGGACCAGAACGACAACGCCCCCGCTGTTATTTACCCCTCCTCCGCTGCTCTGGGCTCCCTCTCTCATCAGAGGATGCCCCGCTCCGCTAAAGCGGGACACCTGGTCACGAAGCTGACGGCCGTGGACGCTGACTCGGGCCATAACGCCTGGATCTCCTACAAAATAACGGAGGCCACAGACGCGTCTCTGTTCACGGTCAACCTGTACACAGGGGAGGTGAGGACTAAACGCGCTGTGTCCGAGCAGGACGAGTCCTCTCAGAGGCTGCTCATAGAGATCAAGGACGACGGGGAACCGGTCCAGTCCGCCACCGTCACGGTGTCCATCCTGCTGGAGGACGGCCTCCATGAGCCCATCTTAGACCTCCGACAGAAAGTGGCCGAGCCCAGCAAGAAAACTGGGAGAATCACTCTGTATTTGATTCTCTCTCTGGCCTCGGTGTCCGTGCTGTCTCTGGTGACGTTTCTCATCTTAGCGGTTAAATGCATGAGGAGCAGCAGAAGCAGCGATAGTTGCTGCATGACACGGAGCGACTGCGATGGTTACAAGAACCCCAACAGAAACCTGCAGATTCAGCTCAACACGGATGGACCTATAAAGTACGTGGAGGTCCTGGGAGGAGACATGATGTCTCAGAGTCAGTCCTTCAGGTCCTGCATGTCTCCAATGTCAGAGTACAGCGATTTCACGTTGATTAAACCCAGCAGCACCACTGACTTTAAGGAGGCCATCAGTGTTCTGGATGCGTCTCTACCTGACAGCACCTGGACCTTTGAGAGCCAGCAGGTGAGCAGAACAAATTAATTAATTCAAGATACATATTCTCAAAAAAATCAATAACTTCTTTAAATATATATATATATATATATATATATATATATATATATATATATATATATATATATATATATATATATATATATATATACATATATCCGGCCAGCCACATACACACATACATACATACATACATACATACATACATACATACATACATACATACATACATACATACATACATACATACATACATACATCATAGTTTTAAGAGTGTCTTCAGAAGCTGTTTATGATTGCGTTAAGAACATATTTCATTATTTTTCATTTTATTTTGAATGCACGGATGCTTAGAGGCACAACGTATGTGTCTTGCTGCTGTGATCATCTTTTAAAAAACAAGGAATAATGACGTTTCACTAACTTGTTCACTGTGATTCGTTCAAGTAAGAACTCTGTACCTGCGCGAATATAATTGTTTACAACTCATTTCCTATTGTTGTTGATGTTGTTGTTTTTCCTTCTTCTCAAAAATCGTACTTTAAAAATGTTATTATAGCCATATGATACCTTTATTGACGTCCCATGAGTCTCAAAAGCAATCTTTTTGGTTGAAGTGAAGTAGCATACAGAGATGCTGCCACTTTAAGAGTGTCGATCAGTTTCCCTCTCATTGGATGGTGGGAGAGGATGATGTACACCAATAGGATTCAGAACTGTACAAAGCAATCTAGTCCCTGCCCCCATGCAGCTCCAGCACCATAACGCTTTCAATGCAGCGACCTCGAGGACAGAAACAGCAATGAGCCCGTAATGTATTATATCAAATGTGTATAATTCATCTTACAGCCATGCTCAGTAATTGTGGGATATCGGATAGTGGAACAAAACCTGCCATGATGGATTTCAGCGTTATTTTATACAACATGACGATTGGAATTAATGTGTTATAGCGGACCTAAGATGACAAAGACAATAGGATACCGGCACTGGAGATGGCTTGCGCTTTGGTGGCATCATTTCTTTCTCTTGTGGAGTACAATAAACGGACAGACTCGATACAGCATCCCCGAGGAACTAAAACAAGGCTCTGTGGTAGGAAATCTAGCCAAAGATCTGGGTTTGGGACTATCAGAGATTTTCGATCGTAAACTGCGTGTCTCCTCTGAGGCTGGTAAGCAGTATTTCAGCGTTGATGCAGGAAAAGGCGACCTGGTGGTGAATGACAGAATAGACAGAGAGACTTTGTGTGGACAAAGCGCCAGCTGTGTTCTACCTCTGCAGATTGTAATTGAAGACCCGTTACAACTGTTTCGTGTTGAGGTAGAAATACAAGACATTAATGATAATGCGCCCAGATTTGCATCAAATGATATCACATTGGAGGTTGCAGAGTCTACGGGTTTAGGGGTTCGTTTTCCTTTAGAAAGCGCCATAGACCCAGATGTTGGCAGTAATTCTTTAAAGTCGTACACTCTCAGTAAAGATGAATGTTTTCATATTAGAGTTAAAGAACTTGCCGGTGGAAGGAAAGTCCCTGAATTGATTTTAGCGAAAAATTTAGATAGAGAGAAAAAGGCTGTTCATACGCTTTTGTTGACAGCTGTAGATGGAGGCAACCCAGTGAGATCAGGGACCGCTCAGCTATCAATAAGAATACTTGACATCAACGACAACGTCCCAACGTTTGAGAAAACGTTGTATAAAGTATCCATAAGTGAAAATGCTGTAGAAGGTGCATTAATAGTACAAACAAAAGCAACAGACATGGACGATGGTCAAAACGGAGAGATAGAATATTCATTTGGAGCGCACACATTAGATTCCGTTCTCTCTGTTTTTAGTATTGATCATATAACGGGGACAATATTTCTTAAAGGAAAACTAAATTTCGAAATAACTCCAAATTATGAATTAGACATCAGTGCAAAAGATAAAGGCAGTCCGAGAATGGAGGGGCATTGTACTGTGCATATTGAAGTTGTAGACGTTAACGATAATGCCCCAGAAATAATACTCACCTCTCACCCAAAGCCAGTGCGCGAAGACTCGCCTAATGGCACCGTAGTAGCCCTGCTCAGTGCCAGAGACCTCGATTCAGGTGTTAATGGTAAAGTAACATTACAGCTCCCCAAGAAATGTCCATTTTCCCTAAAACCATCGTTTTCTCAAAATTACGCACTAGTTACTAGTGGTGTTTTAGATAGAGAAAATGTCTCAGAATATAATATAGAAATAACAGCGTTTGATTCAGGCTCTCCTCCGCTATCTAGTAAGAGATTCATACCTGTCAGCATCACTGATGTGAATGACAACCCCCCTGTATTCACTCAGCCCTCCTATAATGTGTACGTAAAAGAGAATGTGGTACCAGGCTCTATACTGTACTCAGTATCAGCATCTGACCTGGACTTTGGTGAAAACGCCAAGATCTCTTACTCCATCTTGGACTCTAAAGTGCAGGACGTGTCTGTCTCCTCGTATGTTTACATTAACTCAGATAACGGCAGCATCTACAGCATGCACTCGTTTGACTATGAGAAACTGAAGGTGTTTCAGATTCGGGTTCAGGCAAAGGATCAGGGCTCTCCGTCTCTCAGCAGCAACGCCACTGTCCATGTTTTTATCCTGGACCAGAACGACAACGCCCCCGCTGTTATTTACCCCTCCTCCGCTGCCCTGGGCTCCCTCTCTCATCAGAGGATGCCCCGCTCCGCTAAAGCGGGACACCTGGTCACGAAGCTGACGGCCGTGGACGCTGACTCGGGCCATAACGCCTGGATCTCCTACAAAATAACGGAGGCCACAGACGCGTCTCTGTTCACGGTCAACCTGTACACAGGAGAGGTGAGGACTAAACGCGCTGTGTCCGAGCAGGACGAGTCCTCTCAGAGGCTGCTCATAGAGATCAAGGACGACGGGGAACCGGTCCAGTCCGCCACCGTCACAGTGTCCATCCTGCTGGAGGACGGCCTCCATGAGCCCATCTTAGACCTCCGACAGAAAGTGGCCGAGCCCAGCAAGAAAACTGGGAGAATCACTCTGTATTTGATTCTCTCTCTGGCCTCGGTGTCCGTGCTGTCTCTGGTGACGTTTCTCATCTTAGCGGTTAAATGCATGAGGAGCAGCAGAAGCAGCGATAGTTGCTGCATGACACGGAGCGACTGCGATGGTTACAAGAACCCCAACAGAAACCTGCAGATTCAGCTCAACACGGATGGACCTATAAAGTACGTGGAGGTCCTGGGAGGAGACATGATGTCTCAGAGTCAGTCCTTCAGGTCCTGCATGTCTCCAATGTCAGAGTACAGCGATTTCACGTTGATTAAACCCAGCAGCACCACTGACTTTAAGGAGGCGATCAGTGTTCTGGATGCGTCTCTACCTGACAGCACCTGGACCTTTGAGAGCCAGCAGGTGAGCAGAAAATAACTATTGATCTTAATAATTAATTTTAAAAAACACAATTTTCGTTTATAATTTAGTCCAGAGCAATCATAACATTGATCATGGGAGACAACTGTGGAAAAACGAATTGTCTATCTATCTTTCTGGCTGGCTGGTCATTCCAGAAAAGGCTCGTTTTCGTTGGTTTCCCTGTATGTCCTCTTCTCTGTCTTGTAATGTGTGATATGGGGTTTTCTTTATACGTGTCCAATGTAACATTGTCCTCCAATGTGGGTAAATGAAAGTAATGTGCAATATATCTATTCAGAGACGAATAGTTAAGGCATGCATCATGTTAAGGTAAGACGTAAATTTGGACATTTCAGCACTACGAGGGTGGACAGCGAATGTGAAATAACACTTTAATCCTTTACCGAGTTAATTGATTTACTCTATAATCATATTGACAAGAGGTAACTATAATATATGTCTTTCACTTTCACTTTTTTTCTGTCACGCAAAATATAGTTTTTTTTTTTATTTTGTGAGATACTGATTGCAAAGAGATTTTCATGTATCTTTAATTTCTGACAAGGTTGTTTCATAGTATTCTTAATTTGTCATAATCACTTCAAATGAAAGCTCACAAAGAAAATAGATGCTGCCACTTTAAGAGTGTCGATCAGTTTCCCTCTCATTGGACGGTGGGAGAGGATGATGTGCACCAATAAGATTCAGAACTGTACAAAGCAATCTAGTCCCTGCCCCCATGCAGCCTCAGCGCTGTAACGCGTAGAATGCAAAGAGCTCGAGGAGAGACGGCATTGTGGTCGTATTTTTTAAGAGAAACTCATTGGTTTTAGCTTACAGCCATGCTCCAACACTGTGGCATTTTTTATTTTGGAGTATTTCATATTATCATGGATTCCTACATTGTTTTGAACAATATCTTGATTGGAATTAATGTGTTATAGCGGACCAAGGATGACAAAGACAATAGGATACCGGGACTGGAGATGGCTTGCGCTTTGGTGGCATCATTTCTTTCTCTTGTGGAGTACAATAAACGGACAGACTCGCTACAGCATCCCCGAGGAACTAAAACAAGGCTCTGTGGTTGGAAATCTTGCCAAAGATCTGGGTGTGGGACTGTCAGAGATTTTTGATCGTAAAATGCGTGTCGCCTCTGAGGCTGGTAAGCAGTATTTCAGCGTTGATGCGGGGAAGGGCGAGCTGGTGGTGAATGACAGAATAGACAGAGAGGCTTTATGTGGACAAAGCGCCAGCTGTGTTCTACCTCTGCAAGTGGTTGTTGAAAATCCCTTGCGGTCTCATCGAATTGAAGTGGAAATAAGAGACATAAATGATAATTCTCCTAGTTTCCTTACGCAAGAGATTAACCTTAAAATACCAGAATCAGTTGCACTTGGTAAACGTTTTCCTTTGGAGAGCGCGGAGGACCCTGACGTTGGGAGCAATTCTTTGAAAACGTACTCACTGAGCAAAAATGACTATTTTTCTTTAAAATTTAAAGACACAAAAAATGGTAAAGATGTCCCAGAATTGGTGTTAGACAAGCCATTAGACCGTGAAAAGAATGCTCTCCATCAACTGCTTTTGACCGCATTAGATGGAGGAAACCCGGCCAAATCGGGAACCTGCAAGATTATCATTAACGTGCTTGATAATAACGACAATTTTCCATTATTCAACGAAAATAAATACAAAGTGTCTTTAAAGGAGAACAGCACCAAAGGAACGTTTGTAATCAAACTTTCAGCAACAGACGCTGATGATGGTCTTAATGGTGAAGTTAAATATTCGTTTGGGTCCCGCACTCCAGAATCTGTGTTATCAACATTTGAAATAAATGATGTAACAGGACAAATCGTATTAAAAGGAGGACTAGATTTTGAGAGGTCTAAATCATATCTTATTGACATAATTGCTAAAGACAAGGGCATTCCCGAAATGGAGGGTGACTGTCGTGTACAATTGGACGTAGAGGATATTAATGATAATGCTCCCGAGATTGTGCTAACTTCAAATCCCAGTCCGGTACGCGAGGATGCACCAAGTGGCACAGTCGTGGCTTTGATCAGTGCACGAGACCTTGACTCAGGTGATAACGGTAAAGTGACGCTTCGGCTTCCCAAACGATCTCCTTTCACTCTGA
Organism: Clinocottus analis; assembly: GCF_023055335.1. NCBI lineage: Eukaryota > Metazoa > Chordata > Actinopteri > Perciformes > Cottidae > Clinocottus > Clinocottus analis. The sequence goes on from NW_027175821.1 coordinate 10,080,810, forward strand.
AACCATCGTTTTCTAATAATTATGAACTGGTTACTCGTGGTGCTTTAGACCGAGAGAGTTCCTCAGAATACAATATAGAGATAACAGCCACTGATTCAGGCTCTCCTCCTCTATCCAGTAAGAAAATCATACCCGTCAGCATCACTGATGTGAATGACAACCCCCCTGTATTCACTCAGCCCTCCTATAATGTGTATGTAAAAGAGAATGTGGTACCAGGCTCTATACTGTACTCAGTATCAGCATCTGACCTGGACTTTGGTGAAAACGCCAAGATCTCTTACTCCATCTTGGACTCTAAAGTGCAGGACGTGTCTGTCTCCTCGTATGTTTACATTAACTCAGATAACGGCAGCATCTACAGCATGCACTCGTTTGACTATGAGAAACTGAAGGTGTTTCAGATTCGGGTTCAGGCAAAGGATCAGGGCTCTCCGTCTCTCAGCAGCAACGCCACTGTCCATGTTTTTATCCTGGACCAGAACGACAACGCCCCCGCTGTTATTTACCCCTCCTCCGCTGCCCTGGGCTCCCTCTCTCATCAGAGGATGCCCCGCTCCGCTAAAGCGGGACACCTGGTCACGAAGCTGACGGCCGTGGACGCTGACTCGGGCCATAACGCCTGGATCTCCTACAAAATAACGGAGGCCACAGACGCGTCTCTGTTCACGGTCAACCTGTACACAGGGGAGGTGAGGACTAAACGCGCTGTGTCCGAGCAGGACGAGTCCTCTCAGAGGCTGCTCATAGAGATCAAGGACGACGGGGAACCGGTCCAGTCTGCCACCGTCACGGTGTCCATCCTGCTGGAGGACGGCCTCCATGAGCCCATCTTAGACCTCCGACAGAAAGTGGCCGAGCCCAGCAAGAAAACTGGGAGAATCACTCTGTATTTGATTCTCTCTCTGGCCTCGGTGTCCGTGCTGTCTCTGGTGACGTTTCTCATCTTAGCGGTTAAATGCATGAGGAGCAGCAGAAGCAGCGATAGTTGCTGCATGACACGGAGCGACTGCGATGGTTACAAGAACCCCAACAGAAACCTGCAGATTCAGCTCAACACGGATGGACCTATAAAGTACGTGGAGGTCCTGGGAGGAGACATGATGTCTCAGAGTCAGTCCTTCAGGTCCTGCATGTCTCCAATGTCAGAGTACAGCGATTTCACGTTGATTAAACCCAGCAGCACCACTGACTTTAAGGAGGCGATCAGTGTTCTGGATGCGTCTCTACCTGACAGCACCTGGACCTTTGAGAGCCAGCAGGTGAGCAGAGAGTAAAATATTATTTCACATGTATACTCTCACAGAATTTATCTAATTTTCTCAGGGGTTTTTTTTGCTTCAAATGGCATGGTTTGATTTGCTGTGCCAAACAGTTGAATCATTATAACACTCAGTTGTATATGTTTTAAATTGTGAGCGGGGCTTGCAAGTTTTCGCAATGATATTCCTATTTGTGTCTTCATATTCCAATACCTGCGTATCTTTGTAAACAGTTTTTAGATTTACAAAGACTTCTATGTCTGGGAGTGATTTGTGCTTTGGTGATTACCTCACTCAAAGAGCAATGGGAAATAAGCAAGTAAACTAATTTTGAGAATATTCAAATGAGCAAATTGTTAACTATTGTTTGAAAATATTAGCATATGCTGGAAGTTTTGTGTTTCATTTAATTACATGTATTTGAGTGTGAATTGCATTTTTGACACCTGGTAAGACTGAGTTGAATGTTATAATATATATTGCAATTTGAATTAATTCACAAACAAACAAAAAAGTATAACAATCCAAATAAAGATATACATATCGTCTAAATCTACATTGCGTGATGACATTAGCATCTATGTGCAATTGCATACGGATTTGAATGGTAGTGATGCTCCTGGAACATATTGCTGTTTCTATCTTATTGGATATTGGGCATATGCTGTGCACCAATAGCAGAGGTAGTTGTACAAAGAGATCTACTCCCTCCCCCATCCATCCTCACTGTAGCCAGTACATTGCTTCGAGCCCGAGATGAGAGGAGGATGCGTTTAAACACTCAGACTAAATAATATACTGTGTATCTGCTTCTCATGGTGCATGTATATAAATGGATATTTCTGGATTACAGCAAGTTTGTCGTTGATGGATTTTAACATTTACCTCGCCTGAACACTATTTCGATGGAAAATAACAGCTCATTGTAACGGACCGGGGATGACAAAGAGACTGGGATACTGGGACTGGAGATGGTGGGCGCTTTGGTCGCATACTTTCTTTCTCTTGTGGAGTACAATAGACGCACAGACGCGTTACAGCATCCCGGAAGAGTTGGAACAGGGCTCTGTGGTAGGAAATCTTGCCAAAGATCTTGGTTTGGGACTATCGGACATTTTTGACCGTAAGCTGCGTGTCGCATCTGAGGCTGATGAGCAGTATTTCAGCGTTGATGCGGTGAAGGGCGAGCTGGTGGTGAATGACAGAATAGACAGAGAAGCGTTATGTGGACAAAGCGCCAGCTGTGTTCTACCTCTGCAGGTTGTAATAGAGAACCCGCTACAGTTACACCGAATAGAAGTGGAAATAAGAGACGTAAACGACAATGCTCCTGGTTTTCTCAAAAGCGATCACATACTAGAAATGGCTGAATCCACCGTAGTAGGTGTGCGTTTTCCTTTAGAGAGTGCAGAGGATCCCGATGTTGGGAGTAACGGATTAAAGACGTACACAATAAGCAAAGACGATTGCTTCACTTTAAAAGTTAAAGAAATTGAAAATGGGCGTAAAATACCAGAATTAGTATTGAATAAATCATTGGACAGAGAGAAAAAATCCACTCACAATTTATTTCTTACTGCTATGGATGGAGGAAATCCGGTCAAAACTGGCACTTCAAAAATAACTGTAAACGTGCTTGATAATAATGACAATGGTCCGTTATTTGAGAATACGTTCTATAAAGTTGCTGTTCAAGAAAACAGTGCAAATGGTTCTTTTGTCATTACAACAAAAGCAACAGACATAGATGAGGGTGTAAATGGAGAGATTGAGTACTCACTTGGCATACACACACCACCAGCGGTGTTGTCAGTATTTCATATTGATGCTGTAACGGGAGATATATTTTTGAAAAATCAGCTGGACCATGAAACTCAACCCTCATATCGAATAGATATTAGTGCAAAAGACAAAGGCTCGCCAAAAATGGAGGGTCACTGCAGTGTGCAGGTGGATGTCTTAGATGTGAATGATAACGCCCCAGAAATTGTCATGACTTCAAAACCTACGTCTGTGCCCGAGGACTCTCGCAGTGGGACTGTCGTGGCTTTACTCGGTGTCCGTGACTTTGATTCCGGTGATAATGGTAAAGTTACGTTAACACTTCCAAAAAGATCTCCCTTTACTCTTAAACCCTCTTTTTCGAATAATTATGCACTAGTTACCAGTGGTGCTTTAGACCGAGAGAGTTCCTCAGAATATAATATTGAGATAACAGCCACTGATTCAGGCTCTCCTCCTCTATCCAGTAAGAGAGTCATACCTGTCAGCATCACTGATGTGAATGACAACCCCCCTGTATTCACTCAGCCCTCCTATAATGTGTATGTAAAAGAGAATGTGGTACCAGGCTCTATACTGTACTCAGTATCAGCTTCTGATCTGGACTTTGGTGAAAACGCGAAGATCTCTTACTCCATCTTGGACTCTAAAGTGCAGGACGTGTCTGTCTCCTCGTATGTTTACATTAACTCAGATAACGGCAGCATCTACAGCATGCACTCGTTTGACTATGAGAAACTGAAGGTGTTTCAGATTCGGGTTCAGGCAAAGGATCAGGGCTCTCCGTCTCTCAGCAGCAACGCCACTGTCCATGTTTTCATCCTGGACCAGAACGACAACGCCCCCGCTGTTATTTACCCCTCCTCCGCTGCCCTGGGCTCCCTCTCTCATCAGAGGATGCCCCGCTCCGCTAAAGCGGGACACCTGGTCACGAAGCTGACGGCCGTGGACGCTGACTCGGGCCATAACGCCTGGATCTCCTACAAAATAACGGAGGCCACAGACGCGTCTCTGTTCACGGTCAACCTGTACACAGGGGAGGTGAGGACTAAACGCGCTGTGTCCGAGCAGGACGAGTCCTCTCAGAGGCTGCTCATAGAGATCAAGGACGACGGGGAACCGGTCCAGTCCGCCACCGTCACGGTGTCCATCCTGCTGGAGGACGGCCTCCATGAGCCCATCTTAGACCTCCGACAGAAAGTGGCCGAGCCCAGCAAGAAAACTGGGAGAATCACTCTGTATTTGATTCTCTCTCTGGCCTCGGTGTCCGTGCTGTCTCTGGTGACGTTTCTCATCTTAGCGGTTAAATGCATGAGGAGCAGCAGAAGCAGCGATAGTTGCTGCATGACACGGAGCGACTGCGATGGTTACAAGAACCCCAACAGAAACCTGCAGATTCAGCTCAACACGGATGGACCTATAAAGTACGTGGAGGTCCTGGGAGGAGACATGATGTCTCAGAGTCAGTCCTTCAGGTCCTGCATGTCTCCAATGTCAGAGTACAGCGATTTCACGTTGATTAAACCCAGCAGCACCACTGACTTTAAGGAGGCGATCAGTGTTCTGGATGCGTCTCTACCCGACAGCACCTGGACCTTTGAGAGCCAGCAGGTGAGCAGATGACCGTTTATGATGATGGCCCGTTCATAGTTTTTTAATTGAATCACATCGCGCTGTTTGGTTGTCGTCTGATAATCATGTTTGCGTGGTAAAAACTGAAAGCACGCCTTGTATTATCAGTATAATATGTTGTGTATTATTGTCCACTTATAATTATGCTATTATCGATGCACACTCAATAATTGCATATATTCACCATCCCCTCTCAATGCGCCAACAAGTTGTATTGTTTTCCCTAAAAATCCACATACATTATGTATCATATACAATAGTTTGGGTAATATTATGGTGGCAGACGTTGTAATCACATAACCTGAACTGTGTCTGAGTAAAAAAAAAACGACTTTAAAATATGCTTTGAAAAGCGGATGCATTTTTGTCTTGGTTTACTTCAGCTAATATTGGCTTCTGGGCGTATTATTTGAAAACCCAAGTTGTTAAACCACATGAATGAAATGATGCATCTGACTTCTTTCACTGGCAGCACTACATCTAGGTCGACTCTAAGCGCAGCAAAAGCACTGTTCAGTCTTGTTCCTATTGGATGGTGGCATGGATGCTGTGCACCAATCACATAGAGCATTGTACAAAGAGATCTATCCCCTCCCCCTTGCAGCCTCAGCACTGTAGACGTTCACAATGCAAAGAGCTGGAGGATGTTTGGTGATGCGCTCATATCCCAGCTGAAAAGAAATCGCTCATTTGAGCTTCAAACATGAACAAAAATCCTTCACATATTTTTATGGGGATAGCTGACGCTCGTTGGAACTGGATGTCGATTTTCTCGATGGGAAATAACGTATTCTAACGGATCCGGGATGACAAAGACAATGGGATACCGGGACTGGAGATGGCTTGCGCTTTGGTGGCATCATTTCTTTCTCGTGTGGAGTACAATAAACGGACAGACTCGATACAGCATACAAGAGGAACTGAAACAGGGCTCTGTGGTAGGAAATCTAGCCAAAGATCTGGGTTTGGGACTATCAGACATTTTCGATCGTAAACTGCGTGTCTCCTCTGAAGCTGATGAGCAGTATTTCAGTGTTGATGCAGGGAAGGGCGAGCTGGTGGTGAATGACAGAATAGACCGAGAGGCTTTATGTGGACAAAGCGCAAGCTGTGTGTTGCCTCTGCAGGTTGTTCTGGAAAACCCGCTGAGTTTACATCGGATTGAGGTAGAAATAAAAGATATAAATGACAATTCACCTAGTTTTCATACAAAAGAACTGTCTTTACAAATCTCTGAAACGGCAGCAGTGGGGAGTCGTTTTTCTCTAGAAGGTGCAGAAGATTCTGACGTGGGCAGTAATTCAGTTAAATCCTACATTTTGACTAAAAACGACTGTTTTACATTAAAAATGAAAGAAGTTGAAGATGGCAAAACAGTGCCGGAGTTGGTGTTAGAGAAGCCCCTTGACCGTGAGAGGAGAGCGGTTCATCAACTGCTACTGACTGCATTAGACGGGGGAAACCCAGTCATGTCTGGAACATCACAGATTACGATCTCAGTGCTGGACGTAAATGACAATTTTCCAGTGTTTGATAAGAATATATATAAAATTATGCTTGGGGAACATACTGCAAAAAATACCTTTGTAATCAAAATTGAAGCAACAGATGCTGACGAGGGTCTGAACGCAGAAGTAGAATTCTCATTTGGCTCGCGGACACCGGATTCAGTTTTATCAGTGTTTGAAGTAAATTCAGTAACGGGGGAAATACATTTAAAAGGACACTTGGACTATGAAAAATCCACGTCCTACATAATTGAAATAACTGCAAAAGACAAGGGAGTTCCTCGGATGGAGAGTCACTGCCGTGTACAGATAGATGTTGTAGATGTTAATGATAACACTCCAGAAATTGTTCTTACTTCTGAACCACAGCCTGTACGTGAAGACTCGCCAAGTGGCACAGTGGTAGCTTTGATCAATGCACGTGACGCTGATTCCGGTAATAATAGTAAAGTGACATTGCGACTACCCAGAGGTTCTCCTTTCACTTTAAAACCATCCTTCTCTAATAACTATGCCCTAGTTACCAGTGGTCCTTTAGACCGAGAGAGGTTTTCAGAATATAATATTGAGATAACAGCCACTGATTCAGGCTCTCCTCCACTGTCCAGTAAGAGAATCATACCTGTCAGCATCACTGATGTGAATGACAACCCCCCTGTATTCACTCAGCCCTCCTATAATGTGTATGTAAAAGAGAATGTGGTACCAGGCTCTATACTGTACTCAGTATCAGCTTCTGATCTGGACTTTGGTGAAAACGCCAAAATCTCTTACTCCATCTTGGACTCTAAAGTGCAGGACGTGTCTGTCTCCTCGTATGTTTACATTAACTCAGATAACGGCAGCATCTACAGCATGCACTCGTTTGACTATGAGAAACTGAAGGTGTTTCAGATTCGGGTTCAGGCAAAGGATCAGGGCTCTCCGTCTCTCCGCAGCAACGCCACTGTCCATGTTTTTATCCTGGACCAGAACGACAACGCCCCCGCTGTTATTTACCCCTCCTCCGCTGCTCTGGGCTCCCTCTCTCATCAGAGGATGCCCCGCTCCGCTAAAGCGGGACACCTGGTCACGAAGCTGACGGCCGTGGACGCTGACTCGGGCCATAACGCCTGGATCTCCTACAAAATAACGGAGGCCACAGACGCGTCTCTGTTCACGGTCAACCTGTACACAGGGGAGGTGAGGACTAAACGCGCTGTGTCCGAGCAGGACGAGTCCTCTCAGAGGCTGCTCATAGAGATCAAGGACGACGGGGAACCGGTCCAGTCCGCCACCGTCACGGTGTCCATCCTGCTGGAGGACGGCCTCCATGAGCCCATCTTAGACCTCCGACAGAAAGTGGCCGAGCCCAGCAAGAAAACTGGGAGAATCACTCTGTATTTGATTCTCTCTCTGGCCTCGGTGTCCGTGCTGTCTCTGGTGACGTTTCTCATCTTAGCGGTTAAATGCATGAGGAGCAGCAGAAGCAGCGATAGTTGCTGCATGACACGGAGCGACTGCGATGGTTACAAGAACCCCAACAGAAACCTGCAGATTCAGCTCAACACGGATGGACCTATAAAGTACGTGGAGGTCCTGGGAGGAGACATGATGTCTCAGAGTCAGTCCTTCAGGTCCTGCATGTCTCCAATGTCAGAGTACAGCGATTTCACGTTGATTAAACCCAGCAGCACCACTGACTTTAAGGAGGCGATCAGTGTTCTGGATGCGTCTCTACCTGACAGCACCTGGACCTTTGAGAGCCAGCAGGTGAGCAGAAAGCATAGACCCAGTGTGTAATTTTAATTTGTTATATATAGATTTTTGTTTTGTTTTTCTGTCCTGACATGTTATTTAATGGTTCTGGGTCGAAGTAATCCGTCACATGATGTTTTTTTTTTTCTAAACGAAACTTTGTGCAGTGTTCTGGTGGTATTTATCCTTATATATTATCCGTAGTTTACACTTATAATGTTATAAACCCTGTCATATAATATAATCGTTTCGTTGACCGTCGTGTTTTCAGTTGGCTAATAATAAGATATTTAGATGTTCATACTAATTTCAACCGTGCCATCTTCGTCAACAATCAACAACAATACATGCTAGACTTCTGTTGCTCACATATTTTATTTGGCATTGTTTCAAAGGTCTACCTTGTGCCCACGCTCCAATTCTGCAGTTAGCATTGTGTACATGTATGGTATTTGATTTTATGGTTGTTGGAAGGCCCCATTTATATGAAAGGCATTTTGTTTCAGCACCACACAGTTGGACAGCGACACACTCAGTAGGCTCCTTTATAACGGGGGTAAATTGCTTTCAGTTACTGCATAATAATATCCTTTTCATCATTTAAGTCACGAATAGATGCTTTCATCAAAAGTTGAAATAACTATAACACGGAGAGTATTTGTGTTTTCATTAACATTACTTGCGACGTCTAACTTGCTTCTTATTATTTCTTTTCCAAACTCTGCATCAGTCGATGAAGATCATTTTAAGGCCGACTGTGTCTTTAAATGCACTACTCGCCCCCTTCTTATAGGATGGTAGATAGGTATGGTGGTCCAATAGGATTCAGAGCTGTACAAAGAGATCTATTCCCTCCCCCACGCAGCCTCAGCACCGTACTCAGTTACATTGCACCCAGCTGAACGAGAGGGAAAGATGCTCCTTTCAGGATTAAAAAAGAAAAATATTTGCCTAGTTTTTGGTATGAACCAATTTGGGATTTTTGTTTTGGAATAATGCATTATGGCAATGGATGGTGACTGTCGGCTTTTCAATAACCTACATGGGAAATCATTCTAGCGGACCAAGGATGACAAAGACAATGGGATACCGGGACTGGAGATGGCTTGCGCTTTGGTGGCATCATTTCTTTCTCTTGTGGAGTACAATAAACGGACAGACTCGATATAGCATCCCGGAAGAACTGAAACAGGGCTCTGTGGTAGGAAATCTAGCCAAAGATCTGGGTTTGGGACTATCAGACGTTTTTGATCGTAAACTGCGTGTCGCCTCTGAGGCTGGTAAGCAGTATTTCAGCGTTGATGCGGGGAAGGGCGAGCTGGTGGTGAATGACAGAATAGACAGAGAGGCTTTATGTGCACAAAGCCCCAGCTGTGTGTTGACGCTGCAGGTCGTCATCGATAAACCGTTACAACTGCACCGAGTTGAGGTGGAAATACAAGATATCAATGATAATTCTCCAAGATTCCCCTCGCAAGACATAACATTACAAATAGCAGAGTCGACAGCGGCAGGGGCACGTTTTCCTTTGGAGACAGCGCAAGATCTTGACGTCGGAGTGAATTCAGTGAGGTCCTATACTTTGAGTAAAGACGAGTTTTTTAGTTTAAAGATTAAAGATTTGTCTGGTGGGAGGAAAGTCCCGGAGCTAGTCTTGTCTAAATCTCTCGACAGAGAAAAGAAGCCTGTTCATCTGCTTCAACTAACAGCTATAGACGGTGGGAACCCTGTGAAATCTGGGAGCTCGCAGATAACCATAAATGTGCTTGATATTAACGATAATTTTCCTGTATTTGAGAAGAATATTTACAAAGTCTCTCTGAGCGAAAATAGTGTAAGAGGTGCATCCATCCTTAAATTGACAGCAAGAGATATTGACGAGGGTCCAAATGCGGAAATAGAGTACTCATTTGGAACTCACACACCAGATAGTGTATTATCTGTGTTTGATGTTGATTCATTCAGTGGGGAAATACGTCTTAAAGGGAAACTAGATTTTGAGACAAATGCAAATTATGAAATAGACTTTAGAGCACGAGATAGAGGGACTCCGAGAATGGAGGGACATTGCACTGCTCATATTGAAGTGTTGGATGTTAACGATAATGCCCCACATATATTTCTGACCTCCCAACCAAACTCTGTGCCTGAGGATGCACCAAGTGGTACTGTAGTAGCGTTAATCAGTGCCCGAGACCTAGACTCCGGTGACAACGGTAAAGTTACTTTACAGCTGCCCAGGAGTTCTCCTTTTAATCTGAAACCCTCCTTTTCAGATAATTACGCGCTGGTTACCGGCACCGCTTTAGACCGAGAGAGTTTCCCGGAGTATTACGTTGAGATAACGGCTACTGATTTAGGCTCTCCTACTCTGTCGACAAAGAAGACTATACATGTAAATGTTACTGATGTGAATGACAACCGACCTGTATTCACTCAGCCCTCATATTTTGTATATTTAAAAGAGAATGTGGTACCAGGCTCTATACTGTACTCAGTTTCAGCTTCTGACCTGGACTTTGGTGAAAACGCCAAAATCTCTTACTCCATCTTGGACTCGAAAGTGCAGGACGTGTCTGTCTCCTCGTATGTTTACATTAACTCAGATAACGGCAGCATCTACAGCATGCACTCGTTTGACTATGAGAAACTGAAGGTGTTTCAGATTCGGGTTCAGGCAAAGGATCAGGGCTCTCCGTCTCTCAGCAGCAACGCCACTGTCCATGTTTTTATCCTGGACCAGAACGACAACGCCCCCGCTGTTATTTACCCCTCCTCCGCTGCCCTGGGCTCCCTCTCTCATCAGAGGATGCCCCGCTCCGCTAAAGCGGGACACCTGGTCACGAAGCTGACGGCCGTGGACGCTGACTCGGGCCATAACGCCTGGATCTCCTACAAAATAACGGAGGCCACAGACGCGTCTCTGTTCACGGTCAACCTGTACACAGGGGAGGTGAGGACTAAACGCGCTGTGTCCGAGCAGGACGAGTCCTCTCAGAGGCTGCTCATAGAGATCAAGGACGACGGGGAACCGGTCCAGTCTGCCACCGTCACGGTGTCCATCCTGCTGGAGGACGGCCTCCATGAGCCCATCTTAGACCTCCGACAGAAAGTGGCCGAGCCCAGCAAGAAAACGGGGAGAATCACTCTGTATTTGATTCTCTCTCTGGCCTCGGTGTCCGTGCTGTCTCTGGTGACGTTTCTCATCTTAGCGGTTAAATGCATGAGGAGCAGCAGAAGCAGCGATAGTTGCTGCATGACACGGAGCGACTGTGATGGTTACAAGAACCCCAACAGAAACCTGCAGATTCAGCTCAACACGGATGGACCTATAAAGTACGTGGAGGTCCTGGGAGGAGACATGATGTCTCAGAGTCAGTCCTTCAGGTCCTGCATGTCTCCAATGTCAGAGTACAGCGATTTCACGTTGATTAAACCCAGCAGCACCACTGACTTTAAGGAGGCGATCAGTGTTCTGGATGCGTCTCTACCTGACAGCACCTGGACCTTTGAGAGCCAGCAGGTGAGCAGAAAACAGTAGACCAGCTTATACAGGTTTTCAGCCATTGTTATCCTAAATTAGCTTTGATCGTTCTTTGGACAGGCTTAGCATTGTTTTTTATGGCTTTAAATCCCACTAGGAATGAAAATAATAAAGTTTTTTTATAAATATTCATTAAAAAAGTTTTCAATTGACAGATTTCTAGCGAATCAATTATTTCAATAATTTATTTCTAAGGTATATATTTAATTTAAATCCGAACTTTTGAACGTTTATAATCATCAAAATGTTTTTTAAGCACTGCAACTATATTTCCATTAATAATCAGACGTTACTTACACCTTTTAAAATGCTGTCACTTGTGAATTTAATATGTTTTACTGATTGATATTTAAATACTGATTAGTTCTCAATCGTTTGCAAATATATTGTATATATATATATATATCGGAAAAGGGTGGTTGGAATTATATCCTTGATTTTTTTAACCTTTAAGTTTTTGTATTTTCGATTATCAGTCGAATTTGACACCATAGTGTTACATTGGTCCAAATGCTCTGCTACCTTGAGGGGGTGCAGTATCTTTATAGGCAGCGTTAGCTCTTTGTGATTGGATAGCAGGGATGAATGCCGTGAGCCAATAGCATACAGGACTGTACAAAGAGATCTATTCCATCCCCCATCAGCCACAGCACAGTAACCCTCACAGTGAGCTGGAGAGGAGATGTGCTCATCGAAAGCGACCAGAATATATATTTTAATACCAATTATTTAATGATTTATTTGTATTGGAGTGTCCATTCTGGCGATGGATTGTCGTGTTGAGGAATATCTCGATGGGAAATAACGTGTTCTAACGGACCAAGGATGACAAAGACAATAGGATACCGGGACTGGAGATGGCTTGCGCTTTGGTGGCATCATTTCTTTCTCTTGTGGAGTACAATAAACGGACAGACTCGCTACAGCATCCCGGAGGAACTGAAACAGGGCTCTGTGGTAGGAAATCTAGCCAAAGATCTGGGTTTGGGACTATCAGACATTTTTGACCGTAAACTGCGTGTCTCCTCTGAGGCTGGCGAGCAGTATTTCAGCGTGGACGCGGGGAAGGGCGAGCTGGTGGTGAATGACAGAATAGACAGAGAGGACTTATGCGCACAAAGCACCAGCTGTGTGCTGCCGTTAAAGGTTGTAACGGAGAATCCTCTACAGCTACACCGTATCGAAGTGGAAATAAGAGACATAAATGACAATTCTCCAATTTTTTCAACACAGGAGCGATCTTTAAAGATAGCAGAATCTACCGCCACGGGCATACGTTTCCCTCTAGAAACAGCACAGGATCTGGACGTCGGTAGTAATTCGGTAAAATCTTACACTCTAAGTAAAGATGAGTGTTTTGGTTTAAGGATTAAAGAGTTGTCTGGTAACCGAAAGGTTCCGGAACTAGTGATAGAGAAATCACTTGATAGAGAGAAACAAAGTGTTCATCAGTTATTACTGACAGCTTTAGACGGAGGCAATCCTGTCAAAACTGGAACCACAAAAATCATAGTGACTGTCCTCGACAACAACGACAACGTCCCTGTTTTCAAAAGGCCTTTGTATAATGTGACTGTACATGAAAATAATGTGGCTGGTTCTTTACTTCTAAAAGTTGAAGCAACTGACGCGGACGAAGGTGTTAACGGAGAGATTGAATACGTATTTGCAGAACACACGCCGCAAAAATTGTTGTCTATTTTTAATTTACATCCGGGTACAGGTGATATTTCCTTAGCACGGCCATTAGACTATGAAAGCAGTCCAATGCATGAAATAGATATCATTGCAAAAGACAAAGGCGTCCCTGAGATGGAGGGCCACTGTCGTGTTCAAGTAATAGTAATAGACATTAATGATAATGCTCCAGAAATAATTCTCACTTCAAATCCAAACCCTGTACGAGAGGATGCACCGAGTGGCACAGTTGTAGCCTTAATCAGTGCACGAGACCACGACTCTGGTAATAACGGTAAAGTAACTTTGAAACTCACAAAGGGTTCTCTATTCAGTTTAAAACCATCTTTTTCTAATAACTATGCACTAGTTACTAGTGGTGCTTTAGACCGAGAGAGTTCCTCAGAATACAATATAGAGATAACAGCCACTGATTCAGGATCTCCTCCTCTATCCAGTAAGAGAGTCATACCTGTCAGCATCACTGATGTGAATGACAACCCCCCTGTATTCACTCAGCCCTCCTATAATGTGTATGTAAAAGAGAATGTGGTACCAGGCTCTATACTGTACTCAGTATCAGCATCTGACCTGGACTTTGGTGAAAACGCCAAGATCTCTTACTCCATCTTGGACTCTAAAGTGCAGGACGTGTCTGTCTCCTCGTATGTTTACATTAACTCAGATAACGGCAGCATCTACAGCATGCACTCGTTTGACTATGAGAAACTGAAGGTGTTTCAGATTCGGGTTCAGGCAAAGGATCAGGGCTCTCCGTCTCTCAGCAGCAACGCCACTGTCCATGTTTTTATCCTGGACCAGAACGACAACGCCCCCGCTGTTATTTACCCCTCCTCCGCTGCCCTGGGCTCCCTCTCTCATCAGAGGATGCCCCGCTCCGCTAAAGCGGGACACCTGGTCACGAAGCTGACGGCCGTGGACGCTGACTCGGGCCATAACGCCTGGATCTCCTACAAAATAACGGAGGCCACAGACGCGTCTCTGTTCACGGTCAACCTGTACACAGGGGAGGTGAGGACTAAACGCGCTGTGTCCGAGCAGGACGAGTCCTCTCAGAGGCTGCTCATAGAGATCAAGGACGACGGGGAACCGGTCCAGTCCGCCACCGTCACGGTGTCCATCCTGCTGGAGGACGGCCTCCATGAGCCCATCTTAGACCTCCGACAGAAAGTGGCCGAGCCCAGCAAGAAAACTGGGAGAATCACTCTGTATTTGATTCTCTCTCTGGCCTCGGTGTCCGTGCTGTCTCTGGTGACGTTTCTCATCTTAGCGGTTAAATGCATGAGGAGCAGCAGAAGCAGCGATAGTTGCTGCATGACACGGAGCGACTGTGATGGTTACAAGAACCCCAACAGAAACCTGCAGATTCAGCTCAACACGGATGGACCTATAAAGTATGTGGAGGTCCTGGGAGGAGACATGATGTCTCAGAGTCAGTCCTTCAGGTCCTGCATGTCTCCAATGTCAGAGTACAGCGATTTCACGTTGATTAAACCCAGCAGCACCACTGACTTTAAGGAGGCGATCAGTGTTCTGGATGCGTCTCTACCTGACAGCACCTGGACCTTTGAGAGCCAGCAGGTGAGCAGAGAGTAAAAGAGTAAAAGAAACAATGATATTATACACTTTTGTAAGAATACTACTTTGCTGCATAACTGCCAAGAAATTACACAGTTACTGCATCTTTCACTGTTAAGATTTGGGGTGTGTTACCTTGTTAGTTTATGTATTTGAAATGTAAATAACACATTTAAATACAAAGTAAAACTGGGAATTTGTGTAAATAAATTCGACAGCATGTGTGACATAGCAGCTGTTGTTATTTGACCTGAAGAGTGAGTTGGATGTTGAATAGTTTTTCGAGCTGAGCGTTTCAGTACCACAGTGATGGACAGCGACTCTAACACACGAGGCGCACGCAGGGCACACACTCAGTAGTACTGTTCTTGATGGCTTCTGGGTAACGATGAAAATGCTTGACCGTTAAAATAACACATAACTGTTTTAACTCAGTACATGACCTGTTCATATGTATACTCACAGCAACGCGGTTGGTTACATTTAGAAGCCAAAATCAAATTAAATGTGTACTGGTGATGTTTTTTAATTAATAAATAGAACTATTGATTTTATTATACTTTTCTATTTTCGGCATGGGTACAATGCATGGACATGTGATTGGCATCTCATGGTTGTGTCCCTTTCTTTTTCGTTATAGTGCATAGGGGTAGTTGTGCCTTTAACGAAGCTGCTCAGTTTCCCTCTCACTCATTGGATGTGAGAGATGGATGCTGTGCACCAATAGCTTTCTGAACTGTACAAAGAGATCTACTCCCTCCCCCATCCAGCTTCAGCACCAAATCACAATGCTCGGGGATGGAGGAGAGAAAGCAAATGGTTCATATTGCCTCTTCAGAGTTTATGATTCTATAGTAATTTAATCTTTAACCATGAACAAGCATATTTTTAAGGGAATATATCACGCTCTCGGAATACGGATTTTAACTTTATGTTCGCCGTTCTTGTGGATTGGAAATGATGCAGTACATTGAACCGGGGATGACAAAGACAATGGGATATCGAGACTGGAGATGGCAAGCTCTTTGGTGGCATCATTTCTTTCTCTTGTGGAGTACAATAAATGGACAGACCCGATACAGCATCCCAGAGGAACTCAAACAGGGCTCCGTGGTAGGAAATCTAGCCAAAGATCTGGGTTTGGGACTATCAGACGTTTTTGACCGTAAGCTGCGTGTCGCTTCTGAGGCTGATAAAGAGTATTTCACTGTGGATGCGGGAAAGGGCGAGCTGGTGGTGAATGACAGAATAGACAGAGAGGCTTTATGTGCACAAAGCGCCAGCTGTGTTCTACCTCTGCAAGTGGTTATAGAGGACCCGCTACAGTTACACAGAATTGAAGTAGAAATACGAGATATTAATGACAATTCTCCGAGTTTCCTTTCAAATGAATTGTCTTTAAAATTAGCAGAATCTGCAGCAGTTGGCACAAGCTTTCCTTTGGAGAGCGCAACAGACCCCGACGTCGGAAGTAATTCATTAAAATCATATACTCTTAGTAAAAATGAGTGTTGTTCCCTCAAAATAAAAGAAATTGAGGGTGGTAAGACCGTCCCAGAACTTGTTTTAGAAAAACCTCTCGATCGAGAGAAAAAAGCTGTTCACAAAATATTACTGACAGCATTAGACGGTGGGAATCCACCAAGATCCGGAACCTCACAAATAACCATCAGCGTGCTAGACAATAATGATAACTTCCCGGTGTTTGAAAAAAAAGTGTACAAAGTAACCCTGAGTGAAACAAGTATAAAGGGCGCTATTGTTATAAAGCCCAAAGCAACAGATGCAGATGAAGGTTTAAATGGTGAAATTGAATTCTCATTCGGTTCTCGGACACCAGATGTTGTATTGTCAATCTTCGATATTAACCCTTTAACAGGTGAAATTACTCTTAAAGGGGAGTTAGACTATGAAACCATCAAGTCATATGACGTTGATGTAACTGCAAAAGATAAAGGTAGCCCTGAAATGGAAGGCCACTGTCGCGTGCAGATTGATATAACAGATTTCAATGATAATGTTCCAGAAATAGTTTTTACTTCTGAGCCTAAGCCAGTACGCGAAGACGCCCCAAGTGGTACTGTGGTTGCTTTAATCAGTGCACGAGACCTTGATTCTGATCATAACGGCAAAGTGACGCTGCAACTCACGAAAGGCTCTCCTTTTAATCTGAAACCATCTTTTTCTAATAACTATGCACTGGTTACCAGTGGTGCTTTAGACAGAGAGAGTTCCTCAGAGTATAATATTGAGATAACAGCCACTGATTCAGGTTCTCCTCCTCTATCCAGTAAGAAAATCATACCCGTCAGCATCACTGATGTGAATGACAACCCCCCTGTATTCACTCAGCCCTCCTATAATGTGTATGTAAAAGAGAATGTGGTACCAGGCTCTATACTGTACTCAGTAACAGCTTCTGACCTGGACTTTGGTGAAAACGCGAAGATCTCTTACTCCATCTTGGACTCTAAAGTGCAGGACGTGTCTGTCTCCTCGTATGTTTACATTAACTCAGATAACGGCAGCATCTACAGCATGCACTCGTTTGACTATGAGAAACTGAAGGTGTTTCAGATTCGGGTTCAGGCAAAGGATCAGGGCTCTCCGTCTCTCAGCAGCAACGCCACTGTCCATGTTTTTATCCTGGACCAGAACGACAACGCCCCCGCTGTTATTTACCCCTCCTCCGCTGCCCTGGGCTCCCTCTCTCATCAGAGGATGCCCCGCTCCGCTAAAGCGGGACACCTGGTCACGAAGCTGACGGCCGTGGACGCTGACTCGGGCCATAACGCCTGGATCTCCTACAAAATAACGGAGGCCACAGACGCGTCTCTGTTCACGGTCAACCTGTACACAGGGGAGGTGAGGACTAAACGCGCTGTGTCCGAGCAGGACGAGTCCTCTCAGAGGCTGCTCATAGAGATCAAGGACGACGGGGAACCGGTCCAGTCCGCCACCGTCACGGTGTCCATCCTGCTGGAGGACGGCCTCCATGAGCCCATCTTAGACCTCCGACAGAAAGTGGCCGAGCCCAGCAAGAAAACTGGGAGAATCACTCTGTATTTGATTCTCTCTCTGGCCTCGGTGTCCGTGCTGTCTCTGGTGACGTTTCTCATCTTAGCGGTTAAATGCATGAGGAGCAGCAGAAGCAGCGATAGTTGCTGCATGACACGGAGCGACTGCGATGGTTACAAGAACCCCAACAGAAACCTGCAGATTCAGCTCAACACGGATGGACCTATAAAGTACGTGGAGGTCCTGGGAGGAGACATGATGTCTCAGAGTCAGTCCTTCAGGTCCTGCATGTCTCCAATGTCAGAGTACAGCGATTTCACGTTGATTAAACCCAGCAGCACCACTGACTTTAAGGAGGCGATCAGTGTTCTGGATGCGTCTCTACCTGACAGCACCTGGACCTTTGAGAGCCAGCAGGTGAGCAGAAAGCCAGAAGTCCTTGAGTGATAACTGAAGATCTACCAATAAGGCCGAACAGAATTATTCTGATCTTAAGTCACAAAACGCGATTTTTTAAATGTCTCTCTTTGCGTAACGTTGTACATTAAACATGTGTTGCGTTTCTCTGTGGGAACCAAATCACCCACATTCGGTATAAAGTTGATACAATGGTTTAATATAATGGTTTAACTAGTTTCAGTACCATCCATATCTTTCGCTCTACTTTGTGTGTTTTTTATTTTATTTATTTTTTTTGTGTTGTATAATTTGCAACAATTATACTTTCTTATTGACGTTGCTTCCCTAACAAATCATTGCTCGTTGATTTAGGCTAAATGGCCTCTATCTAAAAATGATCGTCTTCTTTTTATAGCTTGTGTTTTATTTATTCATTAATTTGTACTTCTTAATGAAGTCTCTTTGTAACTTCACATTTACTTACGTTTTAGGGGAAAGCCTTTTTGGAAACAATGCCACCCTGCGGATGCAAATAGAATTGCTATAAATAACAGCTGCTTAGCACACTGCTCTGTTTTGATAATGAGGAGGTCTATCTGCATGTTTACACCATATAACATTAAGATAGCATCTCTTTTCCATATTTTTTCTTGGATTAAGAAAAATGCAATTTTCAGCAGTCATGACAGCTGTTGTTCAGTTGTTCTTGTCTTCTCAAACTTTTCCAATGAGCATCAGTGTGATACTCGCCTGCCAGTGGAAGTGGAGTCACTGGAAAGTTTTCACTGTGTGTGAGCTGTGTGACAGAGCTGGTCCAGCCCTGCCCGCCAATGGGGGAGGCCTCTGTGGCCTCTCCCCGCCCATGTGTGAAGCGAGGCAGAGACAGAGCAGGGAGTTTCAGCGAAGGGAGAAAATACTTTGATTTTCGCCCTCGTTTTTTTTTAAAGACGGGCGAAATGATCACATCAAAACTTCCCATCGCTCTATTTTTAAAAAGGAAATGTGTAATATCAAGCCTGGCCGCCTCGTTGTAACATTACTATGGATACGTTACGGTGAAAGAAGAAGTTAAAAACTTTCCCGTTCTCCGATCCTCGGAGCGCAGCACAATGGACTCCAAACAGAGGAAGCGCTCCGGAGGAGGGAGGCTGCGGAGGCTCTGCTTTTATCTAGCGTGCCTCTCCTGCGCCTCGGCTCAGCTCAGCTATTCCGTATCGGAGGAACTAAGACCGGGCTCTGTCGTTGGGAATATCGCTAAAGATTTGGGTCTTACTGCTCAGGGGATTGTTCAGAGGAGATTGCGGGTGGTCTCGGAATCCACAACGCAGTATTTTGAGGTGAAACAGGCGACCGGCGATTTGGTCATCAAGCAAACAATTGACAGGGAGCAAATGTGCGAACTAAGTTCAGCATGTTCACTACATCTTCAAATACTTCTGGAGGAACCTTTAGACATTCATCGCGTCGTGGTGGACATTCTGGATGTGAATGACAACGCACCGCAGTTTTCAACCAGCAACATTTCTCTGGAGATATCAGAGGCGGCCGCGCCAGGAACCAAGTTCCGTTTGGAGAGCGCGCACGACCCGGACGTGGGTACCAATTCGTTACATACTTACCATCTCGCAGATAATGACTTTTTTATTTTGAAAGTGGAAACTAAAAGTGACGGCAGTAAGTTTCCAGAGCTGCTGGTGGATAAACCTTTGGACAGGGAGACGCAGGCCTCGTTTCGCCTTTTGCTCACTGCGATAGATGGAGGCCAGCCGGTGAAATCTGGCACAACACTTATGCTCATTAAAATTCTGGATGTAAATGACAATGCGCCAGTCTTTGACGAGCCGGTAAAGAAAGTTAGGCTTTTAGAAAATGTTGCACGGGGCACTTTAGTGACAAAATTGAACGCGACTGACGCGGATTCGGGTAACAACGGAGAAATATCTTTCCTTTTTAGTAAGTACACACCAGAACGAGTTTTCAACCTTTTCAGTGTGGATTCTAAAAGCGGGGAGATCCGTGTGAAGGGGGATGTGGATTACGAGAAAGCCACTGCATACCACATCACGGTGCAGGCCAGAGATGGTGGTTCCCCCGCTATGGAGGGGTCGTGTAACGTCATAGTGGACATCATTGATGTGAATGACAACGCACCAGAGGTAACACTGACAAAACTAACTAGTCCTATCAGAGAGGACTCGGCCCCAGAGACTGTGATAGCACTCATAAGTGCACGGGACCTGGACTCTTCTGTAAATGGGGAGGTTACATTAACTGTCCAACCAGGTTTACCATTTAAACTTAATTCAGCTTTTGGCATGCATTACAGCCTCACCACTGCTGGAAACCTGGACCGTGAGACTGTCCCAGAGTACACAGTGGTCATCAAGGCCACTGATGCCGGTTCCCCTCCCCTTATATCACAAACCACCTTTGTGGTGAAGCTCTCTGATGTAAATGACAATGCTCCCACCTTCTCCCAGCCTTCATACTCTGTTGACATCCCAGAGAACAATGCTCCCAGTGCCCCCATTGCTGCTGTTTCGGCCACTGATCCAGACCTTGGTGACAATGCTCGCATCTCCTACTCTGTCTTTCCCAGCATGGTCCAGGGCTCACCCATCTCATCTTATGTCTATATTAACCCAGAGAGTGGCCACATCTACAGCATGCGCTCTCTGGATCATGAACAGCTTAAAGCTTTCCGTATTGAGGTGCAGGCTCGGGACGCCGGAGTGCCCCAAAGGACAGCCAATGTCACGGTGCATGTCTTTGTGGTGGATGTGAATGACAATGTGCCAGTGATTGTTCACCCCTCCTACCCAAAAGACAAAGGAATACAGTTAACTGTGCCCCCATCCGTGGGCCCAGGGCACCTCGTAAATAAACTTGTAGGGGTGGATGCAGACAGTGGGCACAATGCATGGTTGTTCTACTCCATCGTCCCTGGACCAAATGCTGGCATGTTCCGTATTGGGGCCCACAATGGTGAGCTCCGCACAGCCCGTAAATGGGCAGAGGAGGAAGAGGGCTCGACTTATGACATCGTGGTCATCATTCAGGACAATGGTGACCCGCCGAAGTCCAGTTCCGTGAACATTACAGTAACTGTCGATGAGAAAGGCACGATTAATGATGCTCCGGCAAGGCCTCACCACACACCTTTCTACCACCGCACTGGGATGTCGGACATCACTTTTTACCTCATCATCGCTCTAGCCTCTGTATCAGCTGTGTCCTTTATCACTTTTGTCATTCTTATGGTACGTTGCCTAAGGCACCGTGACTCAGGGCTCGACGACTCTGACTGCTGCTGCTACGGTCGTCATAGGTCCAGCCGCTACCATCAGAGGCCAAGCAAGGACCTACACCTGCAGCTCAATACTGATGGGCCCATACGATATATGGAGGTGGTGGGTGGTAACCAGGACCCGAACACACGCACCTACAGGCCCTGTTACTCCACCCTATCCAGCCGGAGTGACTTTGTATTTATGAAGACACCCATGATGAGTCACAACAACACGCTGAGTCACAACAACACGCTCAACATGACACTCAGCAGGAAGCACCTTATGAACTCAGCCTGTGAGGTGAGGGATTAGAGCAAGCATGGCATTGGTGGGATGTGCCATTGTGGGATAAGACCATCACAGGTGTTTCAGTGTCTATATATGGGTTCAGGAAATGCATTAAGTGTTTAAAAAATGTTGTTCACATGCAGTTTTGATTTTGTAATGTTATATTTTTACCATTTAATCTAGATTACAAAGCTATTCAGTATTTTAAAACCTCCCTTGTTTCATCTGGAGGCTCTCTGTCTACATGGCAAAAGAGCTCTTTGTTGACACAGGTTTGGGAAGGGTGAAGAACATTTTAATATGTCATTTAACCTGAGGCTAGGACATGTGTTCTTACTATCACTGACTTCAAGTAACTAAACGACAGAGAGGAGTTGTTCCTTATGGATAGAAAGTTTCAGATAGTCAGGCAGAAAAACAGTAGTTGGAGAGGAAATGTCAAAAGAGGTGGACACATAAGTGCTCCAAACAGATGGAGAGGAAGAGACAGACAGATGAAAATATCCTGCAGTGTTGGCTCAGTGTAATGGCTGGGAGACAGAGGGGAACAGGATGACAGGCGGTGAGATGGGGGGAAAGAGAGGAAAGGGCCAAGGAAAGAAAATGGTCATGGTAGGGGTGGAGGAGTCAAAGAATAAAGCAGTAGCTGAAAAACAGGAATTCATGGGGTCAGTGGCTTGAACCCTAACTTCCTGTTGTCCTCTGAACTTTAGGTGATTGGTTCCAGGACTCTGCATCATATGAGTGAGGATGTTTTTACTGTGTAAATGCTGCACAGACATTTCTATTTTCACTTTTTTTTAAACTTTTGTGGGGTGTGAAGCAAAGCTAACCACATAATAGTCACATGCATGAGAGACAGATGATCCATTTAGTGCTTTGACGTAAAGGAAACACAGTGATAGAAGATTGCAGAGAGGGTTGTCACCAGTATGAGTCACTTCATGGGATGCAATGAAAAAAAGTCCATTCATCCTTAACCATGTCATGTGTAATATAGAGTATGATTGAAGATTATTATTGTTGCTGTGGTGTTTTGGTGATAGCTTTTTCTTCTCAACACAACAACAGGATCCTTACCCTTGTGTCTGTATATCCATGAGATTACCTTCTATCTCATGAGTCTATATTACATAGACATTCTCTTGTGCTGCATTAGGTTGTTCCTGAGGTCGGCAGGATACCATCTGTCTCCTTGCTCTAGTGACACGTGTCGATGCGGACAACAGAGGAAAAAAGAGGGAGGGCTCGAGAAAAATAAAAGAAGGATGGCTCTTTACGCACGTGTGCCATGGCGACAGACGGCGCAGGCTATAATGGCTTTAGAGCTGCTGCCATCACTGTGGGTGTTTATGTGCTCGAGTGTGAGATTGTGTGTAGAAAAAGCCGGGCACGAGGAGCCTCCAGTAACTTTAGCAGGACCCTGGGGCCTCCGTACCCAATCGTCAGTGTGTGTGTATGCTCTATTCATCAGCAGTGTGCTGTTTTGGTTTTAACCATGTGCGAACACAGAAAGTTTGGGGGATAATCATAATGATCTTAGAAACATTAGTGAACAAAATTAAAATGTTTATTTGCTCTCACTTGGCCTGCAAAATATTTCTCTTTGCATTGACTCGAAGCTGCCATGCAATCCTGATGTCACGAGTTTAACTGACTAACTAAGTTGCCTCTTCACTTCAATCTTTACAGCTATTCTCCTCTCTATACAAGCACATGTATAAACTCAAAGCAGGATCTGAATAGTCGCATGACCATGTGTTAGTTCAGTCTTTCAGCCTGTGGGAGTTTACAAGAGTTGGCACGTGCACTGAGTTCGGCCGAGTGTTTTGTAAATACACTTTAATATGGATGGCGTAGCTGCACATGCGACAAACTGGCTCATGCGGTTCAGAAAAACCGTCCTCAGGGGTTTTGTGAGTTGAGTCATGATGTTTGTTTAAAGGAGAGGAATATCTAAATCAAGCAGCTCACAGTGCTCAGTCTTTCCCTTGTAATGAATTCACAATATAATGAATTTTAGTGGTAACACATTCTATTTTTCTTTATATCTTGAGATTTCTGCAGGCATAATAATTGTCTTTGTGCTGAAGGTTATGATATAGTTACTGTGTGTATGTCTAAGCATGTTTAAATGGATCAGAGCAACAGAACAGACAATATGTCCTCTGTTCAGATGGAGCACCTATAGTTTAGCCACGGTTCTTTTAACATCAATATAATGTGTGCATGTGGTCGGAAACTGAACCTTTTACTAATAGTATCAGATAGACCTGCATGTGTGAAGTGAGTATCTGCATGTACTGTATTGTTTCACCCATGTCACATGGAGAGAAATGGATGATAATGTATTTGTTCTGCACAGCTGATAAACCTTTGTGCATCACAATAGAGAAGTGGTTAAGCAGTAAACCAGATGTTTTAGCTCACATTTCTTCGAACATGCTGGATGAAGTCCAGATGTGCCCATGAGCTGATCACTCCAGTTTATCCCTGCTGTTAAATCCGGTGCTCACATAATCACACATATTGAATATCGTATCATCTCTTTATATGATAGTTATTCAACTGTTGTATACAGTATTGTCTTGTGGTAGCTAAGGGACTCTGTCAGGTTGTAAAGCACCTGGAGAGCCTTCAAAGCTCTTTGGTTCAATATAAAGATGGAAGGGAAGCATACTGACAGTGTATGAAGCTTCACAGCTGGTATGAAAGTCTTTCAATTGTATGAGAATCAGGGCCCGTAGAGCTGTAATCCCTTCTTCTCTCTCCATTGACCTAGTCTCCCTGACTAGTGTACATCCACTCTCTATCTCCAACCTTTTAAATTGAACGTGTAAGAACAAAAACAAGCACATCTTAAGATGTTCAGATAACTGGAACTAAAGTCAATTATATTTTGATCCCTGCATGTCACTAGATCTGGTTTGTTGCTTTCCCTGGCAACTGTTGTTGCCTAAACAACATAAGGACGCAGCAACTCTTTACAGTTTGTTATCCGACTGAGTGAAAAGAAGAAGTTTAACTTTCTTCTTGAGCAGATATGCATTATTATTGACCATATTGAATTATGCAAGATACAGTACTGTTTACCTTAAGTAAGTACTGGGGCCACGTATTCCACTGTTACCCTTTATTCCACATGCTTGTATGGGATTAGACCTTGGATGGACACGCGTGTGTCTGTGTGTGTTTGTGTGGTGAGTGCGAGTCACACAGCTGGAATGCTGGGCCTCTCTGTGGAGGTTTGCCTCCACACAGTGCAGATTCTTCTCTCTATCCTGAAGCTCAGACAGACTTGCACGCCCACGTAATGCATCTCTGAGTCCACTTTTAAACTCGAAACATTGACCTCTAAAGGGAGGACAAGAGTTCAAAAATGCCCATGCTCATCCTCGTCCTCTATGGGTTTATGTTGCAATGACAGCTTGTGAATTCTGGCATTACAGTTTGTTATATAGATATATCTAAGCGCACTTTTCTTGAGTGTTTAACACTCAACTGATTGGGTTGAGTAGCCACCAAGGTGAAACGGACCCTTTTATAGACAACATTGAAAGGAAATGGACTATCAGATATTTTCACTCAACACTACATGGATCATTGTTCAATAGTTGGTTTATTCAACAAACACTGAATGTGATGCAACTTGCTTAGCACATTATCATTCTGACTCCCCTTTGCTGTTTGCAGTGTCCTTCATATATCTTAGTAGAGCAGACAATATACCAAAGTTGCTTCTTTCTCTCCCCTTTAGGTAGCTGTTGAGTTCTCTGTAATTCTTTTTTTGTTTGGTGTGGCAGTCACTTGTTATGGATACTGAACACAATTCTCTATTTCCCTTTTTTTTTTAAATGTGTTCTCTTGTCTGTTCTTTTTGTGCATTCGATAAGTGACCATTCACCGGAGCATTTGATCCTTGTTTACCTGCATGCTAATAGATGCTCCCGTCTCAACTGTTCCTTTTGTGTAGGTATTTACTCTTTCGGTTTTCTCTCCTGCTCTCTTGCTTCTTTCCATCCTTCCCTCGGGTAGAACATCTCTTTTAATAATGCAGCACATCATCCTACTGGCTTCTCTCTCCTGGGAGCTCTTGTGTCGATTAGGCGGCAGAATCTGGAGCCAAGCCAAGGTCTATTCACCGCATCACTGCACAACAAGAGAGCCTGAGAGAGAGGGAAAGAGCTAGAGAGATGGAAAAGACATGGTGGTATGGCCAGCGAGGTGGAAATGGACAAGAGTGCAAAGGGCTTGAAGACATTTATAGAGAGAAGCAGGGACACATAAAGAAGAGAGAGGCTTTTATGACTGCTGAGCCACCATCGTTGCCTTATCTCCATGACGTTTTGGTATCAAAATAACAGTGTTACCTTCCAAGGACTCTTTCTATCCTCTGCCTCTATTAAACAGAATCATATGAGAGCCCTGTAGTTACTCAACTGACAGTGAAGCTCACCAATCTGTCCCCCAAAAAGTCTTGTCTGGAGAGTTCTGTTTTGCCTGCGTTTCTTCACCAACGATTCTTGACCCAGATTCATCTTGCAGTGGATGTGCATGTTCTGCTTTTATAGCTGATGTTACAGTCATGTGATCCTGTAGTTCTTTTTTTTATATGATCTGTTGTTTTTTTTGTGAGTCCCATTTTGTCTTTGTTTGTGTGTGAGTTTCCTTGCTGCATTTTATGCTCCACAGCTTTGAGAACAACATAGATGGCTGAGCATAAAAAGCATAAAAACTGAAAAGATGTTCTAATTCACAGAAAGACACACAGACATACATCATCATCATACACAGATGTACCAGCCCCATCTCAGAAACGTCTTGCCGTTGTTGCAATATAACATACAACTCATGTTGCAACTTCTCTTCTCCTTACAGCAAAAGCCCCCCAACAATGACTGGCGCTTCACACAGGGACCAAGACCTGGACCTAGTGGGTGAGTAGTGAGACACACACACACATATATGATACATACAGTATATATACATATATAGGATGAAAAAAAATTAATGATGTCAAGGACATGTTGAGCTGCACGAGGCAAGCTTATCGTTAAGACACAGGCAGTGATGAAGGATGAGGAATACAACAAGAGGGGGATGGTAGTGATAAGAACTCGCTACTCGCAGAGTGCTGATTGTAAAGAGCCGATGACATCAAAGTCACGATGTAACCATCTGAATCAAACTTTGAATTACACGGCGGTGAGGATTTTATTGCATGATTCTGCTCAGTGATTTACACCGAATGAGCATCTCTGCCTTGATCCTGGCTGCTTTATAAAATGGCTGCCGCAGTGCCCCTCCCCCTCCCCTCATGCTCTCCTCTCTGCGCTCTCTCAGCCTGTGCGCCATCACTCAGTACTACTGATGAGGGACGGTGACCAGAGCTAGTGGGGGGATTGGATTGTGTATTTATCCTTCTTGCACCCTTTTCCGTTTCTGCCACATCTGCGAGTTCCTACTGACTTGCTTAAACGATAGTTTAATTGTCTTTATCTATTTCAGTCGTGTGTTTTAGTGACTGTGTATGACAATGGTTAATGATTGCTACTCTGCCCATATTGTGTGGGCTAAAATGGAGTGAGTGCAGTAACAGTTTTCACAACAACGATTGCACAACACATTCTCTGAGTCAAGTTTTCTCCCTGAAACATACCAGCTGGGGCAAAATGCTGTTTTGAGCCAAGTCAGGAAAATGTTAGACACACACACTGACACAAACACCACTGTCATACAATACCACTGGGAAAACTAACACTAACGCCAGCATTCAGTCAAATACACAATGGTTCTTGCAGACTGTATAACCTGTTGTGTTTTTAGTCCCCACATGCCATACGGTACACACATACGATGGACGCCGAAGAGTGGGACAAGGTACTAATTTAGACGTAGACACTAAATGGTCACTTTCTGTCCTTAGAAGCTGATCAGTGTTCAGGTTTGTGAAGTCACTGTTCAGTGGAAGAAGGACCTGATCACAAATCGGCTGATAAGGGCAGAGGGTCTAACATATTGTAGGTAGTGCACTGCAGTTGAGTGCTGTACTGTGTGTAGATGTACCTAACCCATAGCTTCTGTTAGTCTCCCTAAAAGTTTGATGGGGTTTGTTGATCGATGTGCTTAGGCCACAATGCCTGCTGTGGCGTAGAAAGGATTGTGACACTTGAGTTTGTGTGCAGTGTTTTGTAGATCTATTAATGTTATGCCTTGTATGTGTGCTATACATAGAGCCATGATACCCTGAGAGCTCTTGTTTTCTCTACTTCTCAGAGGCTGACTGGCTTACCATACAGTGTTGCCTTTGATGTGTGTCTGTGATAGTTGTAGCTCAACATCACCACATGCGGCTTTTTCATGTGTTTTATCAACAAGAAAGAGACAATTCAGACAGCTGTTTCATGATTCATTTCTTTAAAACACCGGTGAGGGGTTACACAGTAAACAGCACTCCATACACAACTCCTGAGGTCAGATGCCAGCATGCACATCATGTGACTGGTTTAATGGCCTTGAATTAAATTAAATTAATTATTTTCTACAAGGAGACACATCCTTAGAGATAAAACAGGCCATGTGAGGTTGCAGAGGAAAACAATATTGTTGTCTGGCCAACCAGTGGCATCCCCCTGGGCCACAGTTGACACTCTTGCCCACAGGAAGTGATAATCCCGACCACAGGAAGCGCTTAACACAACCACAGAAAATTATAGTACAGCTAGATGCTAATTTAGCTCAAACTAAGCATGCCCTTTCATCTAAAGTGATGTGAAGAGGCATAAAATGGCTGCCCGGGCTTTACTGACCATGCTCTTACCCAGCCTGTTTCTCATTGGCTGTCTGGCACAGGCCAAACATGTCTCTCTGCCTCAGTCTCTCTCTGGTGCCAAACTGAGAACCACTTCAGAGTTTTGGCAGCAAATGCTGGCAACCTGCTCTTGGACAAATCCTTGCTTTTACGTTAGAATTCCTCTTTGTGTCCTTTACTTTTCCTTGAGAACCTGATGTAGACCAATTTGTCCAAGAATTGTTTTAGTTGGTTTTAAACAGGGAACAGAGAGTCCCTTTGTATGTCCCATCTATTTAACACACTAGCTATATGCGTATAGTCCTGTTTTTCTCATGTATTGCTACTGCCTGTGTTTGTCGGATAGTGAATTCTCAGACTTCAATGTGTCATTTACTGTCCATTTTAAAGCTGTACACCTAATGATCATCCACTTAATGCCCTCATCATCAAACAACCAATGTATTGAACACACAGATGCACAATTCAGGAGGATGAGGAATAAGTTAAAAACATGTATATTGTTTTTGCACTGCATAATGGTTTCATAAGATTTGTTGTGACTTCTGCTGGTCTTCTACTGAAGTGGAGGGACATTTATGTATTATTTCGCTGACAGTGTACCAGTAGTTTGAAGAAAACATACTGCAGTTTCAGGATCGCTCCAAAATACAATCTTAAAATCAACATAGAGGTTTATTGGCACATTGGAAAGAGGAGCAGAGCCAAGATTAAAGCATTGTGACCTAGATCTAGTTGTAAAGTTTGGCCTGGTGTCACAGGAGTTTGAGTGGAAATAAGTAGGTGAGCATAATAGATCGCAGGTCTGCGTTCTCCTTTGTTGCCCCCACATGCAAATTGCAGACTTTAAATAAACACGCCTTTGAAGGTGAAATTTGCCCAGATGGAAATGCTCAGTGCCTACTGAGCGCTGCATGTGCGACAACGCAGACAGCTATTTCCTTTCGAAAGGGGGATCATTAAATATTTATTAAGATTTGCTAGACGGCACAGTGCTCACGGTCATACCGGAGAGAGTGTGAACACCGTACAATGTTGACCGTGTGAATGCGCGAACACGCTTGCTTCTGTGTGTAAGTGTGCAGATAGACAGGAGTGTGTTTAAGAGTGTGTATTTGTTTGAGACACACCCTGTTTGTAAACTATCCCTGTTTTCCTTGCTGAGTTCCCCTCAGGCTGTGTATTTGGCCATCAGCTGCTTTGCCTTTACATCATAAACCACCAACTGTCAAACCAGTCAGCTAAACACACAGGCAGTGGAGAGGACCAACAACCAGTTATTTACAGTTTTTCTCTCCTTGTTTTCGCCACAGTGCAACTGGAGGACCTGAGGTTGCCATGGGAACTGGGCCCTGGCCACAACCCCCAACTGAGGCTGAGCAGCTCCAGGCGCTGATGGCTGCAGCCAACGGTGAGTCCTGTACCGCGTCATCCTGTTCCTCCCTTCCATCGATTCATCTCCTCTTTTCCAAACCAGTTGTTTTCTTCGGAAGCTTAGCGAGGGCGCTCGGGCAAAGGTTGTTTATTTAGGTTCCTGTTTGGTTGGAGGGCAAATAGCGAGACTCGCTCATTGATACGGCGCTCTCTCTCGGTCCACATTGATGTTTCCATTTCGTGCTTGTGTGTTAATAATTATCAGACAGTTGACGTAGCTACCTGCAGTTGATTTGTTGAATTCAACTACATGACAGAGATCCATGTTTCCACTGTAAACACTCATCACATGCTCAGTGTTTTCGCAAAAGCAGAAGCTACAGAGCTACATGAAAAATTATGTAATATGTCTCCTTTAGGCTCATATATAACTAAAGATTCCCATATTGCACAACATGTCCTCCTTCTACTGCCCTATTTCTCTGTTCCTGCGGTGACTGCCAAAGCAGGCACTGCAGAGAGACATGTTAACAACACAGTTATTCATCTGTGGGCTTTTACTGTGGAAGCCTTAATAATAACATAAAAAATAGTCAGAAATGACAGAGGGACTAACTTGACATGATTTAATCCAAAATATGTTCAAGTCATTGTTTCCACTGTTTTTTAAACCAATGACAAACCACATCTCTCTCCCTCTACACACATAATCACACCCTCCCCCCTCTTGGACACTGCACCGGACGTTGTGTGGAATTTTTCCATTGCAGTGAACAGCGAGAGAAAAGACTCTGTCTTGGGCATTGTGGTGACGTGCACGTCAGCACAGAGTTAGACAGAATTAACAGATAGTGCCATCAGGAAGAAATAATCAAATAGTCTGTGTTAAATATTGAACATCTCTGGCCTATACTTACTGCCACTGTGTTCATCAGCACAGTGCAATCAGTTAACAAAGCATCGTGTAAGTGCAGAAAGATGTATTATAAAATGTGTTTTCAGATACTGCATGTGACGTTTTAGAAGCCAGTTAGCAGCAGGACAGTTTCTGTGTGCATATGTGTTTATATAGGCTGAGAGGAGCTACAGGATGGGGGAGGGAGCATTTGTGTCTTTGGTTCTGCAATGCAGGGGTTAGGGGAGAATTATGAGCCGAGCAGCTACGTCATGCGCACGCACACACTGAGGGAATGCATGAAAGAAAACCAGAAACACTGAGGAGTATGTTGGGGAGACGGTATCATCATCTTTGATCAGAAAAAAATAGCTTTGCACAAACAACTGTGTGACACCTCTTTTGTCTTTTTTGTTTATATTTTTCTACTGCTGCGTTAGTTCACTGCATCCTCAAGTTTTGCCTGAGCAGTGGAATATGTTTATAACAAATGTAAAATTCACACAGCATCTACCTTCAATTAAGTATCTCATTTATTGGTTTAATCTTCTCTAATGACCTATTTTAATTCCACTCCTTTAATAAAACACTGTCACGCAAAATGTTAGTTTTCTAACAAGTTTCATCCCTGTCTCCTCTCCACCCGTCCATTCCCCCACTCTGTCCCTCTTTCCCCCAGAAGTAAGCGAGGCTACGGGCACACTGGGACCCGGCACCATGGGATTGAGCACCCGCTACAGCCCCCAGTTCACCCTGCAGCACGTGCCCGACTATCGCCAGAACGTCTACATCCCCGGGAGCACGGCCACCCTGACCTCAAACCCCCAGCAGCAGCAGATGCAGCAGCAGGCCACAGCCCAGCAGGCGGCCCAGCAGGCGCTGCCCCCGGCCCAGGTCTCGGCCCAGCCCGAGCCTCCCAAGGCCGCCCAGACCCCTGCCTCCAAGAAGAAGTCAACCAAGAAGGAGAAGAAGTAGAGTTGGAGGAATGATGAACCCGGCCTGATCTGATGATAAATGCAAACTCCCATAGCCCCCCATAAGGTATCTTACTGCTCTGCTGTCACTCATGTTAGCCACGGTCAAAATAATGACGGCAAATCACTTTTGACTACATGGACGTTGGATAGATGTTGATGGTTCCTTGAAAAGTGTCTTGAATGTGCTGAAGGCGGTTGATAGTGTTGATAACCCGTGCTGTGCTAAATTTTTAGTATTGCTCGCATAGTCTTTGTTGGTAGATCATTTTGGCAGGGTATGGGGGGTTATTGTGATTTTTTTTGTTTCTTTTGGCAAAATCAAATGAACTTGGACAAAGAGATTCAGTGTAAGGAACCTTGCTGGGATGACAATGCTATACGCAGTGATGTATTCAGAGATGAAATGTTAATGTCTTTCACGTTGGATTTATTGTGCTCTTTCCCTGAGATGGAAAGTCAGCTATTGTAAAGTATGCTAGTTGCCATCCATTAGATTCTTATATAGGGTCGGCCTTGCAGGGTCTTAAACCATAAGCCCTGTGGATATAAGGCTGTTGTTCGACAGGTATTACAAACTCTTCTGCATGCTCTTTAAGATTCAAACCACATATACTAGTTTATAGTTGCAACCTATGCATTACAAAAGCAAAAGAGGAGGACATTCTGAATCCGTTATCCTCCCTCCAATCGCAGGTCAATATAATGCACATGTAGCATTTATTTGACACAAAATTAAAATTACTTTTTTAAGCATAGTAAAAAAATAAATAATGATCTGAGCATGCATCCAGAGAAAGGTGCTGGCAGAGGGTGGGGTGGCATGATTGTGTCATTGAGTCACGAGCCATGCTGTCCATGCAGGTGGTATAGCAGCAGAGACTGGCTACTTGTATAACACCTCCAGATGGGCACAAACATGTCTCGCTGCCTTGCACCCTCTACCCTCCCCTCCTCCTCACACCCAGCTTGTGTCTTCTCCTCACTCACTACCCCACGTTGAGAGCCAAACAAAGAGAAATGCACTGTTCGTATTTTGATGATCAGATAATGAAGGGGTAGTAATCACTTTGGTCTTTGGGGAAAGGCATACACACTTGAGTGCTTAGGACTATCTAGACACTTTACAGGCCTCTAGGGCCTCGGCTGAGTATTACCCCTCACTATCCTGAAGTGTTGAAGAACTTCTTGATGTGACACAGTAACATGTTTTTTTTCTTTGGGAGATAATGATTCAATAGCATAGAAGAATTGTTTGTATGAGATATGAAGTCTTTACTTTGCCGTCCATCTGTCCTTCAGGCCTCTGGCCAGACACAACTGCATGAGAAAAAGCAGCTGGCAGGCTGGGTCAGGGGGAGTGGAAGGGGTGTGGTGAGGGGTTCACAGACTGAGGTGGCACCATAACATCAACCAGAGGGGTGATAAACAACATTGTCTCTACCCACTGAATGTACAGAGGAACCACTGTTGATCTGCCCACTCCGTAAACTTTCTCTAATGCACTGACCCCGGTAGAGGTCAACAGAGCCAAGCACAGCTGTCCCTGTTGGTGAGGAGATACCACTCGAGAGCTCTTTGAAATGTCCCTCCTCTATTGGCATCATGAGAAACCTTAGCCTCTCTGCCACTCACCTCTCCACTCCACTCCCTGGTCCTTTGAGGCTCTTCTCCACTGTAAATAAACACACAGTCCTGTCGATGGTATGAGCCAGTTGTTTGTATAGTAGGGATCAAGTCCAACAGTTTCAAAAAGTCCCTCCCACAAGGCGTGGCTTACTACTGGAATGTGTTGCATTTTGTTTTTCAAGAAAAATAAGAAAACCAGTTTAAAAAAAAAGAATCAATAATGAAAAAAATCTGAGATGTTCTTCAACAGTTTGTGTTGCAATGTAGTAACTAAGCACCATGGAAGCCAACTAACTCTTCAGTGTAAATAAATGAATTAAAGACAACTTTAGATAAGTAAGCAAAGTGACACACGTAGACTAGTTAACTTGTGATATGTGTTGCGCATATTTTTGTGTTCAGTTTCTCTCTACTATCTTTTGTCACCCTTTAAAGAAACAAAACAAAACAAAAAAAATATGGAAATGTTTCTATCCTTCTGTAACCTCTTAATGTTCTTTTGCGGTGATTTTATCTTGTGCATTTGTGAAAGAATGCCTCTCATTCTCTTTCTGTCCATATGAACAAATGATTATAAATATTATATATGTGTACGTCCGTCCGCTGCTGAATTAATACTACTCTATCCTGCTGTATTATCTTTCTTATCAAATGCTTAGCCCCCACGCTATACCCCTGTGTTACTCTCTTATTTTTATGCTAATATTTATATTGCTGTTTTATTTTCTCTTGAACACTGACATTTCAAATAAAAAGATTCTGAAATCATTTAAAAAAATCATGTGTGGGTTGTTTGTTTTATGCTTGCTATCACACGGGCTATATTGAGTGAGTTAATTGTGTGCATTATTTGTACTGCTATTGTAACTGTAAAGCAAATAATCCCAGTTTGTGTGTCTGTCTTTAGCTTATCTCGATCACCAATCATCTACGTCACACTTGGTGGGTGTATTGCTGGAGACCCCATTGAGTGCTTTGTCAAATGTGGTTTGATTTGGCTATTGTGTTCAACATTAAAATACTACAGAAACACAAACAGCCCTCTGTGTAGCAACAGGGACTGAGGTTCAAGGCTCTACAGACGAAGTTCATTGACAGCAGTTCACTTTTGCTGCTGAATGCTAAATATACTAATGTTAGTGGATCTGCATGCTATCCAAATGGCCACGCCTCATGACAAAGCTGTAAGCAGCAGTGGGCCCATTTCCAAAGTGCATGTATGTATACTAACACGACAACGTACCTCTTCTTCAGTCCCCTGCAGGATGTCCGTGAGCCAGGCAATCCTTTTGGGATCCTAAGAAACCAATGTGAGGAGTTAGATAATAACGTCTCATTTGTGTTCTGTGAAGCAAATTCATCAAATTCAGTGATACCAAACAGCACATAGACTATAGTTGGCCAGTCACCAAGACAGGAAAGAAACAGTTTTTTCAACAAATGAAATGACACATAAATTACATTACTTGTGATTGGTTCGAATGGTGTTCATACTAGAAATGAACTGCTCAAGAGTTCACTTGAAAGTAGTCTGAGAGCACCCTTTCAAGGCAAAGTAGCGTGCTTAAGTCCACACCAGAGTTTGAATCTGCCGCTTTTCTCTAAGTCTTATCCTTTTAAGGTGTTATTTGTGACCATGGCAGATAAAAAGGAGTAAAACAGATCACGAAGGAGACCACAACATCTCATCTACCACTGAATTAACACAGATATGTCAGGCTTTTTATCAACTCTTCCCCTGCCATATAATAAATGGGAGTGATTCATTGGGACACTTTATTGCCACGCTACTTCTGTTAGATTAATAAAATCGATAAATTATGTTTTGATTAATGTTTTGCATGAATCATTTAATTGATTGGAATTGGCATTTTTCCCACTACAAGATGAACAATATTTACCCACAAGAAACAAAGAGACTTAATGTAACTGCAAAATGTTTATATATCGTATTTTATATCATTTTTTAATGAGATAAAAACCTGAAAAACACTTCACTCACTGTTCTCTTTAGAGTCGTGATTAATACAATTGGCATAAGATGAAATAGCATGACACCTGCACTTGTATTGTATGATGTTGGCTATTGTCTAAATATTGAGACTTGATATACAACATGGAGGAAAATGTCAAAACATTCATTCCATCTGAACCCACTGTCTCCTCTATCTCACCCTACTCGAGCCACATGTTCTTTAGCTTTCCTCTCACAGATCCTGGGGCCACTAAAGGGAACATGGCAGCCTGCTTTGTGCCTTTCACAAGGTCTTACACAATAACATAGTCCCTATAAATAGCCCATGGGACGTCACTAAGCAAAACAAAAGGAGCAGGCTTCAACTGCAGCGCTGCAGATGTTGGGGGATGGACGGAGGGACGGAGGAGCTGGAGGGATGGAGATGATGCGAGTGTTTGTGAATCAGACCATTCAAAGTACAGCTAATGGACTTTCTCAAAATCAAAGCCACTGACTGCAGAGTGCACATGACCAAAAGCTAAGAGAAAATATATGGAAAAAAATATATATTTTTTGTTCATTAAAAAAAAGTCCCTTCTGCTGTTTTAAAACACAAAAACAAATTGTTTTAAAGAAAAATAATATCAATGTGACAATCGAGTTAATTCACACAGCAGCATTACAACATCAAACACAGCAGACTCACTGCAGACCCCAAAATGGCCGACTCCACTCCCCCTTCATTCATTGTGTTATGTGGTTGCCAGGCGACTGTCAGCCCCAGCCGCTGGATGCTTTCCTCTGTTCTCCACATCTTCATTACAGATCCTATGCCTTGGCCATTATTGGCTTCACTCTGGGCCTGGCTGAGCTGAAGGACCTACAGGAAGACAAACATATTTCAGCCATTAGTCAGACCTGGCAACTCTGAGAGAGACATATGCAGGAAGCCGGGCAGAGATCGTCTCACACACACACACGCACACACACACACACACACACACACACAAGTTGATGAGTCAGAGGGAATAACGCACTGGAGGGTTGTCCTACTTTCACTGGAGATCTGTATCTTTCATTTGAGATGGTAACAATCAATGGCACTATGTACATATACTATACACCCTATTAGGGGTCTGTCAGCTGGTGTCCGTCACCCCGTGACTCACAGAGACTCCTGCTGTCCTCACTGTCCCTGTGTGTCATCCATTTCCTGGAGGGGAGACCCAGCAGAATGGTAAGATTGTCCTTTTATTGGCCCCCTTCACGCCGCCCACCACATCTTGCTTAATTAAGCACATTCCTACTGATTACACACACACACACACACACACACACACACACACACACACACACACACACACACACACACATATATATAGACAATACAGTGACACACAAGAGAAAAAGAAAGAATTCAAACCAGTGATGTATAGCAGGGTTGACCAAATAGGGGAACCAGTAGCAGACTGGAACTTGACAATGGACTGCTTGTGAGCGATAACAACATTATCCAGACAGCCTGGACATAAAAGAGAATAACGGGCATCATCACATCCTGAATGTCAGAATGTCACATGAACACTCATACTCACAAACGTGTTAAGTGTCAGTGAAGAAAAAACAAAAGTACTAAATGAGCAAATTTCTTGAATAGTCGGATAATCAAATGTACTCTATTTTGATACATTCTCCTTAGAATATCGGAGCAGAAAGTAGAGCAGAGCTGCATTTCCCCCTCACGCCTTCCTGTGAGCGGGCAGGACGAGCGAGAGGAAGCTAGGACCTCATTTCAGCACGAGGAGGATCATCCGATTCATGTCAGGAAAGAGCAGGATGTGACGTAGCGGTTGCTTGTGGCGGGACAGGGAGTAAGTTTCCGCGCCTTTTTGCTCTTTTTTCACTACCTCAGTAGTTCAGCAAAAGGCAGACCCCTCTCATCCTCCCCCCTCTGACTTCCTCTCTTCTTCCTTCCCTTCCCCCCCCCCCTCTTCTCTTGCATCCTGCAGCTGTCTCTGCTGTGTGTTGGGTCACCACATGTTGAAGGACAGAGGAGTGCTCTGTGGATATGCACAACACACAACAGGGATAAAGACCAGCGTAAGCTGGCTTTTTTTCAACTCTGTGATGAAATGTATATATGGACACTGCCACAGTCAAGTTAAGCAGGGCCTAAATACAAATGACACTTAAGGGAGATTAGAGCTGAAAGTTTCAGAAACCTAGAAACAAACAGCAGTGGGTTAATGTGATGTATGCGCAGAAAGAGACTGGATCGATGTCCCTGATAAAAAATGAACAGGGAGAGACAGTAATGGGATCTTTCTCTCTGTTACTCAGCCAGTTCTAAAAATACACCAACTGCACTGTACGAGAACAATTATTAAATAATATCCACTGATTGATATAAAGTATGTAAACACATGCGATGCAGGCATTGTCTTACATTTGTAACAATCTTCCCTATACACACACTGTAATTAATATATTTTTTTACATCATTTCCAAATGGCTGTCTGAGAGGGACGTGCCTCAGGCTGCCTTGACAGGGAGTTCAGTGGTCTTTGACTGAAAAAAAAGAGGAAGAGGCCACGAAGCAGGAGCATAGGAGCACTGGAGCCTGAACGTTGCTAAGGCTTTAGCACCCTGATTTAAAGAGACACAGTAATGTGCTGGCTGCTGGCTCGGCTAAATCAATGAGATGGAGCTGTAGCAAAGTGGAAGAACAACACAATGCTCCCTTTCAAAGCAGCAAACCCTTTTTCTCTCTTCGTCTGAAAAGCCCCCTCTCTACTCTCTTTTTCTCTTCCTTCATCACTGCCAAGAGCTCTCGCGCCTGTTTTCTCAGCTGCGAGGATGGAAATCAGACGGAGACGGGGAGACTGGAATGAAGGGGGAGACACACTAAGGGATGGAGAAGCAGGGTTAGTTGTCTTGTTATTTTGTTGCAGCAATGTTGTCCTCTTATGATTGCCCCAGGTGTCATTAAAGGTTACAAATCACAGGTAACGTGCTAAATAACTCATGTGATCTACTCACAAGTAATGGGCAGAACAACAATCCAATGGACTTAAATTTGTTTCATTCACTCACCAAGATACAACAATGTGTGTGTTTTGAGGGGATTGGGAGCTTCCATATGGTACAATGTGGCTGGAGGGCATCTCCTGCCCCACCCAGCCTCTACACACTGTCTCCAGCACACTCTCTCACACACACACACACACACACACACACACACACACACACACACACACAAGAACAAACTACACTCAACCATAACCCCAATCCCTCTTTACAAGCCCCATAAGTACCCCTTCCCCCCTATTCAGCACTCACACACAGCAACCACACCCCCAGCACAGACGGTGCAGAGTCTCTAATCCATTTCCTCCACCACTGTTGTTGTCATGGAAACGCAAAATTCCCCATCTGAGTGACAAGAGAAGGAACGAGGAGAGGCGGGAGCTGCGGAAGGAAAGCAGAGCATTGGATGTGTGAGGATGAAACAAAGAAGCCGCGAAGCTAAAATATCCTTACTTACTTTACAACTGTTTCTCCAACACTGTCATTATAGAGGTGTGTGTGTGTGTGTGTGTGTGTGTGTGTGTGTGTGTGTGTGTCTACATGTTGGCACCAGCGCATGAGGATGATGTGCTGCCAGTATGAGATTTTGCAGATTCCAAAGGAACAGGACACTCGATGTATGTGCGGCGCCTCAGACATGCAGACTGTCGACAACTCAGCGCCACGGCGACAGGTGTTGCAGAGGAAATGGTGCAGCTGCTGCATGGATATTTCTGGCTAATAAGCGTGGACCATCAAGAGTCAGCCTCTCTCTCTCTCTCTCTGCTAGAATGTAAACTCTGAAGGGAGTCCATCTTGAGCATTCTGCGTTGATACATATTCAGCTGTCAGTTTGATCAAATGAACCAGATGCAGAGGTCGAGACAGTGAACACGCATTTTGCTTCCAGGAGTTTTATGGAAATGTCAATAATCCCTGCAAAAGTATGGAGCTGGCACCAGGAGGCAAATAGCCTAGCTTAGTAGCTAGCACAACGGAGGAGGCAGGGGAAAGGTTCCAGGTTCTGTACAATCTCAGCTCACCAATTTAAATGGTACACATTTCTCATTTAATCTACACAAACAGAAATGTACAAACCACACGTTGTTGTTTTACAGGGAGTTACGTTTTAGAGGTGCTGGTAGGCAGAATTCTTCATATGAAGGGGGCAGGCCAGCGGTTTCCCTTTGCTGGCTTTATGCCAAGCTAACCAATTACCTTGCACAGCAGCTGGATTCTCGCATGACAATATTGGGATCACATATCATGTGACAATCTTGTCAGGCTTCAGTAATAGACTTGTGTGCATGGACAGCTGCTACTGGCAGCTACAGTTTAGGTGTATGAGAGATAACACAGAGAGACAACTTAGTTATGAACAACAATGGCGGTTAATAAAGAGGATATGCCTTGATCTAATGTCATCAGTTATGTCACTAATGGACATTATTTCTTCAATGAGAGAAGAGCAAAGAGCATCACTGAAGGCTTTTCTCAATAAAAACATGTTTTCGCTCTCCGACTGACTGACTGGCAAAAGTTGACAGATGGATACTCCAATCACGTGCCAAGAATATTTTTAAAGTGCCTGCCGTTTACAAACTGTTTTTTAATGAAAACCTCTTGGATCAGCTCTGTGGGATACTTTATGCACCAACATGAAAGTGGTATCAGTCTTCTCATCCAACTGTAAGCAACAAAATAAATAAGGGTATTTTACAAATTCTTGAATTATTCCTTAAAATATTTTTCAGCAGAGCTGTATGTCCATAGATTCCTAAAAAGATGCTAGGTTACAGTAAGCTGCTTCAAAAAAATAACGATATCAAAATCTATGATGGAAAGTGTTTTTTTTTTTAGCAATAATGGATCTGGGCTGAACAAGTGGAGATTGCATAATAATATTAGACACCAGGGAATAACACGCTGGACCCAAACTCATCAGAAATGAGAAAGAGGCCCATGGGAGTCTTTAAGAGCCGTGTCTCACGTTCTGACAGTGGTCTGGATGTCAGCAGTGTTTAATATAAGGGACTCCACTGCAAGCCAGGACCTCTGGGACCGGTGTTAAACCCATCAGCAACGGAGGACACTCACAAAGCTGGGAATGTATTTTTGGACCATGGGAAATATTCAAATACGAGACATAGCAGCGGTTTAAACTGATCATGATCATGAATGCATATGCAAAAGGAAGGATGGACACTACTTCATGAGGGCCATTCAAGCATTTATTATATAAACGGCATTTATTTTAAGACTGCAAGAAAATCCATGTGAAGCATCATGACACAGAGCTGTAAGCCGGAGAGGAGACAAACGCATAAGCCAGATTTGTTCCAGTTTCTGTGCTTTTTGACGCAGTGCAGTCATATTGTACAAAATTAAACTTGCCAAATCAATCATTTGGTAATCTGCATGAATCATTACTAGCTTGTTTGCATGAGTGTGTGTGTGTGAGAGTGTGTGTGTGTGTGTGTGTGTGTATGTGTGTGTGTGTGTGTGTGTACAGCAGGTGGGAAACAACTCTAGAAAATACTGCAGGACATTCTGAGAAATTAGGAGAGAAAATGAAGAGGGAAGAAAGAAAAAAAAAAGAAGCTCCAGTGCCCCAATTTACTGCTCTCATCGCACGTCACCCACCCCTCCTCCCATCTTTCTCTTTGTTCTTTGCCTCCCAGTATCTGTTCTGCATTTCTGCCGGCACATTTATATTTAAGTGGTCAAAATCCTTTCATTTCTTCATTTCATGTCTATTGTTGTCCCTACATTCATCTGTCTAACCTCATGTGTATCACAGATAGCCAGACACACTCTGCCCTAGATAAAATGGAGGTCTGTCAGTCTCTATTTGTGACCCCGCCTTTCCTCCATCCATCCATTCATCCCTGCCTCCTCTCCTCTCCCCTTTAGTGACCTCCCTGTATATTTTCCATCTGAGGTGCTGGTTGAGGTCCATAGAGCAGTTTGTGTCATTTGTCTGTCCGTGTCGATGAAGCTCAAATATTCATATGCCCGCTCCGCACCGAGTAACAACAGATGATGTCGGAGGCAACAGACTCCCAGTTTCCATGGCAACCTCCACCACCCCACCTCTCCTCCTCTCTGTGACTCAGTTGGGTGGTATAGGGAGGGATGGCGGTGGCAGCGACTCCCTCTCTCCCCGTAACATGTAGCAACAGGGGGAGACATGTCAGCATCACAGCCAGTAGATCACTGGGAGCAGAGAGAGAATGAGGTGAACAACTACAAATAATGAATGTTGGTCAGAGAGAAACAGGAGACAAAAGGAACAAAAAAGGGAATTTGTAATTTTACAACAAACATCTCTCAACAGGGACGGATACCAAGACGGGTCTCCTCCTCTGCCTCTTTGTCCTTTCTCTGCCCCCCCGCCCCCAGAAAGAAGCAGCCTGGCAGGGACTGTAAGCTGCTTACTATAATACAGCTTCACAATGCCTCTTAATACTCCTCTTTTACCCCCCACCCACTCAGTCTGTCTGCAAAATGGATTGTAATGCAGTACACTGCCCCCTATCCCCATGTTCTTCTTCACACTGGGTGCTTCTGCATAGAGCTTTTCTGAACGGGAGCTCGCGGCACGTTGCCCTTCCTTTCGGCAGAACTATGGCTCTGAAATAGATGTAAATGCTGCACTTGACCCGCCTGTCCTTTACGTTATCAATAGAGCGGTGAATCACACCCACATGGTTCAGCTGGACCGGTCCACCAGTCTCAGTTCGTTGCCGTTTACAGGCCTGATCTTTTCTTCTCATCGCCTCTGCTGCAGTTCCTATGTTATGCCTAATTTAGTATCATCCATTTAGGTTATTTCTACCTTTGCATTGTCTTTGTTTTAATTCCCAATCTCATCTCTGGTTATACCACATCAGTCTCCATTTTAAGGTAAAACACCAGAGGAGAAAACCATCAAAGCTTGAAGACAAACTACATTAAGCTCAACATGTTGTGAGAACAAAGAAGCAGAAAGGAAGAGACAGGGAGGACATGAAAGAGAAAAGGGAAAGCAGAGAAGAGTGTCGTAGAAAAAGAAAAGAAATATGAAGGGGAAAAGATGAGAGAAGAGAAAAAAACAATGTGAGATAAAGCAGACAGAGGGGTGAGGAAAGCAGGAGAGACCGGCAGGGAGGAAAAGGAAAATCAAGGAATGTCGGGTATGGTTGCTGATTTTTGCCAGCAGGAGGTAAGTGTAACCATAGTAACCAGGCAAAGGAGTGATGTCATTGCCTCAAAGAAGAGCTTGGCATAGTGGGGTCGGCAGTGCAAATCTCTTCTTCCCCCTCAGCAGTTTATTATCACAGTTCACGAGAAAAATGTCCATTAATTAATACAATTCTCTGCTAAAACCTCTTTTCTGGGTATATCCTCCGAGCATGTTTTCTTGTCCCTGACATATAGAAAAAAATCTGCTCTAATATTTTGCAAATATGACATTTTTTTACTATGAAAAAAAATCCTATCATAATTACCCAAAACTGAGAAAGTGATTCTAATTTTGTTACGACCGACTTATCACTGACAAATATTATAATAATATTTCTTTCAATAAATAATGTAATAAACTATTAAAGCTTTTGTAATGGTTTTCTATGGAATGATCAACTACTAAACTACAAAGGGGTTCATACTGTATATATGTGTGTCCATGCATGTTTTTCATACAAATCAAGGTCAACATGAAAATCTTTGTGAGAGGTTTAAATGTCTGTATCTGTTAAAATCTGCTCCATTTAACCTACATGTCACTGTGGATGGAGGCAGGTTATCTTGACCCCACAGTCACCCTCTTCAGATTGGGGTCTACATTATTTAGGACACACACACACACACACACACACACACACACACACACACACACACACGTAGACCGCATCCAGATATTTACTGCCCTCAGAGGAAATCAGACTGCTGCAGGCTCAACTAATGTAGGTCAATTGACTACCTCCATCAATGTGTACGGACAGATAGGGGGCAGGAGGGAGGACGGACACACACACACACACACACACACACACACACACACACACACACACACAAAGAAACTCTTCAGCCCTCCTTCCATAATATCATGAAAATGTAACCAATGAATTTAAACACGTATGTGTGTGGGTGTGCGTATGTGTGTTTGCACATGGACACATAAACCGACAGTAAACAAAACAGGATGATCTCTCCTGATGGGTCAGCGGCTCAGCCTTGAGATTAGAGTGGGTTCCAGCGACATGTCAACGTCTTGACACCAGTGTGACCAGTCTGCCACCATCTACAGTTTGTGTCTCATCAATAACGACAATTTATTTCCATCTAAAAAAGGCCCTGCCAGAACATGTGGTTTATGCCAACACAACAAAGCACCTCGAGGACAAGAATCATGACCGTCTACTTTGATGCGCCCCAAACATTCAGTGTGAGCCACAGAACATCTCCATTGTCTCAACTATCCAGCACAAACCACTCCAGGCTCGCTGGTTTCTAAATACAGCCTGCTAAAAAACAAACAGATGTGGTTGCATATGCAGATTTATAATCTTGCACACTTATATTCACATCATGTACTTGTCACAGAGACAGCCTATGGCAGTCAGCACTGGTCCCATTAACACTTTGTCACAACCATCAACAGCATTAGGAAGCATGGCTGACACAGCACCACACCTGAGTGTAAGATTACAACACTAAACAGTCTGTACTGCTTCAGATTTCAACACCTCCACAAGAGGCTTTGCCTATTTCAGAAACAAACCAGGCGCTTCTTCCTTCATGGTATTTCTTTACAATACAAGAGGACTCTGTGGTATTCCTGACTGGCCATGTGAGAGTGTGAGAGAAAGAGTGAGTGTGAGAGAGAGCACTATGGTCATGAATGTGGCTGTGTGACCCTTGGTGCTTATTGATATTCTGTTTGCATCAGCCTTCAGCACAGCCTGCAGAGCAGACAGACCCTCCTCTCACTAAATGGCTCATATTTAGGAGAGAAATCCTTCCCATAAGAGAGACGATGATCTACTGGGATGAGCCATAACATTGTGGATTAGGGAAGGAACATTTTTAAAAATTAAAATTGGTGGTGGCAGGACTCATGTGTATGTATGTGTTGAAGTGGTTTAGGGATGGAGGGGTTTATGGTGAATCTGGGCAGCGTGAGATCAGCATGTCTTAAAAATGTAAGGGAACTCACAAAAAGTGTC
This sequence comes from Clinocottus analis, assembly GCF_023055335.1. Lineage (NCBI taxonomy): Eukaryota > Metazoa > Chordata > Actinopteri > Perciformes > Cottidae > Clinocottus > Clinocottus analis. The sequence goes on from NW_027175821.1 coordinate 10,125,461, forward strand.
GACATAAACAAGTCTGGTGCATAAATACATGTTGGATCTGATGTTTCTGACAGTTTCACCATAGCCAGTCGACTGCAGAAGAAAAAGCTAGTTTGCAATTTAATGGATGAGTACAGTAGAAGAGAATCATGATGGAGCAAAAGGAGGCAAGAAAGGGTGAGGAGGTTGAGCCAGAAAATGAAAGTGGCTTAAATTCTTCAGTCTCAGCCGAAATTACATAAAGTTTTGTCAAACTTTGAAACATGTCCTATACAATGTACACGGAGGCCTGTTTCAGATCATTTTCCTCTATAATCTGCTCTGCTTAGGTTGTCTCTGTCGAGCTTTCTCTTGCACACACAACAACAAGCACACACACACACACACACACACACACACACACACACACACGTCATTTTCATAAGATGATGTCAGTCACTAAGTTCATGCTGATAAACATTACTGTTTTCTCAGCAGACAAACATCACATTGTTTTAGTGCAAGCCATTCTTCACTTCCAGATGAACAAACACACAAACTAAAGACATATAGTCAGAAAAATCCTATGGGAGGGAAGGGAAAATAATTTGAAACAAAGGGATGGACGGAACCTGGAAGAAGCGAGCAAAGAGGAAGCGAGACGGGACGCATGGACATATAAGGAGAAACAGAATCCTATACTGAAGCAACTCAACAGACAGGAATGCTTCTGGACACGGAGAACCAGACAGACTGACACAGATTTTTTTGCCTGAGATGACGGACAGTGTGTATATCTCTGCACCCGGGTGCTTCAGGGTGATACTGGCAGCACTGTGATGATGGAGATGTCACTCAGGGGTGTGATGGCACAGCCAATCGGTTGACACTCACTGGCCCATGTTAATCGTCTGCTAATTGTGTGTCACATGAAGAGTGTTATACAAGCGAGCGAGTAATTTGATCAAAGGGATATTATTAAGATATGATGGCCGATGCAAGGAGGGACACATTTACACACTAAGAAGCTGGCGTGTGAATGCATGACCTTTCTTGCAGGCAAATTTAAAATAATGCAAATAAGCACACAAATGCACATATTCAGCATATATTCAAATGTATGCAGTCGTATACGTACGAAGATATAAAGACAGTTAAAGCTTCTTTTTTTTTTTGCATTCTTCAGGAGTCACTTCAACCCTGTTTCTCTGGAGTTCGAATGCCACAGTAGTGTGTATTTATCTCCTGAAGCAGCAGGGAAGTTGAGAAATGGCCAGTCTAAACAAATGAAGTGAGGCTTTAGTCCACAGTTCTCTGAAATGAAGACTGGGATAAGCTGTGGAGTGTACAGCCAAGTTAGACACAAATGAAACACATTTATTTCGGAGGCCTGGCAATGTGGGTGCTAATGGCAGCCAGAGGAATGCACACCCAGAAAATGTCAGGGTCCGAGGAAAAGAAAAGAAAAACAGTTTGATGTAGAATGGACAAGGAAATAGGAGATTAAGAGAATAATACAATATATAAATGATAATATGTGTGTTTATAAATCAATTGTTTTCTTCTCTCCACAGAGGTCATATCTCCTCCTCCATATCTAACACTCCCTCCCTCCCTCCAGGAGGCAGAGGGGTGGCAGATATGCACCGAGGTTCACTTTGCTACCTGGAGACCGACAGTGTCCCTCAGCCAGCCAATCAGAAGCTGTGAAAAACAGACTCCTGCTCTGCGATTGGCCAGCTGCTTCCAGGAACTCATTCCACTATCAATGGCTGTGTCATTGTGTCGTCTGGCAATGCTGAAGCCAATTATACTGCCCTGTTTCTTTGTTCAGACCTCTTTTCTCCAGCAGACCCCCTTCACGTATATAAGGGAACACACACACAGACACACAGAGAGAGAGAGAGAGAGAGAGAGAGAGAGAGAGAGAGAGAGAGAGAGAGAGAGAGAGAGAGAGAGAGAGTCAGGGAATCAGGAGGACCTGAAATTAGAGTAATGAGACATGAAGATGGATAAATTGACCCTCCATCTCTGGATCTGACCTTTACCAGAATAAACCTCAATAAACACAAAACCTAAATATACTTTCTAAGAAACCTTAGGTATAATTTTACTGGTAGTCCAGGTTTGGTTCAATGCAACCCTGCCTCCTCCACAGGCTAGGTTTTTAGCAATGTGTATGCAACTGCAACATTCAGCACTGAACATGTTGGGTTTATGTTGCAAAATAAATGGCTCATGTTGTAAAATAATCCATGATTCACTGATGATGAAAACAAGAGTGATAGTGTTAATTTCAAAGTGCTAATCAAACAATTGATGTGAAAATCTATTACAGTATACCCAAATCTTGAGGAGCAAGACGAGCAGTATACAGCCGTGATTCTGTGATGCTACATTAACGCTATTTAGAGACAATACTGAACGCTAACGTAATAACATGCTCACAGTGACAATGCTAATGTGCTGAGGTTTAGCAGCTATAAATTTAGTTTAGCATACAAATATATGCCAAATAGCACTGACAGAGGCTGGAAATCATTATGACTTCTTCTGACGGAGCAGTCTCAATTATCTTTTCATGGATTTTTTGGGGGGGGAAATTCAAACTTTACTATAACATTTTTATGTATTTTGTTATGACATATTCTATGACTTTCATGGTAAAATATACAATATTATGTTATTACATAAGTTAGACAATCAACTTTTGTTGATTGTCTAACTTACTAATTGAAGACTGTGAGTTTTTATTTTACCATAACATTTTTTTGTGATGAAAAATCACCAGTGTGCCGTGAGAGATAGTCAGATGTGCCGCATTATAAAGACTTTTTTCCGGAATATTATTTCATTATTTTTTTATAACTTAATGACTGTTTAAGAGTCATTAAGGAGGAGTGTAACATATTTTTATTAAACTCATTCTTTCCAAGATTTTTTTTTTTTACCACATTACTTTTTATCACAACTATATTATTTATAAGTTTATCATCTTCCCAACAGACTGCCCTGTAGGTGATTCCACTTTTCAAGTGGATTGAACAGAACAGTACCACCAGAGAATAGAGGACATGGCAGACTTTTCTTTTGCAATTGTAATAAAAAAGCAGATGCAAAAAGTTTCTGTTTGAACAAGGAGCAGCCAGGGAGAATATCAGAAAGATCTAGGAGATGTGGAAGGAAAGATGTTCAAAGAATAGAATCAACTCACCTTGCAGAACAAAGTCGGGAACAGGGAAACTTCTCCAGCTATTCTGGGTGTGCATCCGTGTAAGCGGTATAACACAGCAGGGTATTCCCAGAACAGGCCTGTACTGGCTGAGCTTTTTTTTTTGCAGGGAGGAGAATAGTGCAAATCATGACTTATCATCGTACTGTGTTCCATCATACAAAGAACGGTGTGGTTAAACAGTATTTGAGGGTCCGAACAGAAAGGCAGAGGGGACACCAATGATGAGGAAACCACTTACACCTTCAGGCATTTATTGTTCAACTCTTCTCTCCCTCTCAGACAGTTTTATGAGAGAGGCCATGTATAACACTGGCAATCAATGTTGGAAATTTCTCTGGAAACAAATGCAGCCATGGAAAATACTGGAAAAAATAAAGTATTTTGGCAATAAAATTACACTCAGACTGCAAAGTGCTGAAACTATCTGGTATTTTACTGCAAAATGTGTTTACATAAGTGAGAGGGAGGGAGGAGGGATTCACTTTGGCAAAAATACAGGCATAAAACTGAGCTAGAAATTTCACACCGACTTGATCCCATTAACACGACACGTGACGCACACACTTTCAGAATAAGCCAGTCATATATTTAAATTACGTAATAATTGTTTAATAGTTCTGTGTAGCAAACAGAATGACTATGTGCATTATTCTGTATACAGAGCAAAAAAAAATGTCTCCATACAAATACAATAAAATAATCAAGTGTAAAAATTCACATAGAAAACAATCTCTTTAAAAATTAATGAATGAAAGGAATGACTCGAATTTGAAAACAGAAATATTCCAGTAAAGTTCTGATTCTTTAAAATAATTCTCTTCTTAATGTTGAAAACGGCCAACTTCCAGTATCTGTTACACACATCACCTGGCATCGCCCACCTGAAGAGATGGGCAGAATAAGAAAACAGCAGACCGGCCTCCTGTTTCACTACAGCTACAAGATATGTTGTGGTTGAGAGCTAATTATTTTCAGAGTTACAGGATTAAAATGTAGTACAAGCATTTGATCAGGTTAAGGATCCTTTCTGTACCTAAATAAACTTATTGTATTATTTTGGTTAATTGTTTCATAAAGACGTTCTTCAAACAGCAGGTTGATAAGTTTCTATGTCATGATGGCGACTGGGTATTAAGCCTGGGGTTAGTATAGTTTTGTGTTTGCATAGTTATGAATATGGAGCAGCTGACATCACCTCTACAGCTTCCTGACAGATATTACACCACAACATCATGGCAACATGTATGCTGGTGGCTATCGAATACAAATAAGAGCGAGGCCGGACATTCAGCAACTACTGTTGCAGTTCAGTGGGAAAAAAGTGGGTGAACAACACAAATACACATTCTTGTATCAGCAGTTTTTGGGACGTTTTCCAGTGTGCTATATCTTCAGCAGAAAGACCACAAGGCTGTTTATGAAACCTAGGATTTATGACAGCATGGTCGGTACCATACAGTAATTACAGATGGCAACACACACGCATGCACTCAAACCCAAAAGCACAAACACAAATGTAGGAAGCCGAGCGTGCACATAAAACTAAATTTAGGTGGCATACTTCACACACTCAATCTAATGCAAAAAAACATAGGCTGTAAAAAGCAAAACATTTTTGGTTTAACCGAATGTGGAATAACTTTCTTCTCTAATCTATCTCTACTTCCCTCTGGGGTTTATAGGAATGTTTATGTGAATGGGCGCGAGCACGTTTTCTTCATGTAACGTTACGTTATATGTTGTGGGCACATGTGGTAGCTTAGACAAGTTTGTGTAAATTATCTCTATTTTTATGTGACCTCTATCTTACGCATGCACACCAGTGAACAACATCCCTTCTCAGGAAAATTAAACAAACCATGAAACACCCAGGTGATGCTGATGGACTCTTCCACACAGCAGCAGTGTGAACTTTGACCAGACAAAACCAGAGAGCGAAAAGACAAGACTGGATTTGTATTGGTTGGCACTTTTTTTCAATAAACAAAGCAAAAGTAATTAACATTTACAAACAGTAACAAAGTATATCACACAAGTAAAAATTAAAAAAAAGTGTAATGTGGTCTTGTCCTTTATAAAGCACCTGCAGGATCTGCCAAATTCCAGACACTCCCAGTTTAAATTTGGGATTTAGAAAACACCCACAAAGAAGGGTGGATTCCTCCGGAGTCTTTGGAATCGCTGAAGTTGGCCTTTGTTGAACGACAGGTGAATAAAGTGGAAGATAAACAGACAAAAAATACATGAACGAACATGTGAACATGCTGAAGAAAGCAATTAAATCTTTCTGACAATGGAAAAGATCCAGAGGATGAGGTGTGAGCCCTGCCCTCATCCTCTGCCACTCCCTGTCCTCCCTGAAGAGGCTGTCAATGCAACCTTATTAAAGATGGTCCCGTTAAGACAAGGGCAAAACTCTGACAAAGTAATCTCAGAATGATAATGGCCACTGGAATGGCTACGAAATACATCGGTGTTTGGATATCGCAGGTGGAGAGTAAAAAACTTTCCGCCTTGTGTGCTTAATTGGACCGAGAGAGAGTAGCATCCAGTAACTCCTCTAACGACTCTGCTCCCTCTGGTTTAGGCTCTTCCTTCTCCTCTGACTTCTTCTTCTTAGCGGGCTGTTTGCTGGATGAAGGCGTCTCTTCCTGCATTAGCTCTTTGGCCAGGATGTTGGTCACTGCATGACCAGCTCGTCGGTGGTTGGCTGACAAAGAGAAATACGGAGTGAGACATATTAATAACGACATTAAGAGGTTATGTTTATAAAATATCAAGTCCATAGAGATATGTCAGTGCATGCCATGAAGTCACATATCTAATGTTCAAGCAAAAAAGTTTAGTTAGTCAAACACCATATCATCAGACAGGTACTTAACCTTTTTACTGACTGCACACACACAAGCATGTACGTTTTGAATAATAAAACACAACACGTATGCTCCATTTCTTTCCAACATACAGATACATGCACTACTGTGACACACAGACACACAAACGGCTTAATAGTACAGCTGTGTATGTGTGTGGATTAATATGACATCTGCGCCAAACGCACTGCTAATGTCAGCTTAGCCTCAACTTGATCTGAGCAAAGTGTGGAAAATGAGGAGAAGAGGAAAGACAATTGAGGCACGAGAGACTTTTAGAAGTGGGATATTTGAACACAGAGAATGACGGAGTAAGATGAAGGCTGGGACACCATGAAGGGCAGAATCCCGTGGGAAGATTACAGAGGTTGGGTTGAATGAAAATGAGACGAACATGGATGGAGAGCTTGAGAACAAGAAGGCATGAGCTGTAAGGAATGTCAAAAGAAAGTATAGAATAGATCATAGAAAAATTGTGGCTGCTGTGTGGAAAATGAACAGGGAGGCACTGAGTAACAGGGAGTGTGACAGATTGTGCCCTGAAGATGCTGCCGTGTTTTCTTCTTCTACCTGCTTACTCTGTTATTTCACACACACACACACACACACACACACACACACACACACACACACACAGCCCTTATCTGTTATTCCCTCTCTCTATCCTTTACCACGCTTCATTTCCTGCGTGGGAGGAGTGCTGTGCAGCAGCGGCCATTTCAAATTATATAGGTCAGTTGGAGATTGTGTTTGTTATGTTAGGCCTGGTCTGGCATGTTCAGAACTCAGACAGAGGCTATGAATAAAGGGTTGACATTAGTACAGGACACATTTCTTCTGAGTACACACATTGATGTAATGTGTTCCTGCTCCTACCGATGAGAAGAAAAAAAAAGATCCATCCAACAAGGTCATGATGCAAACTCATAGCAATGCACATGCAAATGAACCATGGAACACAATAACAAACCAATATTTGACACATGGTTCTGGAGAGGGGAAAAAACACACAAAAACAAGTTACCGAACAGGTCTCCAGAACTAGCTGCGACAAAGACACAATTGAGTCTAGGGAGAAGGAGGAGAAAGAGGATTTGAAGGCTTAGGGTCAAGTTTATAAGTTTACTTGTCTTCTTTGTCTGTGAAACTCAGCTGGACTGAGGAGCACAGACCGCTGGAATGTCAAATTAATGTTTCACACAGTTTCCTTGTAGATTCTCTCTCGCTCAGTCAACTCTTAAATATGTCCTCCATATCTATTTATGTCCCTTTCCAAACCTCGTCTCCCTTACTCATCAACGTACTAATTAGAAATTATGCAAATGACCCAAAAACTGAGAAAAAGAGTGTGCGTCAGTGTGGGTGTTATTCTATGTGTGTAATGTGTCAAGCTCGTGCTAAAAAAATCCAACCCGCAGAGGAGAGCTCTTCAAAGGCTGTCAACCCAGCTTCTCTCCTTTCTCATCCTCCTCCACTCCCTCTTGAGAGAGAAGACAGAGAGGGGGATAAGAGTTGGGATCAGATGGTTGTAGCATTGGATGCAGCATGGGTAAAAGATTCATTTAGACAGAAACCTGCAGATTAAAGTAATGGCAGGAACATGTTTCGTGAAGATGTGCAAGTCTTCTCTGTATTTAAATACAGTTAAACAGATGAACTCAAACTATACATCAACTTATTGACTTATAAAGTTAATTTCAATTATCACGTTACATATAGAACAGATATATAAAAATAAAGTGTACCATGTATACTTTCATTAAAAAAGGGAAACTAGTTTTCATAAACAGCTGGGCACTTGGTTTTTAGCTAATGTTACTCAAAGAGGTGTTAACAGTGCTTTGTTGGGGACCAACAACAAAATAGAAAATGTCTCCAGACCTTTATTAGAGGATTGCTTTGGATCAGAGCCTGTAAATTGCCAAGTTACCATTCATTGGAAATGCGGCTTTCAGATGAGACTAACACAACTCAGAAGGCTCCTCTTGTCGTGACCCGTCACACTGAACTCTTATTAAAAAAGACTCATGTGGCTCTGGAAGGAGCCGTCCAAGGCCTGAGAATACAACCCTGATGTTAAAATATACAGCTTTGAGTTTGTCCTCTTTTTTTTTAGTTTTTTAATTCATCTGTTGCAAGCCGCTCGACCTTAAGAAAGTTGAGAACCAAAGTCTCTGGAGTGCCCCTTTAACACGTGGCACGACAAACATAGGAAATACTCAGCATGTGTATCCAGAAACTAGCTGTGATGTTGACTAAATGATCTATGCACTTGGCCTGATGCCCGCTGTGTGCTGCAGTAGGAAATGAGACGTCGGGACTCACAACAAAGACTGTTTACTGGTGAATGAACGAGTTTTCCCATTGAGAGGCGATCAGCGGCATAAAGAGTGAAGTGAAAAGATCATCTGTAACAGATTACACTCCGGGAGACTAAATAATGACTGCCTGACGAGGGAAAGAGCTCTTTGTTGTACAGTATTGCGAGTCTGCTGACCTTATGAGGGAAAAATACAGAAACGGGGGGAGAATAGCAAAGAGTGAATTTGCAGTAAAACAAGTGTAGGGCAGCTTCAGATGAGATGCTCACAAGAACCAATGCAGAGGCCTGTCAAAGCCATACAAAGTTTCAGTTTGTTTCTAACCTAAGACCACCTACTAAACATTGTGCATGGTGTGATACCAAAAGTTGAGAAAGAAGCAGCCGTCTTTATTCTCTTAGCTTATTGTCAGTGACAGCAGCTATAGCAAAGCCCTGGATCCATGACACCATGATAACAGTGACACTACTGGCATGATGGTGTATTTGCAGATGTAGGCTGGACCTCCACTAGTGTATCCAGTTAAGCAGGGACTACTATCGCCCTCCTCAGGCAATGCTGTGTAACACACAGCTGCTCTGCACTAGAGGACGCTGGGAAATAGTGACATCATTCATCTAGATGGGCTGCTGGCTTGTGACTTGTGTTAGTATTGACATGCAAGCATGCCTTTTATGCCCCCCAATAGGCTCAACTGGTGCATATGTGTGTATTGTCTCAGTGGGCATTTGAATGTGACGTCAACACTGCTTCAGTAATGACTTAATTGATGAGCTTTCTCCTATTAGTCTGAATTATCTTCTCCTGTGTGTGTGTGTGTGTGTGTGTGAGAACATCTGTGACAGCACAGATCTCTATAGGGGCATTTCTTTTTTTTAGGAGCAGACCGTCTGCAAGGCCAGCGTGTGCCTCTTTTGTTGTCGTCCCTTTATCTCAGTCTCTCTGTTGTGATTGGTGCTTTGTCAACTAGTTGTTACTGTGATTGGTTGCTCTGGAAAGGGTCATGACCCAGCAGATGGGTCCATAGTAAGTGTTTAGACACGTAATTCCTCTACACACGAGTGCCCTTACGCTGCTTTAAACATATACACACACAAATTTGGCTGACGTAGCCAAGCTAACCAGGACAGACTACAAACTACTATGTTGTAACTTACAATTACAAGCAGAGAGCCACAGTGTGACAGGGTTTGAAAATGTATGCAAGGCAGTCTGTCCTCTGAAACGTGTCTGTGTGCATGTATTGGTATGCAAACATCTATGTGTCTTTGTATTGGCATGCAAGCATCTGGTGTGTGCCTTTTGTCTTTATGTGTTTAAAGAGAGGAGGGTGGGAGGGGGTGGGGGGGGTAGACAGCTGAGGATACCCCATGCAGTCTTCTCATTCAACAAAATCAGCACAAAGATACACACAGTGAGCTGAGGTGCAGGTCAAAGGTGAGAAGGTATATATCGTCCGCAGACTCGTGGCTTTCCATTCAGTCACAATGCTATGACACAATAAGCATGACTACACATTCAATAGGCCTTTTAACACAACGTTGATGACGTTTACGGTTGCCACAGCTGTGAAGAGAGGAAAGAAAAAGGATTGGAAGGGATGGACATACTGATATGAAGACCATTACATGCACAATAGTGGTCAAAAAGACAACAATCATCAATTGAAGACAGTGACTTTTAACTCCTAAGAGATTTCGTTGGTACCGACGGTAATATGAGATGCCCCCTGATGAAACAGCGTCTGGCAGTATGAAGTGGCTATTCTGATTATAAATGAGATGTATTTTATTAAAGAAGCTAAAGAAATTTCACTAAACAAAGAAGTAATAAGCAGCACCTTAAAAACAGCCAGATTATTGTACCCTATCTAAAATAAGTCAGAAAAGGCTGTGTGATAACTTGGCATTACGATATGATTTAAATTAGTTTATTCATATTTTCACATTGCTGGAAATACGAATATGCTTGTAACCACTCAAGTTGTTTTAGGCAGTTGACTGTAAGAGATAACTCATTGGGAAATACAAATGGATATATAGTAAAGCTTCACTGGTGTATTGGCTGATATAAATACTTTTTCACATTTGGGGAACTCTTATGTAATGCTTTATTAAATGCAATATTAATACCCCAAATGTCTGATCAATTCTTTGTGAAAACATCTCGACACCAACCTCAATACTTCCGTTACGTTTAATGCAGACCTACTTAGTCTCAGCACCTGTTAATGCACCACAGTGATTGTTGGGATATGAGGCCACTGAAACAAGTTAAATGTGTGGCTCCATTGTGATGCTGCATTACGTTGCAAATAGAAACCATGACCCCTCCTTTGCTGCTTTGCCTATGTATAGATCATTCAAGCGGATGAACCTGTGCTTTATGTGTGCACACTCAGTTCTTGACATCTGATCAGTAATGCCATGAACACAAGAGTACAAATTAATTGCATTTTAACCTCATTGAAAAGTAATTACAGTGAGATTAGATGAGCAACTGGTTCAACTGGTCTCGGGGCTAGTGGCATGTCTCACAATCAGAAAAGGGGGAAGAGATGAGGACACAGCTCACCAAAAATGATGCCACCTTTATGACATCTTACAGCTTCAATCTATCTCGCTCTATTTAAACAAAACAGCAAACCTTTTTCATCATTAATTCACATTTTTGAGAAAATTCATTATTTTGTTCCTCCTCCTGATATTGTGTGTTTGTTATTACGTTACAAAAAAGTTTTTAAAAAATTGTCATATTTTGTCATATTTAAATTTATTTTCTTGTCTGTATGCAGAAAATTGTATCGATGTAATACAAATTATGGAGTAAACACTAAAATACTCTCCATGCTGGATAGAGGACTGTGTTTGGCCCGCTCAAACAGGCTGCCTCTGGCGCCAGAGTCAGGATGTGCCTCCTCCTGCTTAAATTAAGAACTCTGACTCAACCAACTTGTCACACACACACACACACTCTTATTGTGTGGGTGAAGGACTTCCAGGGTGTAAGCAGCAGTGTGGGTAACTAGAAAGGAGTGGCCTTTAAACATATGTGAAGAAAATATAAACTTCATACAAAGTTGAGATTGCCCCAAAAACCACAGCAGAGCTTCACACCCTCCACATCAGCCATGGAAAACCCTGAACTTTGGCAAAAGAAAACAAAAATGACAAGACTGAGGGAAAAAAAGGAGACAGGGAGGAGGCACGGAGCAGAGCTGTTATACATACAGCCACTTATATTTTCCTACTCTTTTCTACCACAGATAAGCATACAGAGGGAGGAAGGTTCTCTCTCACTTACTTGCTCTCGAACAAACATGAAGGTATTTCCTGTTAGGAGTGTGAGGTGACCAAACAGTATTATGGGTGACTGAGTGAGCCCTCAAGCGGGCCCCATTTTCTCTCATACCGTGCTCCTTTCTCTAGCTCCCGCTTCTCCCACCATTTCCTCTTTTAACTGTTAAGTGGTGACGAGCCCGAGCAGTCTGTGATTAAAGAAAGCTTGCTGCACTTGGTGATAAACTCAGAGCAGCTTTGTGGACCACTGAGGACCACTTGTTACAACCCCTGATAAATTGTTACGGGCATTACTGCTAACAGGCTATAAAAATGCACTCAGTTAATGAAATAAATAAAGATGAAAGACAGAGACGGAAGGATAGAAAAAAAGAAAGAGTGCAGTCTGCCCTGCGGCTTTGTGCTATTCCACTCTGGAGCGCCGCTTCACATCTGGCTTCTATTGAGGGAGGTATTGGGTTTCACTCACTCTTCCCTCGCCCCCCTTATGTGTGAATACTCAACCCACACATGAATGCATGTGAACACACACGAACACGAACACACACACACACACACACACACACACACACACACACACACACACACACAGTATCATATTACTATCCTCACAGCTCACACTGCCTCGTGTTCATTTGCGTGGTCATACTCATACACAGACACATGATCCACAAAATGTGAACTGGATTGCCAGGGGGACACCCAGCAGAATGAGTAGAGAACCAGATAAATGGACTGAACACGTGGCCTGAACGATAATAAGTCTGAATTTTTGCTTGGAAGTATGTCCTCATATACAGCACATGGACTTCTGGCTGACCCAGTAATGACAAAAACATAGCTGTCTTGGAACAACAAGTTTGTTCCAAGACAAAGTGGGAAAAGATTTTGAGTTGAATGATTTTGATGGTATAGATTTTGCCGTTCAAAAGTTTGGGGTCACATGGAAATGTCCTTATTTTTCAAAGAAAAGCACTGATTTTAAATGAAGATAAATTAATCAGAAACATACTCTATACATTGTTAATGTGGTAAATGACTATTCTAGGTGGAAACATCTGGTTTTTAATGAAATATGTAGAGAGGTGTAGGTGTAGAGAGGCCATTTTCCAGCAACTATCACTCCAATGTGCTAATTGCCTTAGAAGACTAATTGTGCAAAAACAACTTGTACAATTATGTTAGCACAACTGAAAACAGTTCTGCTGGTGAAAGCTATAAAACTGGCTTTCCTTTGAGCAAGTTGAGTATCTGGAGCGTCATATTTTTGGGTTCGATTATACTCTCAAAATGGCCAGAAAAAGAACTTTCATGTGAAACTCGTTAGTCTATTCTTGTTCTTAGAAATGAAGCCTATGAGAGAACTTGAAAGAAACTGAAAATGGGTCTGAGTGACCCCAAACTTTTAAACGGTATAGCATTTTCAGACACATTTACTTGGATTTAACACCTAACATAGAAACGTGATGTTTTGGGGTTTTTTTTACGTCGGACTTGTTTAAGGTTCATGTTCAGCAGATAGATTTCTAGTGTTTAATTAGAAATTAATCTGCTGAAGAAAGTAAAGTGCAAAACCCATTTTGAATGAAGGGGGCATTTGTATTTTCTTTATACTTAAGCATGTTGTTCAATTATGTTTTGCCAATTGCCAAATCACTTATTCCACTTCCTTAAACATTCAACCCACACTCTGGTTCATCCTCCTTTTCTCTACATTCATCCCATCGTTTCCTATTCCACAAGAGCCACACCCTCGCCAGTTGCTCCTCTCTTCAGTGTCTTCCTGCCCACACCCAACCCTTGGCACCCTCTCTCTTTTGTTCATGTGCCAGCCATCCGTGGACTTGCATTTGCCCCCCCTTAACCATGGCCACAGAATACTATGACAGCCCAAAGTCTCTGAGCCATGCAACAGATGGAACGGAGACGTGGGGGACACAAACAAATCTGTTCCTGTGTGTTGACAGAAACGGAGAGACAGAGAGGAAGAGGAAGAGGGAACAAATGAGTCTCATATGCTTCATGTGTTTCGCTATAGTATGTGAAATTGTGTGTGAAAGGAAACAGATATCTGTAAACCAGGTAAGGCATGGCACTTTGGAACACAAGCATGTTTTGTGAAGATGAAGTGCTCTGCTTGTGTACAAGTACCTGCTTGCCGTGGTCCTCTCTTTCTCCTGAAAGCAGCACCGGACTGCAGCGCCTCCAACAGGCCATCCATGATACCAGTTTCATCACCCTCTGTAAACATAGCATCAACAACATCAACAATGTATCAACATCAGCAATGCATCAACAAACACTGGAATAAACCAATTAATGGAGACATGTTTGAACTTCTATTCGTGTCACACACACGCCACTCACTTACCAGAACCATGTTATTTTAAATCAATACAACTCTGAAATATACGCTAATCTTCTTCACCAACAACATGGGAGTGATTGGTGTTTTTCCTAAACCCTCTACCTATTGTTGTTTCTCAGAGACACGCCAACACACGTTGGCAGGAAGGTTAGTTAGCCACGTGGACAAATTAGCTACATTAACCCAGATAGGCAGTGACCTAGTTCAGCTACCGTCTCTGCTGGGGGCTACATGCTGCACTTTCTGGGAGGTAAGCTCTAAAAATAAACAAACACACCCTTATTGGAAAGACTGACCCACTGAACCCAAGTCTCATCAACTTTCAAATACTACATAAATGTGTAATTGTGGCTTATAGTTAAAAGGGTGCCGGCTGGAAATTAACTTTGTGTCTGTGTACAGGTATAGTTTGTATGGTAGGGGAGGGGGGCGGGGGTTGTTTACTGTCTTAAATCTGAGATCAGAAGAGAGAGGCTACATGTGTGGGGGAGGGTGGGGGGGGGGGGGGGAGGAAGAGAGAGCGAGAGAGAGAGAGAGAGAGACACTCCATGGCAGTGCTGCATGCCTGTTTTGTGGGCAAGATTCAGTGGGTCATCTCAGCGCTCAGGCAGATGGTTTTCATTATTTGTTTTTTAACCTGAATAGAGATAGAGGGCTCTAAAAAGGGGCCAGTGATGTGGGGTTAAAGGTTTATGTTGTCACCTCCCCTACCCCCAAACACACACACTTTGCTTCTGCTACCACACACACACACACACACACACACACACACACACACACACACACACACACACACACACACACACACACACACACACACACACACACACACACACACACACACACACACACTATCTAATCCTGCAGTAAGCCATGAAGCAGATGGCCAGTGGTCTCGCCTGTCACGTCAGAGAAAGTCTCCCTCACACACTCCACAGGACTTCCACAGCTCACATACACCCCTTAATGTCCATGTCCTGGAACTACACAGATAGTTCATAATGATGTAGGCCATGCTTCACTCCTTTTGGGGAAGCACATCTGGCCCATTTACACTCAACTGTTATCACATGTTTGGCTTAAACTAGTGGTGGAAGCACAGAGACACACAAACCTATTTGTGACTACACTGGAGGCGATAGAGGGACCAAACAATGACCTGGCTGTGTACAAAACAGGCTGTGTGAATTCCCTACTAAAACTAGAATGCCCCATGGCCAGTGCACTGTATTGCATTATACATGCTGCTCTTTAGTGATTTTGTTTGACTGTGGCCTTTGGCAACACTATTTCATCAAGCCATATTCATTTTTAAAGGGAAGCTTTACAATGTTTGGTTTGTTAGCGATTATAAATAGGACTAATAATGGGGAAAAACACACTTGTTGTGTTCAATCACTTGTTGATAATCATATGCTCTTGTATTCAAATGTTTCTTTTGGGGAACAGGTATCAGGTTTATGGTGTTATTTTGGGAATCAATACAAAATTGCGCTAAAAATGGGCTCAAAAACTGTGGTGGCAAAGTCAGAAGAACAACGACGAGGATTGGAAGAAGCACACACACACACACACACACACACACACACACACACACACACACACACACACACACACACACACACACACACACACACACACACACAATACAAAGAGCAAAGTATTGCCTGAACAAAGTAAGAACATAAGATGGATTAATTAGTGTAATGGAATTAGATCATGAGCTCTTAAATATGTCTCGTTGGACCTGGTCTACATTGCACGCACGCACCACAATCCCACACATGCACGCTGTACACATGCAGACGCACACACACACACACACAAAGAGGGAGAACAGCATCTTGGATGGAGCAGTAGCACCCCTAATGGACTTTCACACTATAACAGACAAGGACATGAATGGAAACATTTACAGAGAAGAGAGGAGTTACAACAAACAAACAAAATGAGAGAAAAGAGTAAAGACTATGGGAAGGAAAATAAGTGTTCAAGTGGGTTGGAGACAGAATTTGGATCTTCCTAATGTGCCATGATCGTGGCCGTCTTTCACAGTGGCCTGCAGTGAGGCAGGCTACCCAGGCTTATCCCATCTCATCCTCTCTGTCACCATGTGCTTTCCTCCTCAACTCCTTACCTCCTTTTCTATAAGACAACACAGTCTAATCCTCAAGAGAGCATCTGCTGCCCTACTACGTTCCTTCCCTCCCCCACACCACTCTCTCAGATGCCCTCTGTGTGGAGTACGAGCACTCCTAGTGGCAGTTCCCATACCAGCATCTTTGTGGGTGTGTATTCTTTGCCACGTACATGAAAGCACATAGCGTCACACATTCAGTTTCTTTTACAGTAAGTACTGACACCTAGCTGTGGAAATGAGAAAAGACTAGTTGCTAAGCAGTCTGACGTGTTTTCAAAGAGAAGTATGACAGCCAGGGACATATCTTTTATTATTATTATTATTATTAGTATTTGTATACTAGTATGAATAATATTTATCAGAGGAAATTATAGCAAATGTCCCACCTAAGGCATACAATGAAGCATACATTTGGACTTTTGGGTGTGGCAGTCTGAACTTCCATGTTTCATGGGAGACAAATAAAGCAATTAACTATTGAATAATGAAAATGTTAAATAAGTAACTATCTCTAAGGGATCTATAATTTACAATAACTACCATCACATGCTGAGCATGTGGGCAAACTGAAGCTGCAGTGAATGAGTGTGTCTGTCTGACTTGCATAGGAATGACAAGGCTATGAAATGCAAACACACTCTGACCTTCCAGGGTTTAACCAACAACTGGTATATTATCTCCACAAAGGGACAGAATGTGAGAAAGAGGAACGTTCAGATAACGCATGAGATAGTGGTAGAGAGAGAGAGAGAGAGAATAAAAAGGTGGGGAATTGAAAGAAAAAAGGGATCAAGGAAGATGTGAGCATGCAAAAGTACAGCTGCTGTAAACAACATTTGTGTAATAGCCATCCAGAATGATGATAATAAACAAATACTAGAACAACGACCAGGTGTGTGTATGTCAGATTTGTGTGTGCTTAACAATACAAAGGGGGGTGTTGAATGGCTCTGGGCTACAGGGGAAGTCAAATATGCCACCTGTATGTAAATGATCTCTGGCCCACTAATACACACACACACACACACTCATCTTTGAAGCACTATTGTGTTCCATTCACGCATGCCTCGAGAGGCTGAACATGATATTTGACTACCTTACTTTCGACCACAAAATGTTTTCTCCATACTTTAAACACAGACACGCAATATTCCAAGTGGAACCTTGGTGCTTGCTGCGTCTTTAAGAGCCCTTTAAATGAACGGCGGGGGGAGGGAAAGGGAAAAAAAGAGGGAATGGTGAACAAAAGCAAGAAAGAGAGGAAAAGCCAGCTGGAACATGGAGCTCTAGGAGAAAAGCCAGAAAGACTTTTCGTAAAAGAGGTTTTACAAAGCTGACACACAGTTACTCATTCTAACACATTAAGTGCATAGGCACTTCTCCCACACATAGGCAAAGCAAAACAGAAACAATAACAAGAAAAAAGAAACTAATTCTGTGACACACGCATATACAAATACACACACGCACTTCGGCTGTAGCACATTTTGACTGTGGCGTCCCAAGAGAATAACCAGAGAGAGGAGGAATGTACCGAAACTAGGTCACAGTCTGAGAGAAGCAAAAAAAGTGCCTGTACAACTGTGTCTGCAAGGCAGGATTTTAGAGTTGACTGTGTGTATGTGAGAATGAGCGAGAATGTGTGTGCGTTACATGGGACAATATGCTGCATTTATCGAGGTATAACAGCATCTCATAGAAGAGTGGAAATGTGTTTTTGGCGATAAAGAGATTTAGGTGTTCTTTCAGTTCTCTTTTATGGAAGCAAATCTCTCGTTCCCCAAAGGAGCAAAAAGAGGTCAGGCGGTTTCTTATATACATCATCCTTGTCCTCACTTTCTATTGAAATTGTTACTTGCATACTAAAAAACACAAGTCATCAACATTAGATTAACTCCGGTCTATAAATACTGATGGGTTGTTCTTTCACACACACAAAGACACACACAGATAATCCACAAAAGCATGGACTCTGACTGCCCCCAACTGGTATCTTAAGGAAATACAAACTGAGACAGAGTGTTTCTCTTGCTTTCGCACGGGGAAAATAGACATGATCGAACAATTATGACCTGCGTTGATGTCAAGGAGCTGGTTCTTCTTGAGTTTTTCCTCCTTCTCCTTCTCTGCCTTTTCCCTTGCCAGCTTGGCCCTCTTGATCTTCTCTTCAGTCTCCTTCCTTTTCTGATTATCCTTTACTGCTTGCTAGTCGGGAAACAAAGAGAGAAGGATGTCAGGCAATGTAAAGATGCAAATTGGAGTGTAAAAAGTTTTTAAGAGTAAGAAATACTAAATTGATTCTTAGAACAACGTTTTCACACGTGTGATAATGTGATGGATGCTGTTGTGCAAAACTTAAAAACCAGTGGATTGCAGTTATCCACACTAACTAGTAAAACAAGTTATCGCCTGCGGGAGCCCTCCCAAACGGCACATTTACAGTTGATGTATAAACTGATAATATAATGGAGTCGCTCTCATTCATTATTATGTCAATACAAACAGGTGTGCTGCCTATATTTCTCTTCCTTGTCATGTGTTCCTCTTTCATCTACTTATTTGCTTTTGACTCATTTGTGTGTGCGTCTTTGTACTGTATGTGTTAATGTTGATTTGTGGGCTGTCAGTAAAGACTGAAAACCACACCTGCAGATGAGTTCATTCACATGCTTAAAAACACACCTGGAACATGTTTTTAAAGGTGTTGAGGTCTCCAAAGAATTCCTCAACGGAGATTTTTCTTGGGTCAAAGACAAAGTACTCTCCCAGGTCGTTATATTGCTTGTCCATATTCTTATGCAGCATGTCCAGCTTCTCAAACTGCTCGTGGGCGGTAACCACAAAACTGTGGAAACAACTTGTTAAGGAACAAAGAATATATCTTGCTGTGTCTACAAGACATAACAAAAATATTTTATAATCAAAAGATCTACTGGTTGACTGAGTAAAGAGGATATAGACATCTTCTCCACAAACTGGTCCTTGTCATTTTGTGGAGGGGGAAAGGTTTCCAGATCTTTTTCTAGGTTCTTGATCTGACGCCCCATCAGCTCAAGGTTCTTCTGAAGTGTCTCTGCAGGAACTGCAGAAGAAACATTAATGATGCAGAGCACCTACATACATGGCTTATAATCACTGATGTGTTTCATATTAATTAGAGTACACTGTATTCATAACATGACTGCAATGTGTAACCAGGGGTGGGCATGAATGATAATATTGAGATTTATAAACAATCAATTAAATGTCCTATGTACCTCTGCTGGCCTTTTCCACATGGATCAACTCGTCTGCAAAGCCCATGACCTCAGGATACTGCTCCTGACACACATCAGCTAGGAAATGGAGCAGCGTCTGCTTCAGATCAGCTGATTTGGTGTCACGCAGCTGATTGGGAGAAGGCAATCAATCAAAAGTGTTTAATGTATGCATGTGCTATCACTGCACTTTTCTTTTTAAAGATGTGTGTAAATGGCTGTGTAAGATTAAGGTTTTCCAACATTCCAGCATTTGTGCACATTCGTACATGTCGCTTATTTCACATTGTAAAAAGATAGCAATACAACAGTAATGTACTAAGGAAGGAGGTAAAGGGCAATCTGCACATGGTTATATCTGTGTTTTATATACACACTACATGCCTAAAGCTAGTATTGAAAGGCATAGGGGGCAATCCTTGCATGTTATTATCTATGTATGTGGTTTTATTTATGTCACTCAACTGTATAAAACAGATTATTATGGCACTAGAACGGATTATACTTTTGTTTTTGTTGAGTAAAAGTATAGATTTGACATTTATTGGACCCAGTTGTATGTAATTTCCTAAACATCAGCATTTGCACACAAAAGATCAACATTTGCAGTCCATTCAGTTTATATTCTGTGTTGTATACTGTGTCTACACCTCAATTTACCTTGCACAGGTATGATATGGAGAAACCGAATGCCTTTCCATTGCGGGAGCCAGAATTCATATAGTTCCCGACGAGGAGGATGATCTCTAGCAACTTGGTGAAGCTCTGGCTTTTACTGAGCTCCTCGCAGGCTGCCGTCACAGACACCACATCTGGCTTGATATTGTTCAGCTGCTCCTCAAACTGCAGCTTGAACAGGGTGGCCTGAAGCCGTGGCATCAGCCGCTTCACACCGGACATCTAGAGAGAGAAAAGAGGGTATGTTTGTTGCCACGTAGATTGTGTGTGTGTGACTAGTTCTGTGTGAGTGAAGGGGGTTTCCTTCATTACTCACATCCTTCACAGTAGAACAAAGCAGTCTGTGTTTCACAGCACGAGGATTTTCTGTGTCTAATATATTGACAACGGTATGACTCAATCTCAGTATTTCAACATTTCATATGCCTCATTTCCCATGACACCGATTTCCTAGCTATGCGTGTGGTTGATCATGTACAAGTCCCCTGATAATTCAAACAATACTGATTGGATAAAAACAAAATTGTTTTTTGCGTGTTTTTTTTCCATTTGTGTATGTACGTTATCTCACCACTACTCCAAACTGCTCAGACTCAGCCAAGTCTTTATAGTCATCCTTCATCTCGGCCAGGACACCCAGCTGCTCTGCCGCTGGTAGTAGTTTGATCAGACTCTATAAGACAATGAGAGCAAAACATAATGTACATGACAATCACGATCTGGGTGTGTCCCAAATTAGACACAGAGACACAAAGACATTGATTGACCTTAGACATAAAATTCCACTGTGAGGGACAATCACACATTAGCCTCGAGGATTCAATGTGTGAAGAATCTCGAAGGTCATGCGTTCTTATGCAGCGATGCATGATGCATGTCTTACGCTGCCAGTTCTCTTTTGTAAAAGATAATGTATCTCCTCAGTAGAGGTTAAATAACATAAAATTAGAAATGTCACAATGAAGGATAAATCTACAAGACAGAGGCTGGCTGTCACTGGGCATACTAACTTTTGACAGCCAACACCATATTAGAACATACAAGAATGGTTGCACAGACAGGCCTTTATATACCAACACTGGGTCTGATTTGAACTCTGTACCTGGACCATGGACTCTGTGAGGACCTTCTCATTAACCTCCAGGATGGCGTTCTTGATCTCCTCATATGGGACACGGAATGATCCCAGGAAAATGGCTGTATGAGCAAACACAGTGAACAACACTTCTCAAAATCCAATAGGGATTCAGTTGAACACACTTAATTGTTTTCATTTCAATTAATGTTTTTACGGTATACTTTTAAAGAGCAATACCATTAATGTGGGTGTATCAGGTATTTAAAAAGATGGGGATCTGTGGACTTACAAAGGTTCTGTGAGCATTTGGAGTCAAGAACCTTCAGCTCCTTAACCTTCTTCTGTAGCAGCTTCTTTTCATCTCCGCCATCCTGCTCCTTTTTGGCTGGGAAAGTGGATAAAGAAATGTGGAGGGTGGTGGTAACATTTAGAGAAAGACAAAAGAAAGAGAAGACTTTGTTAGAAATTACATTTCATGATGACTTTTCTTTTTTTATGTGCGAGGATGAGTAAAGCTGGATATAAACAGAAAAACATGTTGGAAAAAAGCGTAGTGGGGAATTCAGTGGGTTCCTTAAAAGAGAGAGAAGTGGGTAAGAGGGACGGACAGAGGGCCTATGTGACTCTATGAAAACTGACAGACTTGGCACAGCCTTCACTTTTATCATTCCCTCCCAACTATATGGTATCATGGAGGTGTTAGAATGATTGTGTCAGTGTCCCTGGGTTATGATGGAACTGCTATGCAAGGCCTGCAACGCTGGAGGAAAGACTTCTCGTGTGTGTGTGTGTGTGTGTGTGTGTGTGTGTGTGTGTGTGTGTGTGTGTGTGTGTGGCAAATACAGTCAGACGTTTGTCAGCTGAAAGGCATTGAAAATGTGTAATCAGCCTACACACACACACAACACACACACAGTACATTACAACACATCACACACTGCAGAAACGCTTTGCGTTAACTTGTTCTGACAAGGTCAGGATTGTGACTGTACGGATGTGTCGGCTAGTGGGGGTTAATGTGCACTGGATGATAATGAGGAGTGAAAGATGAACACGCACATGGGTTTAACCACTGGATAGCCCACTGACCTGAGGTCAGCTGAGTACTGGAAGTCACAGTTGTTCACTTGTTTCTGTCAATATTATCCAACCACTCAAACTCAATTTAGCAGTCATGTGAAGATGCAGTACAAATACTGTAGTTAATTATTCAATTAACAAAATAAAATTGGCAGACGAAAGTAATGTAAATTACAAGGTATGTATAAAAAATATTTTTTGGGGATGGATTTACAAATATGAGTAGTTGTTTGTATCTCTATAAAAAGGAAAGGCCTTAGCTATATGGAACAAATGTTAATTTCAGTTTTTGGTTGAGGTTTTTCGACATTTTATAAACAATCTGACTTTTAATTTCTAATTCAAATTTAGTTTTTCCACAACTATTCCTGTTCATTCGGTCTCAAAAAATCATATAAGAAACAATGGTCTTAACCATTTCCTATATTTCCCCTGTTTCTGGATCGCTAATACTTTGATAAACAATGGAGGATCAATGCCACCCACATGTTTCCTGTCTCTCATTAGGTTTTGTCTAATCCTGGATGTGGCCCTCTCCATGTCTTATCTTTGTTAAGACCAGACAGTAACAGGAAACAATAATTACTGCGAGGAAAACAGTCAGCAAGAGAGTTGGTATAGCATGTCCAGTACGAGTATGCGGCCTTATTTCTCACCATCTGTCTGAATCACAGTGACAAACAATACAAATCAAAATCAGCCACTGAGTCCACCTGTTTCCACTTCCTGGAGATGACCTCATGTATTGACATCAGATGCTAACATAAGTTTTTCACTAGAGCAGACAAGACTATCTGGACTTCAACAACTGTGAGCTCTGTACATAATGACAACATGTTGTAGAGACGGACCCATTTAAAGCTGCTTAATTACCACTGTTACTGACACTTTATCCATTCTAGATTAGGTTCACCTGACCTTCATCTCCTTGTACTGTATGTGTGGCATTTTTTCTTCACTTCCAACATTCTGTCCCATAATCTGTCCACATTCAACTGCAGCTTGCTTGTGAAACATAGTGTCATAAAAACAACTACCCAGTAGGTATTCTCCACACAGACAGAGATAACCACTACAGCAAAACAGCACATTCATCCATCTGCCCATCCTTCCATATGTCCAGTCAACCAGTGCTTTGTCTCTACGTAAGAGGCCAATCAGTCAGACAGTCTGTTAACAAGGCTGGGCCTCTTAATGAGCTCATTTCACCCATTCATAACATCCACTGATACACAAACAGTCCTTCAGTCAGTGGACTGTGGCCTCAATAAGTCCTATTGTTTGATTCAGCTTCAGCTTTGTGAATCTCCTCTCTCAGACTCAACCATCACTTGTATCTTAAGTTTGACTCAAACCTTTAAGCAATCTTATCTCTGTTCTTCTACCGTTAGTTTGATCAGCTGTGCGCATCACAACCATGCATCAATCATACTATTGTGTCAAACACTCCAGCCACCGTCTCTGCTGAGAGCAGGAAGCCACGGCAGGAAGTCCACTATTACGCACACAAAGGGTAGAAAATTATATCAGGACATCTGAGAGGAAACAACATAATATCTTTGCACAACACACATAAACAGAGCAAGTCACAGCTGGAAGGTTATGAAGAGACTTAAAGGAAGTGACAAGCATCTACAAATAAACATCTCAGAGACAATGACACAAACACGGATACTTAAAATAATCTACTTATTCAAGAAAGTAGCATCTAAAAAGTCAGAGGAAAAAGATCAAGAGATCAAACATATTAGTAAAAAGCTTAAATCTGTTCACACACATAAATATACACATGCCAACTTGTACAGATGGACAAAAACACATGCTACAGTGCAGAGGATGTACACTTAATGGTGTATAATCTGATAGACTGGCAATCCAGTTAGTCTGGGACAAGACTAGTGACCGCGTGATGCCATCATGTCACTAGGTCAGTGTGTGTGTGTGTATGTTTGTGTGCGCGCACATCTCAGAGAGATGTAGAGCCGGTGAGGAAGCATGTGTGAGTGTGTGTATATCCTTGCTATCATAGCTACAGTGCCAGCTGCGCTCTAGCCAATGAAATCAGGCGCAGCTATGTTGACATCACGGCTGATTCATAAAATGGGGTCTGGTGTGCAGATTGTAAAATGGCTGCTCTGTGGTTCCCACATGCTCAGTGTTCATTTCATTTATGAGCCTATGGCACCCCTGGTGTCGGCTATGAAGCACTGCACCATGTTACACTTAGTCATTGTGGGGGAGGAGAGGAGTCGTCAGAGGCAGAACACGTGTGGTTAGACAGACACACAGAAAACATGCACAAGCACAAACAAAACAAACTTGTGGAGTGCCAACATCCTAACATCCATGTTGTATTTTCCTTGCTGCCTTTTTATTTTACTGTCATACAAAGAAGACCAGTTTTTGTGGAAAAATAAAAATCACCCCACACACACTTTCCTGGAACACTTCCCCCCTCATCTCCCCAACAGCTGCTTGGCACAGAGAGATGATAGAGATGGGGGGGCTGTGAGTGAGTGAGTGTGTGTGTGTGTGTGTGTGTGTGTGTGTGTGTGTGTGTGTGTGTGTGTGTGTGTGTGTGTGTGTGTGTGTGTGCGTGTGTGTGCATGAAAGAAAAACAAAATTCTTTCCTTTTGACTTCTGTTTGTAATTAGAGGAAAAGAAAGGAGAAAAACAGCGATGGGGAGAAGAGATGAAGGAGGGGTACACATGATCATGAGGAGCCAAGTCATGCAGAGGTCTCTGTCAATATATAACCAAGTGTGTGCGTGTCTGTCTGTCTCTATCTGCACAAAGAGGAGTCTGTTTATCAGTCAGCAGGCATGAGTGTGTCCTTCAACCCCCTCCCTCCTATTCTCTTCCTCTCTCATTCCCTCACTCCTTAAAAGGAGAAAATGTGTGGAGGAGAAGGTTATGGGTAGCCAGGCTTGGAGAAAGAAGAAAAATAAAAAAAGACAAATGGACAGAATCAAAATGAGAAAGAGAGAGAAACACAAGAGGAACAAATGTATGGTACACTTTCCTCCCTTCCCACTCTGAACTATAGCCTCAACTACAAGAATAGTTTCAGTCCTCTCCCAGAAAGCTTAGTCTCCACTCTTTTCAATCTTTCAATCTCTTCTCCTGTTTTTCCATGCGGTCTATTCATCCTCTCATCACCACTCCCTGCTTTCAGAGGGCTGTAGTTTATTTTTAACCCACTAAAAGCTTTCAGATGATGTGCCCTATTGTATATAAATATGTTTTGCATGTGCCCCCTGGTGGCAAGATAGAAAAAAGGCATAATTAACTTTATATAACTTCAAGTAAACTTTTTTTCCATTCAGCATTCCAGGGCCGGAGAGATTGTGTACACTGGAACCGAGAAGAGGGTTTATAGTTACAACATCAATGTCCCGGGTTGAGCAGTTCTTTGGAAAAAGTTGCTGAGGTTGCCCAATGGAAAAAAACCACACAAACACATCTTTTGCCAACTTTAAACATCAACAAAGACCAAACACATTTCAGAGAAACAAGTTTTGTTTTTTGAAGGTTTACTTGAAGAATGCTTGAGTATTAGTATTAAAAAGGGGAATGAGACAAAGAAAACCAGAAAGGGAGGGGGGCATGAAGTTCTTTGTCTGACCCAAACAGAAGGCCACAACTATGGCAGAAGGACAGCTGTAGCCTTGGTCCCTTTAAACTTTAAATGTCCAACATTATGTCACTCTCTTTATAAGAGTGTGTGTGCTTGCATGTTACAATGTAAGCAGGTTTGACAGAAGAATAAGGGGGTTTCCACGGTAACCTGGGTCTGAAAGAGCCCCTTCATCCTGTTTTTCACTGTGAAAGGAAATGAGGAGGAAAAAAAAAAAAATTCCTGACTGTGTGTGCATGTGTGAAAAGGACCAGATGGCAGGGTGGGGCTGTGAGGAGGGGGGACGGGGGCAGGATGTGGGAGGGCCAGGATGCAGGGGGAGGGCTTGTGGGAGGGGCTAATGCCGTGCTCACTTGCGCACCCCTGGTGCATGAAAAGTGCAACTGCAGGTTAGATTTTCTGCACTGAACTAAATTTTAAATTACCACAATACATTTAGTTTAGAAACATAAAAAATAGCAAAATGTAAAACTAAAAATTACTAAAGAATCTAGAAATTAGCTTTGCTTCACCATCTGCTTATTAGACTTGGCCTGCGGTCTCTAACACACTTTAAACCAAGACTGAACACTGCTGAAATTGTGTTTTGAAAAAGAAGTCTCCAGCCCATAAAAAACAAGTTTGTAAGAATTCATAAAACTTCATTTTGTTATTTAATATTCTTACATAATATACAATTACAAGTATAACAACCTGTGATTTGATTAAATTCAAAATTAAACAAAATAACTGTGGGCTTCTTATCAGTGAATATTGACAACATGGAATATTGTATCCCTCGTTTAAGGTCCAATGAGTAATGTTTTCCCATATGAATGATGGGTATATTTGTAGATTTGGAATGTTAGACAATGTATTAAATGGCTTGGTATTTAATTTCATGGACGACAGCAATTCGCCGTCATGTTTTGAATTTTTATTATTTTGTTAACATTTGGATGAAAGACAAATTCGATATACTTAAAACTGGAAGCACGGTATAGTTAAAATAATCTACCACAGACTGTACATTTCTTATATTTGTTTTCTAGCCTTGAACTAAAACAATTGATATTATATTCTGCACATTATAAAAATAGTATTTTTGTTTTGTGGTGTTATATAGAGTAGCAAGTCTTCTTTTAAATCTCTATGTATTGACTACAGGAGGCACAATGTGTGGGTCCTTCAGTGTGGTTCCTGTTTAAGTGTGGAGTTACAGTGCCCTCCACTGGAGAGATTGGTGTACTGCTGCTAAATGGCAAAAGGTTGGCAAACCCCTACACCTGAATACTGTTTATTACCTACTACTCTATCTCACTCACTATCTAAGTTGTGTGCAAGTGTGTTTGTAAGTCAGTGTGCAAAGACAAAATGTAAAAAAAGAACATATTGACTGTGTGTGCAAATATGTGATGGTTTAGGGAGTAGAACTGGGGGAGACGGAGGTGGAAGAAGTGTGTTGAAGTAGGAGACGGGGCAGATGTTTGGAAACTGTGTGTGTGTTTCTCTCAGGGCCATTCTGACCTCTCTATGCTTTTCTGGCCATGAAGGTCTTCAGCGATGACGCACACTCGGCACGTAACGGCTTCACTGATGAGACGCGAACACGAACACACACACACACACACACACACACACAGTATGCTGCCTGCATTGCTGATAAAGTGCATTACAGTCGACACACCGACACAGCACTACCTTGAACCCGAATTCACACTTGCTGAAACCACACAAACAGCCCATAAATCCCCATAGCAAATAACAGAGGACACAGCCCCCCCTACCCCCACACACAAGGAGAGGTGAGCTGCTGGTGTGCTTATTAAATCAGTCCTATATCAGCGAGTCTCCTTGGGACAGCAGAAAAGATTTACTACAGCAATTACACTGGCTAATTACAAGGAGGAGAGAAAAAGGGAGAGAGGGAGAGCTAGAGAGTGTAAAGGAGGGAAGGAAATCAAATCAAAAGGAGCGAGAGCAAATAAAGGTGTGAGAACTTAAAGGACGAGAGAACAAATAAAGGGGAGAGAGATAAAGAGAAGTAAGTTTAAAGGACAAAGACAGAGGATGTGACCTTGGCCAGCCACAACACCTGAGCCTTGAATAGGCTACATGGAAACAACAAAAAGACAAAAAGGTTCAATGTTAGAACTTCAAAGTCACAAACCAGCTGTGTGTGCCTGACTGAATAACTGAGTGACTCACTGAGTATGTAAGTAGTTTTTTCTGTGGTAGTCTGTGTGGCGCTTTGGTATTTGTTATTCACAGTGTGAATGTCCTTGACGCTGCACTGGCCTTCACAGCACAGTGCTCCCTCTACGGGGAGGAGAGTGAATTACAACATTAAGCAGGCTTACTCACCGTTATCAATCAACTCTGATCCTTGTGCAGTGACATCTACAGACACTTATATATACGTTACGCATGTGTGTGTGTGTAGACTGACTGATGAGATTAGTGTTCTCGCAGACGGGAATGCGTTAGGTCTGACAATATCTCATGTTTGAATGTAGCCTTGAAGAGAAGCAATTAAAAACTGCTAATAACGTGATACTTCATCAATTCTATTAGGGAAAGATGAGTTTGATCCCTCGAACCTTACCTTCACTCAACAAGGGGAAGGGGAGTGCGGGGAGGAGGGGACTCTCGCTCATGTACACTTCATCCAGTCAGTGCCAGTTGCTCCCCAAATGTACTGACATTTCCCTGCTTGTCAAGTGTACTGTCCATCCTGGCCGCTTCTATGACATATGCACATCCATGCAGAAAGTCTCATTTACATGAGCACAGAGGTGGAAATGAAAACTTAGAAATTGGGTTTCTATCTCAATTAAAAAGTTAGATGAACTGTAACACACATGCACCCCATGAGGCCCATTTTGCCCTGGGCAAAAAGGATTAGGTGCTGCGCTCCTGTCAGCCCTCAAATATTCATTATTACCTTATGGAAAGATAGCAGGCAGAGAGCGGGTGGGAGCAAGAAGGAGCTAGAAAACGGGAGAGTGCAGAAAAGAGCATGAGTAAGTGATAGAGAGGCACTTTATGAATACAAGCAGTTCTGACTTATGCAAAGCAAACTAGATGAAAGGAGGACAGAAAAAAATGGAGGTCTACACGGTGTCATGCCATGGAGGACAGTTAAAAGCTCGTTGCAGAACTGGAGCACACACTCATCCTGTTAATCCCTCAGTTTCTGTCCTCTCGTCTCCAGCCATCCATCCCTTCACTCGTCTTTATCTCTGCTTCAGTGATGAGGACAAAGGAAAGCACTCACTCACTCATTTGCTCCATCCCTCCCCAGTTCTCCCTCCCTTTCTCCTTCTCTTGGTGTCTTCAGGCAAGGCTTGTAGCTCTGATTAGCAATTGTGACTTGACCGCATGGTGGAAAGATTGGCACACATGCAAAAGCGTGCGCACACGCACGCACGCACACACATACCCGGCAAAGAGGAGGACAAGTGTCAGTTATGCTGGGTCTAATTACCCCTTGAGCAATGCCCAGAGACAATAAGGGGGCTGGGAAGGGAGTTTTGCCTTTTCTAATGTCAGCCATCGCTCGCAGGACATACACACAGACACTTGAGAAAGTGAATCTGACTCAAGGCAAAAAGATTGGGCTGTCGTCTGGTTCTTGTCACTAGGGTGTCTTTCAGCCAACATGTTAATATGAGCAAGCCAAGGAAACTAGTGACTAGAGGAGAGGGAAAAAATAAAAGGAAAAAGACATGTGGAGCGCATTGCTGGAGGAGAGATGAAGGGGATGAACAGCAAAGTGGAGAACTTGCAAAGGGAGGCATTATTGTGAAGGAGAGGCCATGGAGCAAAAAGGATGAGAGAAAATAACTTGGAGTAAGACATTGTGATCTGGTCAACAAAGTAAGAAACAACAAGGTATAAACGCCCGATTTCAGAGAGAGTTTGCCTCAATTATTATGATTAAAACAATAGATAGCCCCGTACACATGCTAACACAAATCCCCCTGCGAACCAAAATGTTGCGTTTCATTTACAGCTTTGAGTCATTGGAAAAACGAAAGTGTACCGATCCTGCAATCCAAACTGCTGAAAACATGGTGAGCACCCCTTTGCATTTGTATGTGTGAACTTTTTTCTTTGTTGCAAAGCTTTGGGAAAACTACTGCAGGTGTTTGAAATACATCAATAAAGCTGGATCATAGTCAAACTAAGTAGCTGGAGGGGGATGACAACCACGATCTGGCAACCTCCAACTCTGCGTGGGAACCTGGGGAAACTCTCTCTCATCAAAGATCCATTGGGGTGCAGCAGGGTTTCCAGTTTGTGAAATCAGTTTTATCCCATCCCCAAAAGAGAAAAAAAACAATCCCCCAAATAAACTAAACTAGAAAAACAATATTTAAACATAGAGACAGACGTGCAAATCCTTTCCTCGAACATCTGTCTGCTGGCCTCTCTCAGGAATTGGCTGTAGTTGAGGCTAGACAAAAAGACACACAAGCATGCACACAAACAAAAACACACAAATACACACCTAATCCCACCATGTGCTTAGTGAGCCATCAGGGGACGTGTTGCCAATCAGACTACTATGTGAGGTTGGGCGAATGAAAACAATCAAATAACAGCACAATATGGCTGAGAGACTGGCACGTGTTTGTGCGAGTGACGGGTGTGTATGTGTGTGCATGTTTGTGTGACTGAGTTTGCAGATTCAAACACACATAATGCCAACCAGATACCAGCCTCTGGGCTCACCCAGTGCATTCCTAGAGGCACTGTGTGTCTGTGTAGAGATATTTTCTGGTTCTTCTGTAACTAAAAGTGTTCCAAGTAAGATTGACTATTGAAGAATAAATGTATTCTTATACATTTCTTTTTTGGACGAAAGTGTGTGCAAAATCAATGTAATGTAAGGAATATCTTTGCACTGTAAAACTCCTTCAATGTTCAACTTGCATGCTGACCTGAATGTGATTTGATTTTCATTTTATTATTTAAAAAGGTTCCTAATATTACATTTTGCCGCATATCTAGTGCTTTTCACCGATGCGATGGCTCACAGTTTACGGCGCTAACAACCGTTACAGTGATAACACAGCTCACAGTGTTTACCTGAGGGCAAATGAAGGGGGGGCACCGAGTGTCTGCGACTATGCGTCTGACGGAACAGCGTTGGTGGCCACGAGCTAGCCAATTGGGCACGCTGACATGCACCGAAAGGCAAGCGTGGCCGGCCCGGCTATGTCAACAAAGCACAGATAATCTCTCAGACGGATTGTGACTTCAGTCTCTGCTCACATTACTTCACCTCATCCTAACATTGCTAATTGTTTTATATTTCAATCCTCTGAATATCAAATAAAGAAAATCTCTGAACAATGGGACAGTAGAGCAGCCACACTCTACAATGTAATGCTTCTTCAAAAATATTGTAACACAATAATATGTTGCATTTTCTTCATTCTACCTGTTGTTTGTGAAATGGACTTGTTAACTAGTATGCGTGTGTATGTCTAGCGAGCTATGCTCCTCTCTCGGTCTTGTCTTTTCTCACAGCTCAGTGAGTATGTCAGACTGCATTGGCCCTCTTTCAGAAGCTACTGAGAGATGGCAGCACCATTAAAATTTAACCCACTATCTCACCACTCACCACACACTGACAAGAGAGGGGGAGAGAATGGCAGAGATAGCCAGGCAGACATACAAGGATATACAGGCATGTATCTAACCACCGATTTGCACACACAGAAACGCGCGCACACACACACACCCACACGCACGGACCAAGGAATGAGGAATGTGTGAGATGTGATAGCAAGAGATTGGGAGCGACGGAGCGAAAGATCTTATACAGATGGAAAGTAAAGAATAAGATGGAAGAGATTACCGCTTGAAAACCACACACATCTGATGCATAAACGGCTGTGGAAATGAGTGACATCAATTCAGCAGGGGAAATTGAGAATGTGTACGGGCCTTGCGTCCAATCAGTCTACACTATCCCTCTCTCTAAATCCACATTTCCAAACTTTATATTACTTTCTTCCTCGCTCATAGGAAATCTTTTTCGTTTCCCTTCCTCTCCTTTCAAAATCTATCAGTCTCTCTTCAATATTTTTTGACACATTGCTTTTTTCATTTTTCTGTCTTCTCTCTCCATCTCCAGTTTTCGTACCGCTCTCTCTTTCTCCTTCTGTTCCTGTGCTTTTCTGCCCCAGTGGAGTGTGGGATCGCAGGCAGTGCTGGGAGGCCTACGGTCTTTTAATTAAGAAGCAAGGCAGAACGAGGCCACAGTTAACAAGGACACACACAGAGACAGAGACAGACACACACACAGACGGACACTTTGCATTGCTTTACTTGTAAGGACACACATTGTCTCCAGGCCACAGCGTTTCAGAGTATTGGCTCAGGTCTGGCATGTGGTGCCAACACTAATCTAGACCTGAATCAAGTCCAAGTCCTAACCCTTAATTTGTACCTTGAAACTGGAAAAATAGACAAAATGTCTGCCTCAAAAAAGACAAAAGCACACAAATAGACACCCACGTAAACAAGCTTATACACACAAAGAAGATCAATCACACACGCACAGGCGAGGACCTGGGTTAAAATCTGCGGGACAAGGACTCAATCAGCTAGTGCAATCAGTCACAGGACACACACACACATGCACAGCTACAATTACACACACTGACGACACACACGTAATAAGCCCCGAGCTGACGGACGAGAGGAAGGCTATTACATTATTCAGTCTACCTCATCACCACTGTAACCAACACACATACACAGAGGAGGCGGGATGGAAGTAGCTATTTTGAGAGTGTGTGCGTCCGTTCTCTGCGAAGGTGACTTTGGGCTGGCTGGAGTGGTAATTGGGTACACATACAAATGCCTTTTTCTCCCTCTTCCCCACGTTCGTTTCAAAGTCTCTCTTTCTCCCCCACCATGATCCCTCTCTTTCCCTCGCCGCAGCCCCCGAACGTGATTACATTTCCGACATAAGTGAGGGGTGAAGAGAGAGAGCAGTGGAATAAAGAAAAAGTGAGAGAGACAGATGATTGACTTGAAAAAACAAAGAGGGGAGAAAACAGCTCTTACACTGGATGGAAATAAAATAAAATAAATACATTGACACACACACACACGTCCATACATTAGCGTTTGCCCCCTGCAGACAAAAACACACAGACACACACATACAATTTACGGGGTAGGGGACCAAGGCAAAGCAGAGAAAAATACACAAAATGTCACTCAGTCTGCCATCCTGATCTTTTCTGTTGAGAGACACAGACACACGCACACACAGGCACGCACACAATCTCATTTCCGCTTAGACGAGTGACATTTTCTCTCCCTTTCTTTTTTTTCATCTCTCCCTCTGCACTCAATCGCTGTAGTGATAAAATTAGCATTCCTTTCCCTCCTCTGCTTCTTCGTCCCTCGACGGCTGGACAAGAGGTGAGAACCACAGGGACGGAAGAAAGGAGAGGGAAAGAGAAACAAGAAGAAAGATGGGAACAAAAGAAGACATTAAGAGAGGGGAGGAGGATTGGGGAGGGGGGGGGGGGGGGGGGCGAGACGTGAAGACTAAGAAACGAACAGAGAGCAGCATGTGACAGCCAGAGAAAGAAGAGGGACAGTAAGACAAAGACAGAAAGATTACATGAGAGAGAGCAAGAGAATAAAATAAAAATACAGTCAGTGGACAGGATGCAGAAATTGGAGGGGGGGTGTGTATACCCTCAAGGGATTCTCATCGCTATGACAACCTCTCCTGTCTCCCTTGGTGTCTAGTTGCATGATGAACTCCTGCTACTTTCGTGGACCTCAGCAGGGACAAAATATCCACTCACTATTGCTGTCAAATAATCAACCTGTAGTTGAATAATCAGCGATAATAAGCTACAAACCCATACTTTTAAATATATAAATTGGGTGTGTATAAAGGAACAACAGCAACAGCTGGACAATCATGGCTGCATACACTTTGTTTACTGCGCACGTCTGCTGCACGTCCGTGCACGCGCGAAGGTGCATAAACCTGCATGTGTGCATGTTTCTACAGGGACGGGGTAGAGGGCCCACAGAGTATAATTAAAAGCCAGAGACACAGAGTCCTTGGGAGCAACTGCAGCAAGAACTTTATGGGGAGAAAGGAAAAAAGAGGGAGGGCGAAACAGAAAAAAAGGAAAGGAAAGGAAAGCTGACCTTTAAAATAAAGTAAGACGGAGAGAGATGAAAGGTGTAATAGAAGATGGGATAGTGGGAGATGGACTGAATAAGATTATGTCAAATTGAATGCGGCAAAGAAAGACAGGAAGAAGTGAGAGAACAAGTGGTAAAGGAAACATTATTGGACTGAGTTGTTTTTCCAAAAGGGCCAGAGGAAGAAGAGAGAAGACAAGAGAGCGCGAAAGAGAGGGAACAAGAGAATCCTAATCAGAAACCTGAAGAACAAAATAATAAGGCTGCCTGACAGCAAATGTCAGCTCAGGGAGGGTAGCAGATGGAGGGAAGGAAGGAGGGGAGGGGGGAGAAAGAGAGAGAGAGAAAAAGACAGAGGGAGATACAGGAAGAGGGGAAGAGAAGGGGAACAAAACATTCAGGAGCAGACAGGTGGGGTTGGAGTGATGGAGACACTTCTCCATCATTGCTCCCTCCAGGAGGAAGGAATACAATCTTTCTGATGCTAAGCAGCAACACATCACCAGGAAAGATATTCCCCATCTCCCACTGGAGGGATACAGAGCCGCCAGGTCAGGCGGGTGAATCCTCATATGATGGTATATACGTACGTGTGTGTGTGTGTGTGTGTGTGTGTGTGTGTGTGTGTGTGTGTGTGTGTGTGTGTGTGTGTGTGTGTGTGTGTGTGTGTGTGTGCTCGTACACTAACACATTCACTGCCTGGCTGGGAAATGTCGCCCTCGAGCCAACCTTGACTGCTGTTTCACTCGAGCTCGGCTTTGCTTTAATTCCCAAATCAAAAGCCATCTTTTTCTCTGTGCCACGTTACTTCATTAGGACTTGATGGTGAGACAGGATCCTGACAGTCTTCTACAAAGCTTGTGTAGCTTTAGTCGTTTAGTACTTAGGACTTCAGTCTCGTTCTTAAAGAGATGCAGAACAAATCCATTGATGCATCAAATATCTCCAAATCATCATAGACAGTTTGAAAATCTGACAAAAAAATAAAAACACTAATTACAGTTCCTTTAACTTTAAACATGTAATGCCTGTACACACGCAGCGGCAATGTAAAAGTCATAATATATTGAAGAATTTTAAATGACTTTAAAGAACAAGAATATTAACTAAGCATTAAAAAAAGGTAATACGTCTAATCTACATTTCTATAAATATTATTACGCTGTTGAACTTTGGCCAGAGTCTTTAACCTTCGAACACTCAATAGTGTCAAACAGCCAGGCAAAAGTCAGCTGTAAATTAGATAATATATGCATTCTGTTAAGGTGAGCATGAGCAATGTGAATCCTAAAAAGATATCAAACTTTTATGAGTAAAACATTTCACTGAAGTTGACCAAAAGGTCAATGGCGTAGATCCAGGGTCCACTACAGTGGAAAAGATACAGATGTTGCACGTAATTAACTTTTAGCAAAGCAGTCTCATCAGTCAAAGATGTGTTGTACGTTGTTATTGTTCTTATAAAGCAGAACTGGGAAAGTACTATCCATTTCACGTGGCAACTTTTTTTTTATAGATAGGTCATTTTTAGATTGGTAGATAGCAGCTATGAAGGTTATAGGCAGGTGCAAATGAGCAACAGGTGGCAGTTAAACTTAAGCATATTAAATCAGCAGGAGTCAGACTGTGAAGCAGCTTGTCCTGTCAGACTGTGAAGTTAATATATTTTACTGGCTGTCAGTCATCATTAGCAATGACTTACCGGTCATTTGTCACCATCAGGGAGAACATATGTAGTTGTCGCAAATAAACTTTTGAATGTCATGACATTTTCACTTTGAAGTCAAGATTAATTATACAACTGACTTACACTGGCTTGATTACTACCTTTTTACTTGTTATCTTCTGTCGTGTTTAATGTTTGGAAAATGAGAACCCAGAAAGCTAGCCCCATCAGATTGTCTTCATAATAAACAACGTATTCCAGTGGACCAAATAAAACACAAAAGGTATGTGTGTTGCTACAAAATAAAAAACACAGTTTGGGGCCTTTTACATGATAACGATAAATACTTTAAAAACTGTTACAAATAATACATGATATTTTAGGATAGGCTGTACAGCCATTATTAAGTATTAACTATTGCACTGACATTTACCTGGCAAATGTATAACATCAAGAACTGTAAAAAAAAACAATAACTGTACAGTCGAGGTTCACATTTGGATTATATTTGAAGGATTAAATGTGTGTGGGTATTGCAAATTTCAACTAGGGGTGGCAATCTTGACAATTATCTAAACTTCCCCCGGGATAATAGCAGGCATTCATCCCTGAGCTATGTCTACTGTATAAGAAGGTCAAACAGAGATAGAGGTTATCAACTACTTAAAAATCTGTCCCTGCTATTCCCCATAAACCACGGTTTCACCATCACACCTAAACCGTCCTCCTCAGTAAGGACATCTTCCCAATCACTTGTTCTCTCATTCCCTCCCTCCCCTCGTCTCTCTCTGGCTACACCCAGTGAGTAATGGCGGGAGCAAAGGATAGTGGCACAGAGCTATAAAAGTGTAATTTGCTCCATTTTCCTTGGGAAACCAAATTCACTTTCTGTCCTGCGTTACAATCTGTTAACATTCAGATGGCCAGCATTGCAGACAGCACATTACCCGCCTACACTGGCTACTAATGACCCTCGCAGAGTGCAAACGCACTCACGAGCATGGAGAGCAAGGACATACAAGCTATGAGTGTAAAAAAGTGCAACGTGTATACATGTACACTTGCATGTGCACACGGCAACACACAAAGACTCTGGTTGTAATGGACTGAAAAAAGAGAGGGAAAAGGGAAAGAGAGAGAGAAAAGGAAGTTTATCTGAATTTAGTTAAATAACTTGCTCAAGCTCACTTTTTGCTCCTGAAGAAGGAAAACCAGAGCAATCTCTGCTGTCCCACAAGCCTTTCTCTTCTTCTAATCTGTCTGTCCTCTAATTCTCCAAAAGTCTTGTTCACATGTTCCTTCTCCAGCTTTTCCTTCCCTCCTTTCTACTCCTCAGAGTAAATCTCCGAAACTCTCATTCTCTAACTCCAGCTCTTTGTTTCACTTCTTCCATGCCCGTCTCTCTCCTTCACTCACTGATTCGCCAATACGCTCTCGCACTCTCATCTCATCACCCTTACAGCAATCCTTTCTCTCTCTCTCTCTCTCTCTCTCTCCTCCATTTCCACCACTTCTCTCTCAGGGAGCTAATAGCCTTCTCCTTTGTTCTTGGAGAACAGCGGGGAACAATGGCGGAGTGGGGCTTGTCGTTGTGGCAACAGGCATGAGACAAGAGAGAGAGGGAGGGAGACAAAGAAGAAAGGCAGAGAGAGAAAGAGCAAGCACAGAGGGGATGCTGGTTGTTAGCCGGGCGGCAGGGAAGCGAGCGCTGGCTAATTACACTCGTTTCTATGCACACCGCAATTAAACCCTGATGCACACACATACACCGCCCGCGCTCAGAATATCCATCGCCAGCCACACACACACACACACACTCGCTCTGCAACATCAGAGAGAAAGAGTGAGCAAGAGAGGAGGTGGCAGGGAGGCAGAAAGAGGGAGCCTGGAAAAGAAAAGAAATGACAAGAAAAGACTGAGGCTATTTTGAATCAATGCTGCGGTTCTCCCAAGTAGCACAGTAAAAGTTAATTTAACTTCTCGCCCAAACACAATCAGCTTGATCAAATCCATTAGAATATGGTAAATTGATATTAAGATACAAGGTGGCTCCGTGACCTTTTAACAACCCCCATGATTCTCTACCTTCAATTATGTCCGTTTCTCTAACTAGCCAACAGTTGCTGCATTGTCACCTACTGGCTGTTTAAACACTAACCAATTCTCCTCTCTTTTATCGGTTGTATCCCTCCTACTCAGAATCTACCATCAGTTAATCAGTTCATTCGGCTTCATCTCTTCACAAGATGATCTCTCTCACTCCAGAGATGAAGAGCTTTAACTTCACACAAATTAACACAACTGGAATAGTGGAGGGATTGAAGTAGAGGTTGGTACAAATGGCAGAGAGACTGAGTAAGAGAGGTGGAAATGGGCAGACTCGCATCCAGGTCACACCACCCTGTAGGGTAGAACTTCTCCATTGCCTCATAAACACCCAGCTTCCTTCATCCTTATCCACGTCTCAGAGAAACATGTGTTCCACGCCGTCTGCCCGGTCTATTCTATTATTCATGCGGTTTAATGCTCGCTCAAAGTGTGTGCACATGTGTGTTAGAGTGCTGGAAGTTCACATTAAAGAGCAGGAACGTGTCACTGCATGTCTGAAGACCAGCTGATGTGTTGGTCACATTGAGCTGCCAGTGTTAATGGCAAAAAAAAAAACAGCCATGACATATTCGTGTATGTGTGAATATGCACACACAAAAAGCACAACTTTACACAGCTGCATGGACATGAACAGACACACACACACACACACACACACACACACACACACACACACACACACACACAGGGTGCCAATGAGGCAGATGAGGAGTGAAAGGAGCCACATTAAACAGCCAAACTTGTCCTGTTTCGCTTTCATAGCCTCAGTCCATTTTCATAATGCATTAAAACCACCGCTGAGAGGAGAGGGAGACATGGAGAGGAGAGAGATGAGGAGGGGGTAGAGAGGGATGGAGAGAAAGAAATGGAAAAGAGGAGAGAAGGGACAAGAAACATTCTCAAAGTAATCTAAAGCTGGTGGATGCATGTGGGTGCGAGGAAACAAGATAAGGATGAAGGGAGTGGAGGAGTAAGAAAAGAGAGCTTGTCTCAGAGGCAAGATATGGGAATAGAAAGTGTCTGATAGAGACACAGACAGATTAGAGAGGTGGATAAAAGAAGATGGGATGCACTGATAAAACAAGTAAGGATGACGGCGAGAGATGGGGAAGATGATTTAGTCACAAACTTTCATTGTGTGCATTATGAAGGCTTGTCGGTTTCTTTATGTGTGCATGTGTTTGTAGAACCTTATGGTGTGTGCATGTGTGTGTGTGTGTGTGTGTGTGTGTGTGTGTGTGTGTGTGTGTGTGTGTGTATGCGTGTCTGTTACAGTGGCAAGGGGCAGAAGGTTCTTCGTTTCAGCACCAGCAGGCTGATGAGAGTTTGGGGCCAAACAGCCTGGAGGCAGAGATGGCCTTGTTACTCTCTCTCTCTTTTTCTTCTTTCTTTTCTTTCACACAAACAAACCCTCAATCGGAAATTCAACACAGCTACGGCCACTGTAACAAGCAAAGCATTTTGAACATCAAACCTCAGATCATAACGATATGGCAAAACACATAAAATGATACAATAAATATCCACTTCTTAAACTGTTAACTGCATTTTAGTTAAATATATCTTGACATAATTTACGGTATTATTCAATGACTAGAGTCTTATATACCTGAGTTTACATGCTTTAGCCTGTCAAAGCTCCATTGCAAGACATTCTCGACATCAATATTAAACCATGCGATACCTATAATGTAAAAGAAGTTCTAGCACGCTGATCAAACTGAGATTCAACACCCCATTCTAGATCCATGTGCAGCTCCATCACGCCCAATCATACTCCACTCTTATTCCAAATATAACAATTTTGTGAATTGGATACGGGTAAAATAATACAGGTTTGCTGCATGTTAGCCATAAGAATCCGACCAAGGTTTCTTTTTTGTTCGTTTTGGAAACTTTTTTGATTCAGTACAGGATGAACGTCAACTTGCTCAAACTTTAAACTTGCTTTAGGTACATAATCCATCACAGCTAAACGCTATGCCTGCTTTTACCCTCTTTCAAAAAGTTATGTTATTGTCATCAGTGAAGCTGCCGGGAGATAGCAAGTGCAATGTGTTTCTGACCTGGAGAGAAGCTATCTAGTTCACATGTACTCAAATAACCCTTACATTATGCTCTTCTGATCGTGATTTTATGACAACTTACGTCATGAATATATTGCTGTGGAGCAGCCAAGTCTCAAACCAGATTTCACTGACATTACTATACAAAAACAACTTAAATACAAAGTTCAGGAAATTTACTTAAAATCTTTACAAGCTGATTTATATGCCATGCTGAAATAAGCAGAAACAAATGGATGCCTGGAGGGTAAGAAAAAAAACAATCAAATGTAAAAAATAAAATAAAAAACGTTAGAAATAGATGGTGGCAATTTATTGTACATGGTTTGCAGTGGGCTAAAACATACCGTGCACCCAGAAGGATCTATTAAATGTCTAATAAGCTTCAATCAAATCTACAGAAAATGACGAGAGCAAGTGATTTCTGTTTATCGGCCGGTAAGGGAAGAGTTAAGGAACTAGTCGAATAGAGGCTGAGGCATCCAAAAGCCCATCTCCTCCAAGTCAATGGCGTGAAGGCTATCTCACACACACCTGACAGAGACAGAATGCTGCCAATAGTGCCGGAGGGAACAAGAGAGACGGAGGGCGGCAGACAGTCAGAAAGAAAGGGGGAAGGAGGGAACCGAAGAGAGAAAAAGAAAGGAGACAAAGAGAGAGAAAGCGAGAGAGTATAAAGCAAAGGCGTGGAAAGCGAGATGGATGGATAGTAGTGAGCACAGTGGTCAGAGGATGAGTATTGCTTGTTTGATTTGCATACTTGTTGCTGATTATGAGAAAAACTGTCAGAAGATGAATTGGAGAGGCAGCATTTTGTACTTGGGTGTTAAGAGAACTGACGACTGATAGAGGCACCGTGTTATAAAACACTAAGAGCTCCAGCAGCCACACGCTAAAACTTTAATCAGGCATTAATAAAAACAATATCATTACTGTCTGCCTGAGGAAGTATCAACACACACCTCACTGAATCTGGCAGGCAGGCAAATGCACAAAATTGCAGTCTAGGAAACATGCAGACATAAACAACCTCATCACTCAAGGTGTTTTTCCTGTTCTTACTCTGTCTCCATTCCCTTCCTATTCATCCTCCTGCTTTTTTATTGCGTTTTTATTGCCCTTCATATTTCAATCTATCTTTACAATCATTGTGTAAGATAAAGCACAAACAGTGTCTGGGCAGACAAAAGCACACACAGACACAAATGAGCATCTAGATGGGTGAAGAAGCGAAAAAGCATGAAGACTAAAAGCACCGTCTCAAGGACAAAGGTAAGCCACTCAACTCTTGTCTGAAAGCAGGGATGCTTCATACAGAAAAGAGGCTGAGACTTGAGTCAAGCAATTGTAAGTAGCACAGCTCCCCAGTCGCACTATTCATAAACCCAAATAAAGACAAACTATGAAAAATGAGGAGCTAGACACAAAATGGACATTTGGAGAGGCACACCTGAATGCCGTAGCCTTCTTGAAAGAGTAGCAGAGCTATAGAAATCTCTCTTTTCTCTGACAAAGATAGCCTGGAAATATGAAAGCACAGAATGAAAGCCTACACAGGACCTTAAGGGACGGGATAATGGTGGCACAGAAAGCAGAAAACAAGGCCGTGAAGAAGACTGAGTCATTTTATGGATGTTCCAAGAAGATGGGAAGGAAGTTGAAGGGAAAAGTGTGAGGATGGATGAACAGTAGAAGATGGTAATAAGCAAAAGAGGATAATAAAGTAAGGCAGTCAGAGAAGGAGGTAGATAGGGTAAAAAGAACTGAAGAAAGTAATAGTCAGAAAAATCATTAAAACATATTTTACTTTTCTTTCTTAGTTCAGCATGATCCTTGCCCTATATACACACTCTCAAACAGAGGGAGATATGTGAATGTGCACGGGTGTGCACGCATGTGAACGGATCACGCATCGATAACATTACACTCCTTAATTCCTAATTAATCCTTCTAAACTGGATTATGGCGCAGAGCATGACAAGCCCAGGATTCCACTCTTCGCCCTGACGTGTGTGTGCGTGTTTCAGTTTAAGGTCTCATAAGGCCAGCCTGTCCTCAGTTACATGATGTTGGGAAATTAAGTTGACGGTGTCTGTGGTCCCCAATGACAAACACACACACACACACAAACTCATTCATTTAGTCTGTCTCACTCACACTCACACACACGCAGTCCCTAGACTATAGGTCTTGAAACGCTTATGAATTATTGTGGTGAGTGGCAAGAACTCGTAGCATAACTTTACACATTTTAAGCTAGGACTCAGGGGGGATATGTGCTTACTCACATAACTGACACAGGTCCCCTGACACGCACACTTGTCCTCTTTTGAAAGCTGCCACACAAACTGTCCCATGTGATGTATTCTCCATTACTATGCAGTTTGAAATAAAACCAGAGGGCTTTACAGATGCCAATACTAATGAAGTTTACGTTCTATTGCACTTTGAAGATGAGCCTAGTATCGTATTTTAAAGCAAAAAAGATTCCATTTCTGTTCACTCCTGTCTTTTCGGGGGGAAAGACCTAAGCTATAATCCACCAAGAGTAAATTATATGTGGTAAATGTTAAAGTAAAGAAACAATAGGGAAATGTACATAGGCTGAGCAACTTTTTTTGATGGCTGTTCAGGTAGCGAAGGGCACTTTAAGGATTTTCACATGACCAAAGGTAACCATTAAGAGGCTGGATGGACAGCTGTAAAATGCACACAATGACTAAGCTGATAATTACTTTTAATCAAGTGGAAAATCCTTTGCACCCAAACATAACTGCATGTACCTTTTATGTGGTCACTGATAAAATGATATCATGCTAAAAAAAGAAAAAAAAACTTGGAAGGGAAACTTGAGATAGTAGATGCACATAAAAGCCTTTGGAAAGTGCAAGTAGATTTTGGCTAAAAGTCTCAAGGAAAACTAGCTACATTTGGCCCACAGTATGAATTAATAATGTGTAACATATTGTACTGCGTGTACAGCTTTGTGTTCTGTGCTCATTAAACCATGCTGGCTGCGGAGACGATTGGGGGGGCAGAAAAGGGATGTAGTGTGATGGATATATGGAGGGAGGGTCACAAAGGGATAGATGGAGTGAGTTGGGGGGGATTAGCATGCTTTCATGCGTTCTACACCTCAATGGAGCACCATGGGGCTTGTTGAAGCCTCTAAGTGCTATGAAGTATTAAGCAGACGATCTCTAAGGAAACCCGGTGGTATGTGCGTATGCGTATGTGTGTGCTCATGTGTGCGTGGTGTGTGCCGACTGACCGCTAACTTTGTACAGTTAAGTACTAAGCCCTAAATAACCTATTTGG
Organism: Clinocottus analis; assembly: GCF_023055335.1. NCBI lineage: Eukaryota > Metazoa > Chordata > Actinopteri > Perciformes > Cottidae > Clinocottus > Clinocottus analis. The sequence continues at coordinate 10,168,719 of NW_027175821.1, forward strand.
AAAACAGAAAGAGGAAAAGAAAGGATTCAGTGGAGAGAAACTTTGAGAGCATACACAGCGTGCATTCAAAAGCTCGCTGTGACCCGTTCCACTCCTCTGAGAGGAAAAGCAGAGAGAGAAAAAAGAAAGGGACAGAGAAGAGAAATGTATCTATCCATCTGTTCTCTCACAGAGTGGAAAAAAAGGCATGCATGACACACATGTTGATCAAGTCACCTTTTGTTAAGAGCAGCAGAGTTGTCTCCCGTGACAGCAGTCAGAATGCTGTACGCCACTAAGACCAAACTGAACCCCTCAACTCTCTGCCCAGCTCTCTCTTATTTCTCTTTTTTTTTCACTCACATGCTCTCACAGCTAACTTAACTCCGTTTCCACATTTTACCTCAACATCCATCTCCTCAATCACTCTCGTCGCTTCATGTCTCTCCACCTTTTGATCATTTGTCATTCCTTCATTCCCTCCCTCAGTGCTCTCTTCCGTCATACACAGATCACTCCTGCCTCCATTCGTCCTTCTCCTGGCCTCATTCATTCTGCACCCCTCTCCTTCACTCTGGCCTCAATAACGCCATCCGTCTTCTAATCTACTGAACCAAGATAAGTCTCCATCCATCTGCATCTCTGACAGTAATATATCCTACTTTTTTCTATATTGTACTTGCAGGTTTCTGAAGTTATAGTAATGCCATTTGAAGAGTAATGTAAAAAATAAAAGAAACAACTGACGTGACAAACTTTGCCATGAATATTACGGATTAGTATAAATTGTGTCAGTCTTAAGTCACAGAATGCAAGTTTATACCTACTACTCTCCTCCGCCACTGTATGCTACTTTTTTTTTTTTTTTTTGGCAAACAATGCAGCGGCCTTCATGTTTGTTTCCTTCAACTGACTTCAATCAAGCAGCATACTTGTTATCATCAAACTAGCTCCCAAAAATTTGCACTCTCTCATAGTGGCGGCAAGCTTTTATCTTTCTTGGGTTAGCCAACTACGTCGTGAGCCAACAAAAAAACAACACTTTTAGTAACTTTCTCCCATTAAAGCTGCAGTACTGCATGAAGTACTATCAACATTTTTTAGAGTCTGGAAGAAAGGAAAGCAGCACGTTTGTAGTTCTATGCAGACAGCTTACAGCTCTGAATATCCTTAAAACTTAACTGCCAATAACAGTGTCCTTTTAGATTTTCATTCAAATTAAATCAACTAGAAAAAAAAGTATTAAATCACTTCAGTGATTTGTTTTTAAGATCTTCCAGGACTTGAAATATGTTTATTTTATTATTAGTGGTATCATTTGCAATGCTGTTGTGGTCTGTTGCTCTTGCTGCTATATTCTTTGAGGCTAGAAACAAAGAAACCAGTGAGAAGGTAAAGCTTGAGAGTAAATGAAAGCACATGCAACTTTGAAAGCAAAAAACTCTGGCTTCTTCAAAAACTTTCCAGAACAGACTGAAAAAAAAAACATTCTTGGAGAGATCTTTAGAAGTCTCTGGCGTACCATTCACCCAAACAGACAGGAGTTGCTGCTGCTGATGCCATGTGCATGCACAACAAGTCCTGAAAGGTTCACTCCGCTCGCTGCGCATCTACAGTGTAACTGTTCTAGCAGACAAAGCACTTCTAAGTTCAATACATGGAAGACCAAAGACAGACAGTACATGTGCAAAACCTGTGACCCACATTAGTTTTAGGCACCGTATATCGGGTGTACTGTTGCGTGTTATAGATGGGATTTAATCTCGCACAGCTTCACGTCCTTCTTAGCACATTCTGCCATCACTAGGAGTACTTGCATTACAGGCTTTGTTCAAGCTAAGATAGATTTTGGTGGTTATCGTTTTTTTTGGTAAAGTCTGACTCTAATTTTCAGGCCCAGTCAAGCTCCACAGCCCATCTGAGATGGTACAACTTCAAAGCCCACTCCCTCAGATCAATACCTTAAGTAGTAACTTCATTCACACAATGACAAATTACTCATCTGCTTTGTCCCTCTCTTTCTTTTACTGTTAGTCCCTGCTACCATCGCCCCGCTTTGCCAGTCTCAGTTTCACCCTGCAGTTAATCTGCTGGGTGGAGTGATGAGCGCTTGGGGAACCAACAAGGGGAAGATGAAGGAGATGAAGAAAGAGGGGAATGAGAGGAGGGGGAAGAGGATGGGGAGTGAGCGATGGCCATGCATTATTGAGCATACAGAGTGGAGTTTTTAGGGGATAAATGTGAAAGCATGTTTAGGGACAACCTTTTCCCTTCTGCCCTCCCAGCCTTCTCCCTCCCTTTATTTCTCGCCCTCCCTCCAACTTTCCTTCCCCCACGAGGATCACCACATCTCTTATTCAGTGGGGAGGTTAAAAATTCAAAGCTGGGAGGGAGGAGGTGCGGGGAGGAAAGAGAGTACCTGAAAATGGTCAAAATGGAGGAATGTCTTTAGGGAGTTTTCACAAGTGCTAATCTACAGAGCTCCTTGCTTTGATTAGGCGAGTGTGGATGTACGTGTGGTAAGGGTGAAGGGGGGAGGGGGAGAGAGGGTGAGCAGACGTACATTTTCATGGAGTGCAATGTAGCACACAACATGGTAAAAAATTAAGGTGCCTGCAGGGCGAAGCAGAACCCACGTCTCACAGAACACGACACATGCAGATACCGAGTAATGGAGCAAAGGCTTGCGCACGCACACACACACACACACACACACACACACACACACACACACACACACACACACCCTTATTGTACTCATATAAACTATGCATACAGGTCTAAGTTAGTGTGCCTCCCCATCCATGACACATAAATACATACATTTTAGTCCCCACACACACGGTTAATAGTAGCAAATTAAGTTCAGAAAGTGGAGCATAGCCTGGTCAAGCCATCAAGTCTTGTAAATACCATCATTGTCGGTGTAAATGCCACTGGGTTATCCACATTACACACATCCTCCACAGCTACGGACCAGGGGGCATTTTTTACACCAGCGGCAATAAAAGCTGGGCAGGTTACCCCCCCGACACACACACACACACACACACACACACACACACACACACACACACACACACACACGAAGCAGAAAGTGCACACGCATGCACGCGCACTCAAAGTTGGAAACAAGTGTGCAAAGTTTGGGTGAAATTGATAGTTTTAATATGTGTGATTGTGTGAGAACCCTGAAGACATGGTCTAAGCCATCAGCATAATGGGGCCGATTGACTAATAGCACCCTAATAACTCTCAAGCTAGCTAACATGGCATCAGTAGCAGCTCAGGGCTACTGTTTTAACAATTCTACTGAGATAGGAGCTTTGGACTTTAAAGGACACTTTGAAATGCCTCTGTTGCTGCCATCTATCTTGCTTTTCTCATTTTACTTTATCTTCACCCCCCACCAGTTTTCCGTCATTTTCTGGTTCCATCCGTCGTTTATTGTCTCTTTTCATGAGAACCCCTTTATCAGGCAGAGATAAGGGAAAAGAGATGAGGAAATCAGGAGAGAGAAGAGGAAGAGGAGAAGGAGGAAGGATGATGAGGGTTATTGCTCCCATCTTGTCATCTCCATCTTTGAAGTTGTTGCTCTTTACCGCTCCATTTTTTTAATGTATGCTATCAGTGACATCAAAGTGGGGTAAGCCTCTTGCGTGTGTCACTGCCCTCAGGGATAGGTAGCTAATATTGCAAAAAATAAACAGAGGGAGGCGCTAAGGCGGGGAGCCGCAGCCATCCTTAGTTAAGCTGCACTGCACTTTGACTCTTTCTTCTCATCTCTTTATCTCTCCCCCTTTCTCATGATTAACAGGATTTCTTATCATAGATACAGCCTCGGTATGACTTCTCTTCCTCAACTAGTCAATACGAAAATTAAAGATCCTCTGCCTTCACAACACTTAACCATCTCAGAGATGCAGGTTTGCACACATGTTAGTCTGCATACACACACAAACGCCATACATATATAGGAAATATAGGACGGGGGAGGGAAAAAAGTATGCTGCTGTTACCAGGAGGAGCAAAACAGGAATAAAGAGTGGGTGGAAGAGTGTAGGTGTGCATGTCTATATCCCCACAACCTTCCATCTCTGTTCTTTTTTTTTCCCTCTTGGCCTCGGCGAAAAGAGACGGACTCAGAAACACTGGGGATACTTAGCATCTGTAACAAGCTTTTGAGTTTATCAGCCAATCCCTCAATTAAAAGACACACACACAGATTACAAAAACAAGCACATACAGACGCACGGAGGCTCTCTCAGTCACTGCACAGCTGTCATATCACTGGGAACATTGAAATGGTAATGGTGTTAGGATGAGACATTGGAACGCTGGCTGGCTGGCTGGCTGACCGACTGGCTGGCTGGTTAGGAGAGGAGCCGAGTGAAGCGAAGAAAGCCTATTCCGTTTAAAAACAGGATAATCTCCCGGAAAGAGAAAAGGCAGCAAGGAGATTAGGCACACACAGCGGTAATGCTCCGATATGAGTACACTTAGCTCATTTGCATGTAAAACAGAGGAGAGAGATATAACGAGGGAGGGATAGAGTGAGGGATGGAATGAAGAGAATGAGTGGGACAAAAGCATGTATGAGTGTGTGTGTGTGTGTACACATGTGCATGTTTCTGCTTGTGCATTTGAGAGAGCTGTTGCATTTGGCAACGAGAGCCAATTTGAGCGCAAACAGATGTGTTTGAACCTGATAAGGCCTGATGAATGAGCGGCGTTTTGCGGCTGTTCCTCAAACATAAAGAGATGGTGAATGAGAGAGAGCTTGCTATTGCCGCACTGAGAATACACACCGAGGCTTAGTGAGCAAGCAGAGCCAACCTAATGCAACGCTACTGTTAAAGGCTTAAGAGGTATAGTTAGGATTTCAACTTAAGCACTGGTACACATAAATGTGCATGGAACACAACCCGAAAACATCAAATCTTTCATTTACAGGTTATACCTGCATATTGAAAAGCCAGCCTATATATGGGCTATAGGTGCTGTTTTGATTTAAGTCTCTTACAGACACCACTGAGCAGAGACCCATATTTATCCAATTGTCTGGTCATTTGTAGTTGACAGAAGTGTGTGTGTGTGTGTGTGTGTGTGTGTGTGTGTGTGTGTGTGTGTGTGTGTGTGTGTGTGTGTGTGTGTGTGTGTGTGTGTGTGTGTGTGTGTGTGTGTGTGTGTGTGTGTGTGTGTGTGTGTGTGTGTGTGTGTGTGTGTGTGTGTGTGTGTGTGTGTGTGTGTGTGTGTGTGTGTGTGTGTGTGTGTGTGTGTGTGTGTGTGTGTGTGTGTGTGTGTGTGTGTGTGTGTGTGTGTGTGTGTGTGTGTGTGTGTGTGTGTGTGTGTGTGTGTGTGTGTGTGTGTGTGTGTGTGTGTGTGTGTGTGTGTGTGTGTGTGTGTGTGTGTGTGTGTGTGTGTGTGTGTGTGTGTGTGTGTGTGGAAAAGGGTGAAATTAGGTAAGAGTAGAAATGGCTGCATCCAGAAATGGAATGAAGAGAGAATAGACGGAAAGGATACTATGGTATTTTCCCCAGCTCTTTCTACAGCATTAGTGACCCTTGCATTAACCTGCTTCTCTTTCTGCAGTCCCAGCCTGAACACTGTATGATTTATTAACAAGGGGTGCTTCTGTGTACTACATAAGTACAAACATATACAGAGAGATACACACGCACACGCATGTGTACACGCACACAGAGAACTTAAAAACACATTACACACAAGCTTTTCAAAGCCAATACTGATTTAGCACAATCGCACAAGCAGGCACAAACACTCTTGTGGCTGAATAAAGTGTGCCCATTCCTTATTAGGAATCTAAGTGCTTTATTAGTACATATTTTAAACAGTCTCAGGAGACTGCAGCTCTGAGTCTACACATCCGATAAACTCTTATCTAAAATTCTCCCTAATTATACGCACACAAATGTACACAAACTCGAATACAACTCTCAAATGCTTCTTGGCTGCAACCTAGAGGGGATCCAACAGTGGAAAACAAATATCTTCTGGAAGTGGGCTGTGTGGGGATTATGAAACTGGGATGGAAGACGAGGTGGAAGGAGGGAGGGAGAAACGAAAGAAGCCCAAAGAAGTAAACAAGAGAGTCTCGCCCATTCTCACCTGTGGTCATTTATCGAAAACTTGCAATTAACGTATCAGGCCTGTCAAAATGTGGAGCAGTGACTGCACGGCCATCAGAAGAGAAACTAGGCTGCATTATTTTATTTTATTTTACACAATATTTTGTCTATAAACTATGATGACAAAAATGGTAAATCAATATATTAGACAGCTGATATTTTTGTAACATTCTTGCAATCAGTCTGCTGTAATATCAAAATTAAATAACAGTACCAGGTGACATGCGTTTGCATGAGTTATTTCATTATCATGGACATTTTCTGACTGACTTCGAGGCAGTGTTCTGTAACAAAAAAGTCACCAAGTGTCGTGAACTTTGTTTAGCAGAAGATGTAATAACCTAATCAACAACACCGCACCATATTTCTCCCTGCCTTTTGCTAATATATGACATATCTCATCCCTTTGACTACCACCCGAGAGACTCCAGGCAAGCATGGGCAAATACACACACACTTTCTTGCTGATTGGTGGCTCATTAAGGTGAAAAGTGAATGGAGCAGACCTAAGAGGAAACTCAGCAACACAAATACACGTACACACAGACACACCTACAGAGAAGGAAATTGATTTCTTCAGAACACAGGCAGATCAAAAGGCTTATTATAATTGGTTTGTAAATGTGGTTGAGCTCAACCACCCACCCACCCTCTCCCTCTCCCTCTCTCTCTCTCTACACTCACCAGCATGCAGGCACCCGTGCACTGACAAGCATGCATTCATCTGTAAAGAAATCTGGACTTCATAGAAAGCGAATGTGCTACAGGAAGGTACTGTTGCATGTGTAGGTGTGTTATAAAGCTATATACAATTGATGGGGTCCCAAGTGACTCTTTTGGGTGGGTTCTCAACTGGAAAATAAAAATTAGTTGTCCTACTCCAACAGACACAGAAACACAGCAATAGAGACTGAGAGACAGAACAGGGAAGGGTGTAAAGGCTGGAGAATTGGGATATGAAAATGATCCTCACATTATGAGGATTAATAATCATATATGCTTCTGGCCCTTTTCTCTTCCTTTCTCTCCCGAATCAAATTAATCACCAACGTCCCCCCTAGCCCACCCTTTCCCTATGCTCACTCTTTTTTCACCCACTTCCTCCTCCTTCTGCTCTCTCATTCTTTTGCTAATTGGGCTATCTGAGGTGCCGACTTCAAAAGGCACCTGCTATCAAACCCGGTCTGAAAAAGTGAGAAGAGGACAGTTGAGGATATCTGCACATATTAGGAACAGTATGAATTCTAGCCTCGTCGCTGTCTTACGCACTCCAAAACAGTGGGTATCAGCATAACGACTGGTTGGATTCTATTCACCTTTTATTATTACTATTGTTATTATTATTAAAAGAAAGAGAAGAAAACAAATGCTAAAAAGCAGAAAACAGACACAAGTGCTTCAAAGTGAGAAATGAACCACTAGCTTAAGAGAGAATGTGGAGATAAGCTTGCCGACTGAAACCTTACATACTCTACTAAGCGTTTAACAGCCACACACACACTTGCTCATCTAAACAACTTGGCTGTTTAGAATTGCAAATAGTCATATCGGGTCTCCGATTATAAGCCCTTAAACTCGCAAAGCCCAACAATAGGAAAAAAAAAAATAATATGCCTACAGGAAGAAGATGACAGTATACTAAGCTTTCTGTAGTAAAAATATTGCAGTGGAATTTGGCTCGTTCTGTCAAAATAAAATAAAAATAAAAGCCGTATCATCGTCATCGAGCTATACAGAAAATATGCCCAAACAGCTCTTAGAGGTACTTTGGGAACTTTGGCAGTTTGCATCCTCGATAAGCTAAAACCAACTAAATGTATTGACTTAATATATAATACATACTTCTCCTTTCCCATGTTGACTGTTTGTTTTGTCATGCCAGGTGCTTAGCAGTACAGTAATACTAACAGTGGCCTTGGATTCAATGGTTGTTTACCAGGCAACTTAAGAAGTTGGAGAGGAGGGAGGTGAAAAGTCCTGAAGTAAAGGAGGCTCAAATGAAAAATTAATCAAATAGCAGTCTGGACATGTTCATCTCTTGCCTGACCTAAGAACCATTGTTGAAAACATGTAGTCAAGTAGGCTCAATGCTGAAATATGATTGTATCAGGCAGATGTCTGAGTATATGTGAAGTGAATACATTAAAAAAAAACAAGAAACCAACCCAACACTAAAGAATTTAGCAAACATTTAGAAAAGTCTCTGTTATAACTTAATGGAGTTTACAGTAATGGAGCTTTTAAAAAAAGGAAAAGACAATACTTATTTGGGATATTGTAGTATTGTAATATGGCATGAAATATAAAGTCTCAAGTCACATATTGATATATTGTCCAGCTCTTAATTCAACTACTACAAATTATAAAAGGTTTGAATTATCATCTCTGTAGTTTGTCCAGGCTCGTCGTGGGATTCGGTAGGTTAAAGTCAGACATGCTCAGCAGCTGAAAGGCGACAGGGGCATCAAGGATATCTGGTCTGACCTTGAATACTGAACTTGAACCTGTTAACAGATTCAAATACACAGCTAGAGAAATACAGACTGACCGGCATTTAGCTGTTGGACTCCGCGCCTTGCACTTAAAAGTTGAGAATATTTGAACTTTTATGCGAGCCTAAAAAACGCGGCTTTAAAAGACGCACATGAACCATAGGAAAACAATAGTTTTACTAGCGACGCGTTTTTGAGAGTCACATCTGGTGTGATCGGCCCCTGAAAATGAAATAACTATATAGATAAACAGCTAACTATGAAATATGTGTGTGTGTGTGTGTGTGTGTGTGTGTGTGTGTGTGTGTGTGTGTGTGTGTGTGTGTGTGTGTGTGTGTGTGTGTGTGTGTGTGTGTGTGTGTGTGTGTGTAGAATTGTGTTTGTAAGAGCTGTGTACTGCCAGAGGGCGTGTCTCCCACCATCAGCTCTGTGCTCTTCTACAGAGACTCAAAGGTCAACACCCCTGACCTTGCCCTGAGCACATTACCCCCTCCTCCCCACTTCACTTTTCTGTGTGGGTGTGTGCGTGCAACACCAGCCACACAGTTGGACAGCTGATAGAGAGGAGGAAGAAAGGTCAGGAAGGGTCAGCGGTTGCTCGATGTGTTGTCTGTCCGTTTGCTGGTAACAAGGAATGCAGGAGGAGGAGGAAAATGGAAGATGAGGAAGAGTGAAGAAAGGCTTCCAGAAATGAGGGATTAGGAGAGAGATGGGAAGGTTATGAGGAATGTATTATGCCTTGAGTGGTGTTTAAGCAAGAAAAGGAAGGACAAGAGGTGAAGGGTCAATCTTTATAACCAGAGCTGGTTGTTTATTCTACATCGGTGTATGCACAGCCACCGACACACAGATATGTACACACAACATGGACAGTGAGGATTAAACCTCACATGCATACTAACAGAAAAATAAGATGCTTACAAAACAGCTCAATAAAACCTAATTAGGTTTTGAAGAATATGCTTTTCAACCAAACTCCAACAAATTTAAGGAACACAGCAGAATCCAACAACAGACACACTGAACCAGGCCAGTCACACCCTCACCCACCCACCCACGCCCCCACACACACACAGAGAAAAGGCCACGGTGTCTTTATAGTCAGCGCTCAGAAAAGGTTATTAGACATCAACCGGAACGAGCGGCTGTCTCAGCCAATAAAAAAATGGAGGCGTGGGTGCACGAGCCAAGGAGGTCGAGGGGTCAAATCAAGGAGTGACAGGCGGACGTTAGGACTTGCCATACAGGTGAATGTCGATGGGACAGCTGCCAACACTGACATTTAACTGACATCAACGGCTTGCATCAGCCATGTGTGCATGTGCACTTCTGTTTATGTATATGACATGAGCAAGAGTCAGTGTGTCTATGTGTACTGAGACTGAATCTGAAGGTCAGAATCTCACACACACACACACACACACACACACACACACACACACACACACACACACACACACACACACACACACACACACACACACACACACACACACACACACACACACACACACACACACACACACACTTCCCAGTGTCCTGGTTACAATATGAATATGGAGGAGTTGGAGCAGAAGGCTCAGTGACACTGGGACAAGGTGATAGGAGTGGACAGGTGTGCGTGTGCGAGTGTATGCCCGTGTGTCAGCGCTTTGTGCCAGGACAGCAGGTGGCTAGTCAAAGGACATCAGTGACCTTCTCCTTATCCTTTCCTCCACCCTCCTCTCTTTATCCATCTCTTCCTCTGTCCCCAAGTCCCAATTCATCTCACCCGACGCCGTCTCTGCACAACAAGTCTCGGGCACATTGAGAAGATGAACACATACACAAACACAGGTGTGGGTGGTTTATTCATGAACTTGTGTGAGAAGCTGTTTTGACACAGTGTTACTGAATAATGTAAATGTGCAGCGTGTCCTCCAAGTAGAGGAAGGGAAGGTTGAGAAAGGCTGAAGAGTATGTGTGAAAAAACAACTAAATGGAAGTGGGTGCATGATATTCTTACCTTTAGTGGCTGATGGAAGCAGGAGGATTGAAATAGACATGGAATTGAGAGGGGAGGGATGTGGGAGAGGTGAGACACAAAGGAAAAACATTGCTCATTACTGTGAAACACAACATGATGACAGCAGTAGTGAAAACATACAAGCCAGACACTCACTCTTTGTCTGTGAGGAGAAGGCCAAAGTGAGTTTGGCAAAGAGCTCATTGTTTTCAAATTTTCCCTCTTTCGCCTTGGTCCAGAAACTATTCTCAGAGAGCTCCTCAGGTCCGATCTAAGGGAGAAAAAAAACGTCAGTATGTACAAAAAGAGAAAGCGGGAAATGGTGAGATTACATCAAGAAGAGAAAGATGTATTGTATCCGTTAAATAACCATATCATCAAATTGACTCAATTTTCCCAAAATGGCCATCCGTGCACCTGGCAAACAATGAAATGAGCAGATAAAGAAGTCGGCAGAACAAACGAAACAGCCGGGCTGTAAAAGGGAGAGGCAGAAGTATGATGGAGCGAGGGGGTCGAGAAGGGTGAAAAAAAGATGCAAGGCACAAAGAGTAAAGAAAGAGAAGGAAACAGGTTGTTATTTTCTCTAATCTTCGCACACTGTCTCTACCACAAAGCATCCAGAGCTTCACACACAGAAATGCAAAGCAATACAAAGGATACAGCTTTTTTCTATCTCCATTCTTTCTTCAGCCTTTCTCGTGTGCTCTCGATCTATCTCTCCCTTCATCTTGGCGTTGCTCGCTCACTCTCTCTCTCTTTTGGTCACAAGTCAAAATTAACTTTGTATGATTTTCCTTCACTTTCTGAGTGCTCTCATTAAAGAAAAAGAGAAAGAGAGAAAGTGAAACACAGAGAGCAAAAGAGAAAGCAGTGGTAGTAAATTTACAGATATCAGTTCTTTCATTATGGACAAAGCCTCAGGGATGGGGGCGTAGGACGGAAAAGACAGAGTAGGGAAAGGAAATGTGATATGGGGATGAGCTGAAGGAGCAAGAAAGAAAAGCAAGAGAGTACGCAAAAAAGGAGGATGAGACCAGGCCAGAAAAAAAAAGTTAATTTAAATTACAAAAGAATACTGTCCTTTCTAGCAGCAATTTAATTATCTTTCAGTAGCGCTGTTAAAAGAAGAAGGCTTATTAAAAAGCAATTTCTGTGACATCCTCGTCAAACACTTTCACCAGCCCAAGAGAGTGAGGGAGAGAGAAAGAGGGAGAGGGATGGAGAGGGAGAGGGAGAGAGAGAGAGAGAGAGAGAGAGGGGGAGAGGGAGAGAGAGAGCCAGAGCAAGAGAGAGAGAAGCTAAATGCTGATGAAGTCTGCTGAAGCCATTAAACAGTAGCTTTAGGCTAAAGAAAGACAGAGGGCCGTTTTGATGTTTTAACCATCACAGATGAGAGGGTGGAGAAGAACATGAAGCACATAGTCATGAGATACACGTATGCATGCAAGTCACTTCAGGTCAGAATCTCACTATTAGAGCTCCAATGCTCTCACACTGTTGCACACAATAAAGAACACCCTGAGCTATTTCAAATTGTACTGTTAAACTTAGTACGGTAAAATACATAAACTGTAAATTACATTAGAATTATTTACGTTGTTTTATGAAAAGCAGAACAGCCGCATGATATTTAATCTGGCAAGTGTCTCATCAAATCAAATAATCTAGATAACATAAATGTAAATAAGACATTGCAGATTTGTTTTTTCCACAATAGTTTTACATCACCAGGTACTTGATTGAAAACTGATTATTTTTAGAGCCATCTATCTTAGGACCGACCTTGCTCCAGTTGGCTCTCTTCAGCTGGACTTCAGGCTTGTAGTCCTTCTTAGGCTGGAGGCCGTAAGGCAGTGAGGGTGCTACAGAGACAGCCCAGCCCCCCATGCCAAATGGTGGAGGTGGAGGCATACCTGGGCCCGGTGGTGGGGGAGGCATACCGGGAAAACCAGGCGGTGGTGGTGGTGGTGGTGGTCCCATCCCAGGTAATGGTGGAGGGGGTGGCGGTCCTGGCATGCCAGGGAGGGGCGGGGGTGGTGGAGGTCCTGGCATGCCAGGGAGGGGGGGAGGTGGTGGAGGTCCTGACATGCCTGGTAAAGGAGGTGGGGGAGGCGGAGGAGGAATACCGGCTTGGCCCGGTAAAGGAGGAGGGGGTGGAGGAGCAGGTATGCCCGCATGACCTGGCATAGGTGGGGGAGGAGGTGGAGGGGGTATACCTGCATTTTGTCCAGGGACGGGAGGGGCAGGTGGTGGCAGAGGAACAGTAACTGTGACAACTCTCGCCTTGGCCTCTTCCAGATCTTTTGACAGCTTTTCAATCTGCAGGGAAGTAAGGTTACAGTTTGTTATAATAACTATTGATTAAAATACTTCTGGACTACTACTGGAAATCTTTACACAACGTACGGTAACTTATATTAGCGTGATTGTATATTGTTTGCTGTTTGTTCCTTGAATTGACATTCATTTTTGCTTTGGCAATTTCCACCATTTCCAATGAATAGCAACACAGAAATGGAGTAAAGCCTGGGTAGGTTTGAGTTTTGGGAGAGATGCGGAGAGAATGGAGGACAAGGCCCAGAGAGAAAAACATAACAGGGGGGAATTAAGTCCACAGAGGAATTCATAAGAAAAAGTTTTAAAGAGGACAAACTTCTAAATTAGACATGAGGGTGAAATCAATTTTTTATTCAACACTGAAATACTAATCTCAGTATTTACATCAGTGAGGCGCCAATTATTGAGAAAACTGTCCAAGTCAATTAAGTCAGCCTGCTAATACTGGTCTACAAAAGGGCTTTGAATGGGAATATACAATATGAGATATGAAATGTTTGAAAATGTATTTACTGTATGTGTTCCTCTTAGGTGTGTAAAGTGTAAATGGTGTGCATGTGAAAGAGTGTCCTTACTCTGCGTAACAAATTGTTTGTGTCGTTTCCCCGGATTTTGAAAAGAAGACAGTAACAGACATGAAGGGCCTCTGAGGAAAGCTTTCTTAGTGAAGCAGCAGATAAAGAGTTGGGCACAACATGACACAGAGGAACAGTGAGAGATCTCTACATGTGAAGAAATCTTCGATGGGCAGTGCCTCAAACACAGAGAAAGTGAGCTATCTTAGTATGGAAGCGTGTCTGATGCCTGGATGGTGATGCTGTTGATATGTTGGACAACTGTGTGTATATGGGCGTGTTTGGGCTTTTGTGTGTTGGGACGGTGACTGTGCTGGCATCAGCCACTTTGGATGAAGCTCATTTTGGAAGCTGTTAAAGTTCTCTCACTGACAGAAACACACACATACACAAACATCTTGATGTGGTTGTGAGCACACATGCACAGAGGCAGACTGTTCTGGGTCACTTGGTGTGTTTGTGAGTTTGGGTGTCACTGTGAGGCAACGTCCAGCTGGTGTGGCAGCAGGACGCTGACAGCTAAACAATCCTCATCTTTGCCCCCCTACTGTATGAGTGTACAAACACGAGCATAAGCACACACACACACACTCACGATATCCTTTTAGTTTTAGTTCTTTTTCCCTTTTTCAAGCAGTTGGCTAAATCATTTTAGGCCATGGGGCTTCTGTGTTTGTGTGAGTGTGCATGGGTGTTGGACAACTTTTTGGTGCTTAGACCTCTGCAATATTTTATGTATCTAAGCATCAACATATTGTACTTCTTGCAGCTTAAGCAGAAGTTGTTTTTTTTCTGTATGTGTTTCTAGGGCATTAAACAAGACTGATTAAATTATCTGATTCCAGTTTTATCGATTCTGTCCTAATGTTCTGGTTCTATTATATTGACATTGGCATCAAGCAATGATGGACGTTCTGTATAAAATTACACATTTGCCATAAAGATTTCTGGAAGTGTCATGCTGAGTTCAACTCAATTTTTATTTCAGTTTATTTCATGAGGGATGAGGTACTTATCCATACTCTGTATTACCTACCTACTACAGTAGATGGCAGTCGGCACACCCCCAGTTTAGAGAATTGGATTAGATTAGATCTTTATTTTTGGTGGCTAAAATACATTTTGACGCCGCAATCCATCCACAGTAGCACATTGCTTTTTTTCCTGTACCGCTCCCCCAAACTAGGGGCATGCTGGCAGCCATGTACTGTAGCACTCTACGACTTTACAAGATCACAACTAGGATTAATTCCCTTAATTAAACTTGTTGAGTGAAGTTGTCACATTTAGCTTATTAACTTAATAGTGTAGAGCAAAAAAAATACAAACAGCTTCTATTTGAATTTTAAATTTAAAAAAGGCATTGAGCACCATATGGACAGGTTGGTGGGTGTATGTGTCTGTGTGTACCTGCTGTTGCTGAGTGGTGAGCTGTTGTTGTAGTCCCTGGTTCTCCTTTTCTTGCTCCAGCTTAGTAGTGGCCAGCTGTTTCTTCTCTTGGCTCATGTCCTGCAGCTTCTGCTCATAGTCACCCTCCAGTTTCTTCAGCTCCACCTGCAACTCGTGGCGTGCTGTCAACTCGGCATCCAGCTAATACACATGGGAAAAGTCATAGATGGAGACAGACTTAGTTACAGTACCCATAGTGGATTCGGAAGACTTTTAGGTGGCTTGAAAACATTTGTGTAGCGGTGGACTTTAGGAAGAAACAAAGAATGGATACAGTCTTGTTACAATACAGAAGAGGCACTACTACAGGAGTATGGTTGAGCGAGCAACGTTCAAAGGCTTAATCATTTTGCAATCAAATTAATAAAAAATAAATACTCAACATGAATATAAAACCTGAAGCTATCAATGGAAACAAAGAGTGCTTGGAGGCACACGCTTTTAGTCTGGCTCTTAAAACTGCAGCAGTTTCCATATCTCAAAGACCTGTAGAAGCAATTTCCTGCAGTCTAGTGCTTTCAGTTTCATTGTATAATTTACACTGAAAATTACTGTCAATTATTGAGTTAGGAGGCTTCAGTGCACTTGTATGAGCTCACTTCTCACTTGCATTTTCAAGCCTTTACATGCATAAAAAAAGAGAAGAGAAACATTTGTTCCCCGAACTTTATTTTTTTCACTTTAATACATTTTCAAGTATTTTCCTTCTAGGACACTTGACAAAGAGGATACGAGTATTCCAGCAGATGACTACACAGACACACACGGCTATTTAATTTGCCGACAGTGGATGCGTTACTCTCACTGTCAACGTCCTGACAGCCTCATCTCTAATGCCTGCCAAAGAGACTGCCTGCAATTACCTCGTCATAGACAACTAGGACTATGGTGTGCATGTGTGGTAAATGGAAATGAATCCAAGTGTATTCATTTAATTTGTGCTTGTGTCGATGTACATGTGTTCAATGGATATGATCCCATGTGAAGGTACTTCCTTTTTGAGATTAACCTGTCACCGGGACAGAAACATCAGGGCAGCAGCACACCGCAATCAAGGCATTTACCCCCCTTGTGTGATTGTGTTGCCTGATTTTTTTTTGCTATTCTGGGAGAGTATTTATCTGGCAGACATGTTTATGTTCATTCTCACTCTCCTCCCTCCTTTTTTTCTCATTTGTCATCCCATGTCAGACAAACACTGCTCACATAGAATTTAATTACAATTCAAATGTGTCTGTGTGTGAGGGGAGAATGATAGCTTTTACAATATATTATTTTCTTTTGTGTCCAAATGATTGTAATAGCTTGTGTGCTTCTGGGATGAAATGTAAATAAGTCTGTGGGTATGGCATGCTTTTGTTATGCGTGTGTGCATTTTGGATTTCCAATCTGAATGTGTATTTCACCTTCTTTTCCAGCTCAGCAGCCTTGGCCTCGCTGGTTTCTACCTTGGTCTGGTCCACCATGTTGTCTGTGGACACACAGAGGACAGAAGAAGGGCGAAAAAGGTTCTGGGTAAGATAAGGGTTTCAGACAGCGCACCTGCACACGTCTTGGCGTGAAGACATCGCACCCTTCAGTCTGGCACATACTGTGCACCCACATACCGCCACAAATAGATGCATACAAACAGAGCATGCATCCTCTCTGTCTCCGGATTTTTTTTCCTTATCACACTACTTAAACTCAAGATCCGAGAGAAGATTGTGGCGGCATCCCATTACAACAGAATGCCATCTGTTGCATGCTGCTTCTACACATCATTACCTTTTAAACTTACACTACATACACCTTTGTCTGACTGTGTGGCTGTGCGAGAGAGGTGGGTGCTCACTTATTTCCCTTTATGTGAAACACATCTTACACCAATTTCTATAAAATTGTTTGTTTTTTTTTAAAGAAAAAAGAAAAAGACCATATAACAGCCTGGAAGTCATCCATTATCTGAGGTTGTGCTTGGCAGAGGACAAGGTGAGAAGGACACAAACTGACCTACTGGTTACTTTTACAGAATAATTGCAGGGTCTACAGGTGGTTCAGTGCCTAGGGGCTTGCCGAGCATGTGCAGTAAAAGAACTAATTAGCATGAAGATGAATGCCACAAAGTCACTAGATCAAAGACAGCTAATCATGATACCCAGGAGAGGGATCAAACAGATAGATAGCTGAGATAGAAGAGAAGCAAAAATAGAAAATTATATTACATATTGTGTTGAAAAAAAGGAGTCTTCAGTTGCATTGAAAATATTGATTGTGGAAAAATAAGTTAAAACTATGCAGGATTACTTCTATCTAGATAAGCTCGTAAGAAAGGCAGAGACAAAATGAGAAATCCATTTTATGAAAGAGAAGATTTTGCCAGATGAAAGAACTTCACATTAGTATGCCAACCCACGTACAATTTCAGAGTGTGCATTTGTGTATGAGTTTACATGGTTATTGGATGTGTAATGGAGATGGGAAGTGGGGGTGGGGGTGTTACTTCTGTCATGGTGGCTAGGCTAAATGGGACAAACTTCGAATAGAGAGCACTAAGGGAGCCAGAATGTAGGGAAAAACTGTGCTGAATTTCAGAGTTCAAAGAAAAACACTAAATAATGCATGCAGGGCAGAATTGGGCTGCTTTCCACCGATAATAACTCTGGCAGCCTTAAAGGAGGCCAGCCAGCCTGTGTGTGTGTCAGGACGCATTTAGAAGCAGTGCAATTAGAGCCTCCTGCGGTGAGCAACAGAGACTTGCCATAAAAGAGTATTGAACTCTTGAGACATGGCCTGCACCTCCATTATGCTCTGGTTTAGTTAGCAGGTGTTTCCTAGTCAACATTTAGTCACTCAAGTGCACATGCTTATTTACCTGTGTGCACCACTTTCCACTAAAAGTCAGCATTTCATCTTTTTCACATTTTCTATTCTCTCTATTTTTTCTATCAAACAAAATGTGTGTATGACAGAGGATGACAGGAAATGACATGGATCAGTAACCATCGTAATACTTTCTTGATCCAGCTAGAAAAGTCTGTGTTACTCTAGTAAGCTGGTAGGGATTCTGCATTTTGCTAATGGTCTCTAAGTTGACAGGCTCATAATTCTTCTGAAAAATCTTTCTTTAAAACTATAGTCAGGTGCCCATATGCAAGTCAAAACAGTTTTAGCTTGCTGTAATCATTCCTCTTGTCATAGAGGCAATTAAAAGACCCTCTTAGTCCTTGAAAGTCCTCATTCTGTACAAAAATGTATCCCAAAGGTAATCTGAAGCCAATATGAGGCTTTAGCAGTCTGAGTTAATCAAA
The DNA here is from genome assembly GCF_023055335.1 of Clinocottus analis. NCBI lineage: Eukaryota > Metazoa > Chordata > Actinopteri > Perciformes > Cottidae > Clinocottus > Clinocottus analis. Next base: position 10,186,998 of record NW_027175821.1, read on the forward strand.
TGAAGTATTTGAGTATCTCCAAAAGTCAAAGTCTTTTTAGAATTCCCTTTTTTGTTTGCCCAACCCTGTTCTGCTGAGCTGCAGTGGAGGCCTACTAACGGAGAGGAAACTTTGTACTAAAAAGACTAACTTTGTAAGGTACTTGATTTCACTAACTCAAACTGCTCAAGGCTCACATTAGCTTTAGATAAACATTTTGGCACAGAACGAGTTTGGAAGCGCATTCGGGGAAGATCTTTAAATTGATGGTATGAAAGAGAGGAATGATCACAGCAAGCAAAAACAGTTTTTATGACCATATGAGCACCAGGCTATTGTTTTAAGACCGACTTAAAAAATTGTGACCTTATCCTTTAAACAGAGGCAACCACTGTGGCACTTTTATTATACTAATACATACAACACCAGAGAGTTGCCATCAAACCAAACTTTCATCATGGGGTATTGTGGAATTGCTTGATTTGAGATAAAGCTTTTATCCTCTTGATAAAGATCAGTTTATACCCCCAACCTATGACTGCGACACTTGCAGCATAAGTCTGCCCACACAAATACACCCCCTCAGTGGCTCTACCTTGTGGTATTCTGGAGCCACTACACATTAAAACACAGTTACAAATTGTATTATACTTTGTATTACAAGCAAATTGAGGTTAAATCACAGAGAGCAGGTATAATAACAGCAACATAGCTAGTGTCAGAGATTGGCCAAAGTAAAATATGGTTGGAAGTTTTGATCTGCACAGCACTGTGCCACAGCGGTCAATTAATTAATTTTTATCTATATGCATTTTGTGTTCATTTGGTCTTTAATGCCTTTGAAATTAAAATACTTTAAGGCTGCAAGAAGGCCTTCAGCATAGACTTGGAGAGGGAAAATTAAATACTTGATCATACGTGTGTTCTGTTCTAACAACTCACCTATCAAGCCTTCAATGTTGAGACTGAGATTACGGCACTTGAAGTCAGGGTCCGCTCCATTCCTGTGAAGCACGACCTGAGCAACACACTCGTCTATCAACTTGTAGTACTGAGGCCTGCAAGAAGGAGGGAGCGACAGATGTACAGATAGGTGTTATTAGAAGACAGAGAGAAAGAAGTGGACAGGGGGAAGAGAACATGAAAAGGGTAACATGGATGAGAGTTAATATGTGGTGCAGGGTAAAAAAAAAGAGAACGCGTCACTCGATACGATATACTTTGCATGTTGTGTCCTCAATGATAATATAGCTAATACCAGTTTAGTCTCCATTATTAAGAAACTTGGCACATTATGTGAGGGAGGGACTGACAAAGAACAAGTTGGTTCATTTGTTCAGACAAATGTGTGAACACACATGCTTTATCACTTTGTCTTTGTCTGAAGCTGAGATTGGCTGTCTGTGTGAGCATGACAGTCTGAGTTTATTGTCACTAAGATTGATCGTGTGCAACTGTGTTCTTGAGAGTGTGTTGGTGTATGTCCAGCGCCCCATGTCTGATCAAGCCAGCTTCACACAGACACTCAATTTTGGAGGTGTCTTATTCCCTGACCCCATTAGATGCTGCCAGAGTCACCAACTCAATACTTTATTTATTCTGTCTCCCTCCCTGCCTCCCCTGCCTCTCTTAGTCACTCTGCCTTTGTCTAACACTTATTCCACTCCTTCAATATACTTCAAGGGTGTTTTTTTTCTCCTGAAGCTTGGATTTTTCCGTGGAGCGAGAGAGACATCTAGTGTCATTCAGAAAAAACTGAGTCAAAAGGTAAATAGATTTGCGTTTCCTCAAACCTGAATCTGACGTTCTTCATGAGCCTGAATTAAATTTGAACAATATATTTAAAAAAAAGGGTGGCTGGTAAGTCTACGGCTCTATACATTTCACTTCAATCTATCAGAATATACAGAAGTCATTGCACTTTTAAACTAGATCTATTAAGTCCTGTGCATGCAAAGCATTTGAATGACCATTCATATAAGTGCACTTGTGTATTCAAATAAATTCCTCAGAGCTTCATTTGCACTTGAGAATGAAACACAGTAAGACTCAGAACGTAAAAAGAGCAAAGCAGCAGGTAGTTTTTCAATCGTTCCCACACAAACGCTGACCCTTCGCTTCCCTGTCCGTCTCTCCTTATTCTCTCTACATCTACCTAGCAATTTACCTCAACTTGCAATTTCTTCCTCTTTATTGTCCCGCCCTCCACCTCTTTTCTCTCTTCGTCGCTGTAATTATCAAGCTATATTTTCTGCCACTCTATAGCTCTCCTCACTCCCACACCTGCTGTCTCTCTATGGAGACCATCACAGACCACTTCTATTGTGTTCCACTGGATCACCTGGATGGAGAAAGACAGATTGGAAAGAGAGATAGATGGGAAGTAAAATGTGTGCATGCCTACACATGCGGTTGTGCGTTTTGCCTACTTTCCATGACATTGAAGAAGGCAAAGCATTGCTCCTCCCTTTTGTGTCGCTAAACTGCGAAAGAGAACATGCATGTGTATGTGTGCATACACTATACTATAAGCTACAATAAACTCTTGACTTGTTATTATTCTAACCTTGGTCTTTTCATTCAATTATTCTCTCTTCTTTTCTCCTCTGTTTCCTTAGCTAAACCCCCAAGGGCTTTGGAAGACACAGGGAGAGACATTAGCATATTTCTGGTGATAAGAGGTGATGGCATTCATTTCTATTAAAATGGAATTGGACTTCTTTGCATGTATTAATTTCTCAGCCTTTGAACGGTGCTCGAGAAAACAAACAGCAAATGGAGGACAAGGCTGAAAGGAGCGAGAGGAGGATGAAGAGTGGGAATCTAAGAAAGGAAGAAACTACATCTAAAAGGTTTACTTAGTCTTGTTATTTGGACATTATATTTGATGATTTTAAAATATATATAAAGCTGCTACATGGAGGTTTCCATGTGCATCCAATCATTCAAATCATTTGAACAATTACCATTATTCTAGATTCTCTTTGTCCACCAATTGACAATGATGGACATGGTAGGTAGCTATGTTGTCTTTTGTCCTAAAACATCCACATATCAGCTCTAATAAGAAAATGTGTGAGCAGATGCATGTATGAGAGAGTATTGACATGTATGAGTGTGTTTATGTGCGTGCGCTACCTGGCCAAATAGTCATTGCGAATTAACAGCAGGTGCTGCATCAGGGACAGGAAGTGGGTTTCGCCCTTGGAGTCCTTCACAGTGTTGACAAGGATATCGAACACTTCCCTCACATCACTGAAGAAAAAGCAGTTAAGGCTTAACTAACATTAACAATGAGAGAGTTCAAACCAAATGATGCACAACATCTTCCAATCAGTGACTGCTCTGAATAATCTCACACCCACTTTCTCAGCATATATTACTCATATAAGACTTGGAGCAACACAAGTGAACACTGTCATTTGTACAAAAAAAGGCAAATAAAAGTAAATCAAACTTGTTCAGCATCAAATAATATGTGTTGTAAAGGGACAATGTGTTGACATTTTAACATGTCTTGTGCAACTAACACAATCCGTTCTCTCACACAAATATGTTTTAAAAGATCCATAGTGTTCATTGAGCGGACTGTGTTTAAACTGTATTCTTACCCATGGGAGACACCTGGTGGTACAAATTATAACTACATGTCAAGAGCACTGTACACTGTTAGTGTGACTTCCAAGAACAGTGTTGTGTGATTTAAAAAAAAACAGCTCCCTTTGCATTCCCGTGAATATGTATCTTTATCAAATCAAGACAAAAGTATTTATATATTTATAATATTCATTTTGAGTCTGTCTTGGAAGAAGGTAAGTGGTCAGGCTGATAACAACGAAGACAGGAGCAATCTGATTTTGTCAATATTGCTCCTTGTTGACTATTTTTCATAATAAAGGGGAAACATGCATATAAGTATGTATCCTACCTGGGTGAATCACACATAATCTTTCATTATAAAACAACAAATACTATGATGGTTGTTCCTGATGCTCATCAAACTTGTAAAGCAAGACAAAACAACTAGCAAGCAAGTTATATATATTCTCAAGGTCAAATGGACCCAGACATTTTCTACAGGGGGACAATTTTGCCCAGTGGAAGGATATTCCATCTCAATGCGGATGTCATCAAGACGTGCTTTGAGGTCCTCAGAGTCATCTTCAGCCTGCTCATCAAACACTGTGAGTTGCACCCTCAGCTCTTCGTTTTCTATCATCCGCACCTCCTGTAGAGAGAGCGATGGGATGTAGTCGGTGAGATGAAAAGGCATAGGGGGAAAATAACAGGGAGAGTGTGACAAACATCGAGTTTGGACAGTTAAGAGACATTATACACTGCGTATGAGTGTGTTTCAGCAAGACAGAGGCATTAAGAAGAAGAAAAACATAGAGTACGGATTTGCAAATGTGTGTTGTTAGAGAGTCGCTTTGAAAGAATTTAAAAAGGGAACGTTTTCTGTACCGTCAGCATGTCTCTGAGTCCCAATCTTTGCAGTTCAGAGCGAATATGGATCCTGAAGTCCAATTCTTCTCCCCGGCTTATCAAGGCATTGATCAGCTGCATGCAGCCACCCTGCAAAAAACACATTCGACAGTCAACTTCACAATTTAAGAGTAACCAGATAGATGATAACTAGAATACAAATCGCAATATTTATTTTTGCACTGCAGATTGCACTGAGTTGTACTGGCTATTAAATGCAACTGGGTTGGTATCATTTGTCAACAAAAGCACACATGGGGATTAATAGTTGTTGAAGTATGTCTGCATGTGCACCTTAAGAGCAATGTTGTGATTTTTCATGCCAGCAAGGAGCGGCTGGAACCTCTCAATGTCCTGTCTCTCTGCCTCCTCAGTAATGGCCTCCAAAACACGCTCATGACTGCAAAAAACAGAGTTATGCACATCATGTAAAATGCTGCTACACCTTGTTACATCATATAAACTTACCATGAAAAACATGTAAGAATAATTAAAAAGTACATGTTATTGCTTTATTGACAGCTGTTATTGGAACCCGACTTACAGGTGACAGAGTAACAAAACATTATTTTTCAATTGTTTAATTTTTGATGACGGAACAGTTCAATGCTGTAACTTCATGTAATGCAGCATAGTAAATAACTGTGGGGAAGAATTGGTTGTTCAAGGTCATTATTTCTGTTCAACATATTCAAAAACATGGTCTCAACATCTCACTAATGCTTACAGGTTTTCAGGATGCTCCAATATTGAGATGGCAGAAAGCAGCTTGACAGCATCTACCATCATATGAGGCACGCGAGGGTTGATGGCTTTGACCAGCAGAGGAATCCCCTCATCCGACTCCAGCATAGATTTTAGACCGTACTGAAGGGGAGAGAAAGGAAGTAGGATGAATAAATCAGAATGAGGAAAAAATCCTTTCAGATGTATTTTCTGCAGAAAGAAGGTGTGGTTCAACTTATAGTGTTTGCTTCATCATTGATACTCAATTGCTAGCCAGTTATTATTAAACATGAACATTTAGATGGGAATTGCACTAATTATCTAAGGCTACACCCTTTACCACACCAACAAAAAGCACTCAAAGATTATCAGTGACTGCATTCATTTGAATGAACGGACCAAAGATGGTCACATTGAGTTAGTACTGCCCTCTAGGGGAAGAATTAGGCAACATGTCCAGTCAAACAAAGACAGGATTTCATCTCAAGTATTTTGGTGTAACTGAAGACAGTGTTCTTACCTTGTTGTTCATAAAGGCTTTTAGACAGCGAATGATCTCATGTTGACATTTCACTCCCATCATGCTAGTTGGTGGATGACAGAGAAGACGGATAAAGTAAGACATAGGGAGTGCGGGTTGATTTCATTGCATAAAAAAAAAACCTGCAGTAAGACATAACACTTCATATACACTACACAAACTTTGCACACTCTGTTTTAACTTAATGAATGTCCTTAAATACACAGTGCAGTTATTTGTATTCTATTGTGTGTGTGTGTGTGTATGTGTATGTGTGTGTGTATATATATATATATATATATATATATATATATATATATATATATATATATATATATATATATATATATATATATATATATATATATATATATATATATATATATATATATTACATATTTTGCACACTGTTTACGTAATTTAATTGAATTTCCTAAATACACTCTACAGTTATTTGTATTGTATTGTGCATGTACACACACACACACACACACACACACACACCTATGACAACAAATTTCCCCTTGGGGATAAATAAAGCATATATCTATCTATCGAGTCTTACGGGTACTCGTCTTTGTCCTCCTGTAGTCTTCTCAGCAGAGTCAGCAGCAAGGCGAGCCCCTCGTCTCCAAAGTTCTGCAACCAACTGGAAGTGAGAAGACCTTATGATTAGTACACTGTGCTTTGGACATTTTTTCACATTTTATTGCATACCTTACAACGGCACAATTATCAATTGTTATTTGTTTTGTATGGAGCCAATTAAGTAGCATACAGGCTCTTTACCCTCTTATATGGACAATTTCACGATCCAGTGTCCAAAAAAATATCATATTCCCCAAATTGAATGAGAGATATTTTGAAAAAGTAGATTTATCACCAGATGACTAAACTTTAGTTATTAATGTTCCCTGATACTGTAATGTTTAAAATAAAAGGAGTCACGGTTTTCAAGTATGATAGTTTTTTTTTTATCTCATGCTCTGTAAAACTCTGTAAAGTATATGGTCAAATGATTACTGAGTGGGACTTGAAGTATAAACTGTTTTTAGAGGTCACACAAAAAAAGCAAATTCTTCATCTCCTCACACAAGTGATCTCCATTTAATGTATTGCAAGTCGGTATTCAATAAAAGCTTGTTTACGTAGAAGCAACTGAAGCATAATGCAAATAGGTATGCACCACCTATGAACAACAGAATACAGAAGTTTTTGAGATTTTTCCTTGCAAAATGGCTTACGATCTGTCAAGTTACATGGCGACTATAAAATATCAGTCAAGTATTGATTAGGTTTGAGATTTGCGCTCAACAACAGGATGCACTGTGTATTTGCATGTGTGTGCATTACCTGACAGGGTTGTTATTCAGGGAGACTCGCAGAGATTCCAGACAGCTCAGCAGCTGTGCGTCTCGGTAGTCTGACTTTAACTCCTGGATGTACATCATGGCTGATTTGGTGCTCTCCTTCTGGTTTTGACCCTAACCAAAAAAGACCAAATAACTTTCAGTTTTGCATTGATTTTTGTCGTTTTACAGGTTGTAATTAATGTTATTGATTGCTGTGCAGAATTATGCATTTGTATAATGTTTTCGACAATCCAGTATTGACTTGAACCAGGAAACTTCCCAACTTCATAAATAAAGGTTAAACACATTCAAGGAAAGGCTTTTTTTACTGCACATTTGTCTGAACAAATCTCCTACAAAGATGTTGGCAAATTCCTCGCAGCACATTGTATTAGCAATATTTATTTTGGTACTGACAGCTTTAGACGTGTGGAGGTACTGGGAGACCATCTCTCGTTTGATCATAATGTCTTTTGCCCTTAGAGGCTGCTGCTTCTCCCCATTCAGGTTCATGTCCACCTGAAGAAAGATAAGATGAAGAACAAATGACGACAAATCCGTAAACTTAAGAAATGAATCACAGAAAATACAGAAACGGAAGTCATATTGTATCAGTAAATGTGAGGAACTAAATCAAAGCATTTCAACAAGTCTTTACAAAACTGGATGCACGGAATATAAAGCCCCAAGTGAGATGCATCAGATGCTCAGTTTAAAAGTGTGAGCATGGGTGGTTTTGATGTGTTAAGATAACTAGCAGAATATATACTTCATTACAAAGAAACACTTTCAATCAGGAATTTCACACAGCATTCTCAAGAGGTTTGTGCTGTAAGGCAGTACTATACATTTGTATCAAAGCATACAAAATTGGAGCAAACACAGAAAGAGTTAACGCTTTCACAATTTTATATTTATATATATATATATATATATATATTTTTTTTTAAACAGGTACTGTTAAGTAGTAAGGGTTCCTGTGAGGGACAAACCACTCCTTCTTTTGTCAGTTTTTCTTCCTCAGTGAGAAAAGTCCAGTCGGTGTTGTCTTGAACAAGTGCACTGAACATCTTGTGATATATATATATATATATATATATATATATATATATATATATATATATATATATATATATATATATATATATATATATATATATATATATTAGAAACTATATATGTATGTATGTTAACTTGCCGTTGCTCCAGAGTGCTGTTATATTTTTCTGGTAACATTACTTCAAAATAAAAGCTGCAATACACTAGTTTTTTACTTCATTGTTGAATTTGGCGCATTGTTGAATTTTTTTTTTTTTTTAACAGTATTGGTAATTCTACATGAACTGTCTTTCATCAGGGAGTGATTAAGTTTGTGTGTGTGTGTAATTTATCAAGTACAAGTTGTCAAAGCTGATCAGGGAAGATGATGAAGAATGGATTCTCCAACAGATCTCACACACACACACACACACACACACACACACACACACACACACACAACACACACAGTCTCTCTCACCAGCATCTGTTCAAAGAGTTCCAGCACGTATTCGTCAGAATGATCATGCAGTATTGCACTCTGAGCGTTGATCTCATAGTTGGCAGCTGAAGAGTGTCGCTGACCTGGCACATGGCCGGGCTTCTCCTTGTCCTTTTTTATCCTCATGCTGGTGAAACGTTCCAACTGGATTAGCAGACAACATGACACATGTTAGAGGAAAGAGGTCAGACAGAAGAAAACAAAACTACAAAGTGTAACCATTACTGTAAGGCCACAAAACAAGGTAACAATCCCTAATCAACTCACAGTTTGAAGATAGGCCTACTCTCTTATTACCAATGTTAAATAATTTGACAGTAATAAAATACCAAAGCATTATTTCTCCTTTAGTTTTGGGATTTCATGTTTTAATAGTAGAAACCTTTCAACAGTGTGACAGTGAGTAGGGATTAGAGACGTCAAACGCTTTTGCCAACAAACATTGCCGCACAAAGTTGTAATGCTAACATGCAGTCAACACTGGACAGCACAGAACATAAGACTCAATTTTAACAAACAATGTGAAATTTCCTTAATACTGGTTTAACTGCCAAAATGTGTGTTTATACTGCCAAATAAAAAACACTCAAGGAGATCAACCATTGTGTGTGCCAAAATAAAATATTGGCACATGTTGACAGAGTGACCCATCCATAAAGATTCATGAATAATATCTGTCAATGTGCGCCAAGCATTTCATGCCATCAGTGTGCATCTTCTTTAAAGCATGCACATCCAACGTGAGTAAAGCACAGGACAAAACATAGATACTTAACAACATGTGTGTTATGGTGGATTAGGTTTGTGTGACATGACAAGTGGATAATGGTGAGTCGTTTTATCGAAGACCACAATGACAGATGGACAAGTTAAGCACACAGGTGGTGGTTGAAAGCATTTACAAAACCTACCTCATCAGGAATCAGGCGTTTGAGCTTCTGCAAACAAGAAAAATGAATGGATGAAAGGGAGCAAAACGGAACGGATGGGGAGGAAAAATTAAACAGACGGCAGAGAAAAGCAGTGACAAGTGGGGGAGGCAGATGGAGGGAGAGAAAGAGAAAGAATCAATTAGACAGAAATCCTTTATGACAGGAAACGGATCCAGGAAACTGTTTACAGGCTCATGAGTGATTCACAGCATGGGGAAGGAAACGCTGTAAATAAATTACTGTTATAATTCAATGCATTAGTCATTTAAATGCATCTCTAGAGAACTAACATGTGCAAATTAAAATCTACATTGAAGTAATCAAGAGACCTGGTAGTTAGTAATAACATGAGGCTTTGGAGATCAGCAGTCAAACAGTGACTGATTTATAAAGTGGAGATAGAGGCACCAATACATAAGAAATACACTTGCATGTCTTCGTCACTAGGTGTCAGGCCATGTCCATAAATGTCCTCACAGGCAACACACGGCATCATTTTAAAACCTGTCAAACACAGGCCCTGAGGAATTGTCCATGCAGAGCAATAACAGCCAAATGTCTCTTCTTCGAATAATCAGAACTGAATGTAATATAACAATGTGAAAAATACTGCTTTTAAGAATCTTATCAAATGGTGAAGCAATTCAGGAGTCTAAATTTCAAAATATTAGCAAATTTAACAATTTTAGTAATGGCGATGTGTGATAAAAATAGGTAACAGCTTGCAGTGCTGCTTCTTCATCTCATTTAGGTCACGTTTAAACACGGACAGATGCTGGGAATGATATTCTCTAAAAATGAGATTTGCTATTATTTGAGGTTCATATTACTGGTAACCTGTATGGACAAAGATAGTGAAAAACTGCTTTCAACACACATTCTATTGTTTATGTTTATTTACACTTCATATACACTACACATACTGTACGTAATTAGCATTTTTGCAATTCTCTACTGTTTATATTTGATTTTCTAAATTAATACGCTGTACATATCTCTCATCCAAGCTATTTTTATTTTATTCTATTCTATTTGTATTATTGCATATCTTTTTATCCCTGTTTTATATTTGATTTTGTGTCTGTAAGCTGCTACCCCGTCAACAAATTTCCCCATGGGGTTTAATAAAGTATATATTTATTCATAAAGTGACACCATCTACTCATCAATATACCTGCTAACCACAGTACATCTGTTGTACCTTGACTTTGTCGCTATTATTTGTAATTCTAGTGAAACACGTTTTATTTTGCTATTTATCTTTGACCACCAGATGTTGACATTTTGCTCCAATAGTGAGATTCACATTTCAAGTAAAACACAAGATAATAAAATTACACAGTGGCATTATCAGTCTATCGTAATACATATGTTTGCATTTGTCCTCATTGACTGCGTTGATGTGGATGCATGTCTTGCCTGTTAGGTGTCAGGCTACTCACAATAATGTTAATTTAGGAACAATAAATAATACACAATAATTTAGGAAGCACAGCCGAGACGCTTTCAACGGTCCTAAAACTATCTTCACACATGACCCAAAATAAAGCTAATTTATGTTAAAATAGTGAAGAAGAAAAAAAGGCCAAACAGTACCAGACTGTTTTTTTTGCAAGGTTTTGCAAGAGAGAATATTTCACTTAATACTTAAAAATTAAATGCATGCTACACAATGTCTTGAATATTAAAGACAGATTCTACATACAAATAACGCAGATCCAATTAATGCTAGATTGGCTCCTTGCGAGCTTTTGTTCCAATTATGCTTTGTTCTGTTACATTCTTTACTGAGATACTACTTACATGGCATTAAAATAGGGGTACATGAAGTTGCAATATACTGGTAATGACGATAACCGTGGTAATTATTAAAAAAATATATATACATATCAAATATATAATGTTCTAATACACATGATAATAATGTGTACATTTTCCAGTGCCTCTTAGATTAAACTTGTGTACATTTGGGTACGGGTAAAAATGCTTTCTTTACTGAGTGCAATTAATTTGCCATGTTAATTGGCTTAAAAGGGTGCTACGATTATGAGGAGAGCAGTCAAGAGAAGGATGTTTCCACTTAGACAGCTGTTGTTAAATAACAGCCCCTTATCGTGGACACAGACAGGGGTAGAAAAACTCAGACACTGTGGTGCTATTCAGCCCACAGAGCGGAAATATACAGCTGACAGTAGGCACACTGGATTGTGAGTAGTCGCACAGGAAACTGAATACGATGTATCAGGAAGACAGCCTTAGAGATAGAAAAAAAAACATTTGTGAACTCAACTAACTGTAGGTGTAAAGTTCCGCTTTTCAACCCACAAGTACAGTTGACGATATAGGTTTCATGTACAAATATAATGACAGTGCTTGAGCCCAGACTGTCTCTCTCTCTGTCTGAGGGGAACCATAAAGGCAATGAAGCCCTTCAGAAGCAGTCTCAGATCTGAGTACCAAGGCCAAACATCAGCGACGATCTAAGTACTACTTGGTTATTCATACGACTAGGTGATATCACTGAATTTAATACCACAGTATCAATAATAAATATGTTCAGATAAACAGCATCTCACAATAAGTCAGTGACTGCAAAATAAAGTATAAAATAATCTAATTGCTGTTATGTGCAATAAACTGTCTATTGTTACACATTACTTTAGAAACAACAGCAGAATTGTCTGTTTGGCATTGGCAAATTGTTCATGGCCACAACCCACTTACTCAGCTGTGCTACTAATCCCACAAATGCATGTTCCTTACAAATGTGGCACAGTTTTAAATGGAAATAAACAGGCTTTCCAAAGGTACACAATATATTGCCAAGAAGTATTATTACAATAGAGAAATAATCTACCAAATACAAACTTTTTGTTTGATGTTTATAACTATATAATTATAATTCAGCTGCCGTGTGCGGATTAGATGAAGTTGTGCATGTGACAGGCTCCCTTTCACTCCAGTTTGTGTGAACATTAATCCACCAACACCTCACCAGGTTAAGTAACCTTTACATAGTTACATAATTTTACATAAGTTGGTTGGGACAGCAGCAGGCTTGTAGCAGTAGCAAGTTCAGCTAAATGGATGTTACAGTATCCAGAGCTCCTAAAAGAGAAGTTTCATCCACCACTACTAGGGCTTGTGAACATTTGTGTTATGTTTTAAATTCCATGTCATTTTTCACGACATGTTCAACTCTATACTATCGTCTATAGACATAAGACTATAATTAGAATAGTATTGTTGATAGTGATTAGAAGTCCAAACAATTGCCTAACTTCAGGTTACAGTAAAGTTTCCCAAAAATGTAGTCAAGTTAGGATATGCGTAATCCCGGGACAGGTGTAAACAAAAGTGTAAACTGCTTAATTACAAGTAAGGTGAATTCAAAAAATAAATTAAGAGTGGTGCACAGATTGTTGTTTTCTAAGTTTCTATGAAGGACCGAGCCCCTACAGTGGCTCGATACAAACTCTCTTAAAAACACACCAGACAACATACAAGCATTCCACAGGGAGATTACGGACTTAAAAGATGCAGAAAGGAGATGGAGAATAGGGAATGGGCTTTCTTGCAGTCTGCTTCTAGGACCTGACAGCTGAAGAGAACACAGATCGGCATATGCATTTAGCTTGTGACAGCAACATAATGATAAAGTCACAAATGTCTCTGCGTGTGTGCATACCAGCAACTGTCTGTGCATACATATTCAACACGGGTCCTGAGAGTGGTGAGAGAGATCATGTAAATTAGAGCAAGATTGAAAACCAGGTAAATACAGACTGGCAGAAAACAGAGTGGCCACTTTTACAGGCCTACGAGTGCAGCACCGACAGTTCTGCCAGAGGATCATTTGATTGATTCACACCAGGTTAATGGTTAGGCTGCACAATAGGGAAATATGATTTTTTTTAGATACTGCAGGGCTAGATTTGCTAATTAAGTGAACAATATCCCATTGTTATTGTAATATGTAAACTTTGTATCCTTTAGTATCTACATTCCTGAGAAATACTAACATCGCTGTGTCTACAGATTTTTTTATATTTAAAAAGTCATCACCACAAGGCCCCGCTGGAGTCTGAGGCGGGGGGGGGGGTTTCTGGTGAACCTGCGTGATTTCATCTGATATTGCAGGAATGTGACCCGAAGAACCATGTAAGGCATTACACATGGATATATAGAAATAGCAAATATGCTCGCCGATACTTGTTTGCTGATGTATGTTAGATAGAGACATGATTATTACATAAAAAACACTCTTTGGAGTAACTTTGACCATTTAGGCAGAAGATGAACAAACGATAGAGATGGAAGATTGGCCGGGATGCTGACCAATGAAAGTCTGTGAGGCACTAGTAAAGTGAGAACATTCACATTTTCTTATCAAAAGTAGGCTTATAGCCACTGGATCGTACGTTGTACTGAAAGTAGTGAAGCACTGCTGGGAGAAGGCCTTTGCAATCAACTGTGTTCAAATGAATGGACTGGAAGTCTTAAATCCAAGTTAAGCTGGATTTACTTCTTTCTTTTTTTTAGTCACGTATCAGTGATCTCAAATCAAGACTTTGTATCAAGCCCTGCCTATTAGAGTATCACATTGTAATGGTTTTGATTCTTTCTCGGCCTTGCCAGCAGTTTCACTTGGTCTTAATTTGGTTTTACCATGTAGCTTTACACAAACCATTGTCCAGTACTAAAAATATAAATAATGTGTAGCAGCCGGGGATTGGCCAGGACCTTTGTTATGACAGCAAAATGGCAAGGCAAAGAAATCCCCAAAAAATAGAAGCCTCTTTGGTCTGATGACTTCAGAGTATTTACAGATAGAGATAAAACAAATGACCTGTCTGTCAAGATGTATGTGGGGTCGTTGCACTCATATATCTATTTGTGTTCTGTTATTTGTAATGCCGTGTAGCGAGGTATTGGGGTTGTAACATTTCTGGGTATTAATATTATGTGACAAGGTCTGAAAGAAAGTATAGGTGAGGGTAAGGGGTATGGTTATGGTGGCAGGTGAGGCCATGAGGGTAAAGTGTGGCAGTGGGCAATTCCTCCTGTTAATGTTTGGAAGAAGGTTGGGTGTAATATCTTGATTGTATGAGAACCTCTGAAGAACGAACATTAAGAGTTGTGGAGTTGCAGAGAAGTGTGCGTCATTGTGTTGCTTACAATGTTGCCATGGCTACATACAGAGTGTATGATATTGCAACGGGGGAAGCAGCATTTCGGCAGGCACACACCCAGGCGAAGCTGAACGGTTTCGTATGAATAATGCCTCAGCAGGAAATTACCAACAACCCTCAAGTATTGCACACACACAAAAGTGTTTGGTTAACAGGCGTCTTTGGTAAAAAAAAAAAAAAAAAAAACTTCCCTCCCACTTTTAAGACTTTACCCTGCCCTAAAAATAAAGTGAGACGGACATTGTTTATCTAACGCACAGGCTCATTTGAGCATTGTACTAAAAGAGCAAGGTATGTTGGAGTTGCTTATTCACAGAAAAACTGCACATGCCATGTAAATTACAACTTCCAAGCAGCTGTGAAAAAGAGAAACAAACTCTCCCAAAAAGAGTGAACGCAATATTTTAGGAAAACATAGAAGTTGACGTCATCAAATTTTTTCAGATCCAATCTTTTCTTTGCGGCACTTTTTAATGTTCTTACTACACGCCTGACTGACCTAGTGACCCAAGGGGCATACGAGTGCACCGATTGTGTTTGTGTGAGGGAGAGTATGATTGTATGTCTGCGCAAGTGGGCCATGTATGCTGCATGACTGCTCCTCGTCCTTGGTGTACTGTTGTTAATGGAGACACAAAACCCGACCACCCCACACCCACTTCTCCTTAAAAACAAGAGAGAGGCCACTGTTGCCATGTCTCTCCTCTTTTTGCATCCCTCTCTGTCTGTCCTTTAAAACTGACAAAGTAAAAATAATAATACCATTTCACAAATGAATAACAGTAATTTACATCACAAATTGGTTGTGTTAACAATTAAATAGCAATTTTCCCTTTAAAAAACCCTGACAGAACTGGTTCCACAGTAATTCTTTGATACTACGACAGCAGTTCTCTACACTATACTCTGCTTCCACCAGTGATATACAATATGCAATATCTATGGTGCGGTGTTGCATGATGCAATTAAATGCATTTCTATGGTGCCTTAGAAAAGGTCTTACGGGGTCTGGCAAATGATGTAATAGTTCTGTTGAATTCATTTATTGATTATAAATACAATAATTATTAAATCACCTGAAAATAAATAAATTCACCCAAGAAGTACAACCTACTAAGTAGGGACAATAATGAATTATTGTTTTCTGTTAAAACGACAGGATAACTGCCTTGAATACAGGGGTGCTACTACTAAGTTTGGTTAGTAGTAGCATTTATTTCCCTGAAATAAACTGTGCACACAATGCACTGCTACGCTGACATTTATAATGTTACAGTTTCAGACTCATTGTCACACACTCTCTCATGCCGTGGAGACTTACTGGGAAAGAGGCTGGATCTGTCCACAACAATGCATGCAGCATCGTGGCTGCCAACTCTGTTAAGTGTTTAACGCATATACTGCAGTGTAATACATTATGTATATAACCCGTTTGTCATCAATGTACTGCATTTTAATCACATTCTGATGAAATTGTGAAGGAATATAGTTAGATATACTGTGTATTATGTTGTAATACATATTATTACACTTAATATATAACTTCCAGGTAATACCAATTACTAATAAGGAGTGCTTGTAGGAGAGAAAAACCAAGGCGACTGCAAAACAAATCCAACAATAATGAAAACAACACGTCACGCACCAACAACCGTACACAGCATTGTGTAGGAAATAAAAGCGGGAGGGAGATTTAACAACACAAGGGAAATGCTAAACCTATAATTTGGGAGATTTTACAAATGGGTTTCACAGAGGAAAAATATTTAAAGCAGATCTGAATCAGTTACGCTATTAGCACACAATTCAATTATGCCCACAGAAGTCATGAGAGAGAGGGTGTCTATGTTCACATGGGTCAGGAAAAAACAAAAGGAGCACTTGAATAATACAGCCAACCCACAACTACCACATACTACAGCACTGTTTCAGTACTTAGTTCATCACTAAACAAAACAAAGCTTGAAATAGGGAAATGGATAAAACAACTTGAGTTGACACCAGGCAAAACAAAAATGTATTGAAATCAGGTGGAGACAAACTTTATGAGTCTCAATATAATGCAAGACGTGTTAATTGGTAGGAAGGTTCTTCACTGCCAACGCTGTCACTTAGCATGTTGCTACAATGCCTTGTAACAAACTTCACTTTTGTTAACCGTTTTCATTTAGGACTGCGCAAGCTGATGGTGGCATGTTGTCACAATAACAAAATAATGACTTTGATACAAATCCTGCCTGAAGTATCTCAATACAGACACTGAAACACCACCATGGAAAACACCTAAAACATCAGGAAAAGTAATGGAATAAGAACATGTAATTTTAAAACATTAATTTAAAACAAAGCTTTAAGGGCAAAGCAAAGGGAGGAGATACGGTCTAAGGTTTTGGCTATAAAAAAGAAATATAGCTAGTAAGCCCGCAGGAGAACATGGGATTTTAAAACATTAATTTAAAACAAAGCTCCTATTTGAACAAAAGACAGAGTTAATCATTGTACCATTGTGTGTTCTTAGATTTGAATATCCAAACAGGTCAAATCCTAATCAAAATCAGCTACGCCCTCACATTTCTTCACCTTAACGTAACACTGCTGCTTATAACATATTATACCAGTGGCCTTCTAGGCCTACTCTGAATCCTAAACAGAATCACAAAGGTATAACTATTTTTTTTTATAATATATATATATATATATATATATATATATATATATATATATATATATATATATATATATATATATATATATATATATATATATATATATATATACATACATACATACATACATACATACATACATACATACATACATATACATACATACATACATACATATACATATATATACACACATATATACATACATACATATATATATATATATATATATATTATTTTTCTTCTTCTTTTTTATGATTAAAAATTATAGCTTTTTTAAAATGTAATTGTTTTTCACAAATACTTTACATGTATTATACTTATTTGTCCTCATTAGCTAATTCTCTCATTGCACAGCTGCCTTCATCTGTTCCTCTGCTCCTTCAGGCCTTCTGTGTGGCTTCTTGGGACTTGTTTAACAGCATTTTCTATCCAATCACATTACACCTGCCTTCCTCTATGGAAAAGTAGCCTGGGTAAAATACATGGTCGAGCCTTCTCGAGACCCTAGACGTGTGATTGGCCACAGGGGCCGCATGACCATTAACATGCACTGTGATTGGTCAGTGGGGCACTGTGACTTCTGTCTACCAGAAAACTAGCTGGCTGAACTCAGAAGGAACGATTGAGTTGTTGAAACATATTTTGAGAAGCATTCACATTTTTATATTTTTGCTTTATGTATTTTTTTTTATACTCTATGACTTAAGAAGTAGACCTGGTGGTGGATTTAGTAGCAACGCCTTTTTTACGGAGGACGTTTCAGGCCCCACTGTTCAACTGCAGAGTTTCCTCGTTTTATTGCGTCATACAGTCAAGCAGCTCAGTGGGTCGGGTACCATGTGACACTTGTTCCCCCAGTCCATGATGTGGACTATGCAAATGAAACAGAAAAAAAACATGCACTTAAACAAATCCTTCTCTGCATTTGACCCATCTTTGATCAAGAAGCAGTGGGTTGCCCTGTGAGGCAACCGGGGAGTAGCAAGGGTTGGGTGTCGTGCTCAGAGACACTTCGACATGTGAACCGTGGGGGGGCTGGGGATTGAACCAGCTACCTTGCGGTAATGGGACGACCACTCATCGTCCCATTGAGCTACAGCCGCCTCTTGACACACAGCACTTATTGAAGGCCTATGGCCGAAAAGCACAGCCAAGATGAGAACGAGCAGTCATGAAATGTGTTCATTGTGAAAGGTAAGATAGGAAAAGAGTGAAGCTACTCAGCTGCCATTGACATCTTATTATATACATTGATGAGTCTGCCACACAACAGATTGCAGCCCTTCCACCTACAGAAATCGTCTGCTCACAAGCACAGTGGAGCATCCATCAGTGCACTTTGCAGGGGCATCCCTCACCCACATACGTTTCCATACTGTATACACATCTCCATATTACTACAGGAACTGCCAAGTGTCTCCAACACACACACACACACACACTCACTACCTCCCTCGTACCGTCACATACTCCGTCCACTGTAACAGAACACAGAGACTTGGTTGATGTGCTTGCGTCACTGCTCCTACGGATGACTACAACCTTCTGAATAAACAGAGGCAGGGTTTGTTCCTGCTAAGAGGCCTCACAACGACTAGCTCATTACATACTTATAATTTAAGACAGACATAAGAACAATGCAAGTAATTAGTACACTCTCCCTTCTTAATTAGCGAAGGAGGGAGAGTACAGGAAGGTTCTCTGTCTGACTTTATGGCTTTTGGCATGTCGATTTGGTGTGTACCGCTTCAACATGAACTCAGACAGAGGCTGAACATCATAAATTGCAGACTTGTGAGAATGGCTGATTTAAAAAAAAAAAAAAAGATTATATAAAAAGGCAGTATCCAAAAGCATAGACCCTTTGTTAACCGAAAGGGAGGTAATAACAATAACTGTATGTACCTACATTACATTTGCTGTAACGTATAAGTTAAAAATAACTTATTCTATTTCATAGATTCAAGTTAAACGAAAACCTGTGGCTTCATCTGTACAGTTTACTTTCTTGGATTTGATTAGGCAAATGTTCAAGCAGGAACCATGGAGACACAAAATGGATCTCAATAACCAAATGTTATCGAGTCTTTGTTAGTTTGTTTAGTTTTCTACACTTGTTTTGAATATAATTTGGACATCTACCATTCGATGTTGTCAGTAGGTTTTAAAGATGTACACGAGTAAACAGCTGTGTTCTGTTGAGGGCGAGAACTTTACATATTGCTACGGCTTACTAGGGATTCATCCACGTTTTACATTATTGCTATTGCCTGTGGTCTGAGACGGTCCCATCTACTCGTTACAGGAATATGGAGTCTCTGCTATACATTAGCTCACTAAGTGATTTTAATGTGACGTAATGACAAATTTCCAGTTAAACTTAGTTTCCTACACTCCTCGTCATGACACAGCTGTTTGTGCACTAATGTCCAGCAGTTTAATTTCTTCTTCAGCCTTGAATGTCTTAACGTCTTCCTCCATATAGAAATAAACTGCTGTCCTCCAGACGCTTAGTTGTGAAAGCAGCACAAAGGCCGAGGCTGTTTCAGTCATGGTCTTGGGATACTCAGAGCAGTCTGAGATTAGCTGTAATCTGTCAGGGGTAGACTGGGGAGAGTCGCAGAGGAGGATTGACACTGTAATCCTAACAAAGCCCCAATATACAATATAGGTAACACAGTCAAGAGCATTCATATCTGTGAGGATCAGTCTAGAGGTCTATCCACATCTCTGCTTCCTAGTGGCAGAGATTACTAGTGCACAAACTGGGAAACTCCCTTCACAACGCTGCCCGTCCCCAACTAGCTCACTCACAGAGAAAGACAAAATTACAGTCTGTATGAGATTATCCCTTTATGACTAAAAGGGCACCAGACAAATTGTGGTAGAGGAGACAATTTTCAGTGTAACTGAATGTCTTAACTTCATCTATCAAATTGTGATACATTGGTTGTAACTTTTTATTATTAATAGTATTATCTTCTATCGTTTTCTTTTTTATCAAAATTTTTCTGATTGTTTTGTTAGCTCCATTGTCTTTCTATTTTTTCTGTTTGTCTCTGTCCTATGTAAAGCATCTTTGAGCATTTTAAAAAGCACTATATAAAATTAAAGTATTATTAGTGTTATTATTATGCAAAACTAAGTCCTTTAGCCAAGAAGTTACATTCAATACAATATGCTTTATTGGATTGAAGGTACCAATAATAAATACAATATACTACTATTACTATATAATAATGAACTAGACATTTTGTTGACCAACAAAATCCGTGAAAGTGAAAGTTCCACTCAGGGCCGAGGTCACGACACTACAACCTCCTCCATCTGAGATGTATGCCACTACCCCATTACAATAGAAGTGAGTCAATTTTAATATGTAGTGCTCAAAGAGTTAAAACAGAGTAAACGTGTTATCGTTGGTGTATCAGGCCATTGTTTCTGCTGAGTTATGTATCTCCAGACTGGAATGTTTAACCCTGGTCACCTAGACTCCTGTGATAAAGAATCTGCTCTCCGTTTTACCATCATCCAGGCCTCTAAAGCATCCAGACCTCCAAAAGATTTGAGAGCGGGTTGTATGCAAACATATTTAGTAGACCCCTGGCACCATCTTCCACAATGGATAAAACGCAGGGAAGGAAAGAGATAAGGGTAAGCAATAATGAGGACGCATAAGAAAGCATACTGTTTGCTATTTTTGCACAACTTCCTGTTACAACCCACAGAATTTTAGAAATTAGGGTGGAAGTGCTGACATATTGTCCTGTGAGTGTATGTGTTTGCACGCATGTATACAAATGCAACTAGAAAAAGTAAGAAAGAGAACTTGGATTGAACAGTGTGCGAACAATAGGCGAACACCCTCAGGAGGTCTGAGTAGTTTAAGCACAAAACAAATATGTTGCTCCGTATCTTCATCTCTCTCCACTGAAGAACAGACAACCCCTGCTGAAAAAGGGAGAGCTGCATTAATCAAACTCTGCGATAAGGTGCAAAGAGGCGGCAGTTTATTTTGAGTAAAAGATACAAGAGTAAACAAAACAAAAGACAGACCACTGTCTGGACTAGCCTGTTTATGCATCCTAACTGATAGGACTCTATACCTTGTGAAGGCCTGAGACAAACATCTGAGCAAGTGAAACTGACTGTGCAATAGCTCCAGGTTACATATGCATGCAGGCATGACTTGAAAGTTGATATTTTTTGAGTCGGCCCAAGGGGAAATAAGCATGACAAAGAATGGCACGCAAAGAAACAGAAACAGCTTCCCTATACAACACTAAACACAGACATGGCGGAATATGACACACTACTAAGCAGGCATACACTGACTGCAAGACATGATTTTTGTGCCCAAACAACACAATAGTAAAACAAAAACACATAGCTCTACAATCTGAAAAGGACAAGGGAGAGTTGTGACACTGATTGTTTTATACAAAGTATAAGTTAGCCGTCAACTGATCCAACTCTTCTCTTTAGTTGTTCAACAATCATGTGCCATTAATGTCAATTCCAATGTCATGCTTTGCCACTGTATGACTTAACTTAGCACAGCAGCCTAAAAGAACATGTCTGATCAGTTAGCTGATTAAGTGACAGAAGGACAGCAGCAGTCGCTGAAAAAAACACTTCCCTCTTAAGTATACGGAATACTGCTTAAGTCACAGTAGAAAACAACACCAACTCTGCCTCCTCAGAATTGGTCAAGGTGACATGAAACAGAAAAGTAACTGCATGGCTGCTCCTTTAGACAGTTGTTATTTAGTCTGAATGGGTTATATGGATAAGGTCTTCTATCCCAAAATATGGAGTTGTACTAGGCCTGCAATTGATGATCATTTTGGACTTTCATCTCTGTCCTAAACTTTACATTGCGATTAAGATATACAGAACATTATAAAATTTCCCTGTAATTTCCATCAAACAATGTTCGGTGATAAAAACAAAAAGAAATACCACAAAATGTGGGAATGTCTCTTTTTAGCAGAACAAAATACCTGACATTGTTTGTATGTATTAAAAAAAGGGGGTTCTTTGTCCCAGCCCTTTATCACAGTTGCCACAAGACATCAGCACCATAGTGTCAGATCGACATAAGAAAGGAGGGACCAAATTCACAATCCCCATACAAATTAATTAAAACATTCAGCAACGTTAATGTGACTCTTTACCTATCTGAGTAATTCCATCAAGGTGGGTATTTTGTCAGTCTTTTTACTAGGAAATTCCCTTCTTGTGTTTGTAGTGGTGGACGGATTACTCACTGGAAGTATGGAGACTTTGTTGTTTAAAGCGACATGCTAGGACCACCATCATTAAATGGATGTAGTGACTATCCATCTATGAGAGGTCTTAAAAATACAGTCATCGGGCACTTGAAGTATTGTAATCCGAAGACAAAAGGCTCAAGAAGTCAATTTTGAAGAAGAAGAAGGAACAGGAAAAGGTGAGACTCCACATAAGTATAGTATTTCTGTGGTGTGGTGACTGCATTCCTTCGTGTGCACCAGCGCGTGCATTACAGAACTCAGCCCTTATATCCAGTAAGAACGGGCTTCAGATCAAACCAACCTCAGTCTTCAGCTTTTTCTTTTTGATCGGTAATGTACAAACAGGACTGAATTAACTGAGACCACTACGTTGAACAGTAAACTCATCCATGTCAGATTACAAATTTTCCATTTATGACCTGTAACTTATTTTTATCGTTGCCTGTACTTTATACCTTCCTTAGTCTTCTTACTTGAATTTCTGTTTTTTAGCTTCTTTTCCACTGACTTTTTCCTTTCTGTCACCTACTCTTCTCCTCTCTCCGACTCCCACAGTCCCTGCTCTCTGATGGCTCACTTGCTTTCCCTTGCTCAACCTGGCTCTCTAAAGTATTCCCTGTTCACTCTGAGGCAAGAGGCCTCTGCCACAAGCACTCCATTAACCACTCCAGTTTCACGCTGGCACCCAGTCATCCCATTCTTCAGCTCACAGTATGCTCTTCTTCCCTCAAGATCTAGAGTACAGGAAACCGTATGTGTGTGTGTGTGTGTGTGTGTGTGTGTGTGTGTGTGTGTGTGTGTGTGTGTGTGTGTGTGTGTGTGTGTGTGTGTGTGTGTGTGTGTGTGTGTGTGTGTGTGTGTGTGTGTGTGTGTGTGTGTGTGTGCGCGCGCGTGCGTTGGGGGACTAGAACAGACATACATAACAAGAGGCCAAAAGAAACCCACTGCACAACAAAGCAAATTTTTAACTACCCCACTTGACTTGAGTCAGTCTCTGTAACTAAAGAGTCGTGACCTGACTGGCTTAATTTGTAGTCGTACTTTATATTAAGCATTTGCTGAGGTGATTCCCCCAGGAAGTAAGTGCACTGCTGCACATGCAGGCACAAGTTTTCATGCTTGAAGGAAGGTGCACTCATCTTTGCTATAAATCATGATATACACCAACATGTTAACTTGCCTTCAACACTTAAAATTTGTGACCATTGGTAACAACTTGAGCAGCATCCCAAAATACAACACTGCATACAAGTGAGAAAAACAACTGCCCCATAATTTAATGTTGTTTTTGGTTGCCCTTGTCGTGACTGATAATGTTTAACTATAGTATGGTTCTTGCCTGAGGTTGAAACACATATGTATTACTTCAGTAAAAAGGTGGGAACAAAAATAAAACATATATTGTGATATATTATTTATCACGACACAAACTGTGAAACGTGTGTGAAATGCAGGGTGCTACAACGCAATTACCATTTTTTACAAATGTTTTATTTCCATATATTTTCCTATTGTTAGTCCAGATTTACAATGTCCTGATTACTGTCATGGGAAAGTCAGATCAAACCACCTCCATCATTTGGTAACAGGACAGAAGTAATCCAACTTGTTAGTTGAGGTAGGTTGCATGCTTGAGCAAGCAAGCATATTTTCTAACTCTGTTAATATTTAACTGAAGAGAAAAACATGTGCTGCTTAGACACAGTTTGAAACAGTTAAATAAAAAATTGTAAAGATAATTATGTTTCAATTGTCAGAATGGGCAATATTCTTTCCAAACGCAAAACAATTGTATGTAACGCAAGCGTCCTCTGACACAGCTTGAATGAAATGACAATATGAAATGCCAATAACAAGTAAATAATTATAAAGCTCTCAATGAAATGTCACAGAAGCCCAGAAGAACATGCTCAAGTTATACAACTCCCTCGAAATATTAATTATTGGTGTCCTTGTTAACTAATTTCCCTCATCAATGCCAGGAAATAAACATCCAGTTTTCAGCCAACCTCTCACCTATAACACAGATAACCTGCCAAATATAACAAGCTGTCCCAGAGAGACAATCTGTGATCTACATTTGACCTTGTATCCAAAACATCTGTCCAGGGCAGTGATCCCTGGCTAATCCACACTGCACCTGCCTGCTGGGCTGAGCCAGCCTGTTTATGTTAACAACATCTAAGGATGCTGATCCTTTCTCTTTGGGCCTGAAGAACACAGATAGTGCTACAGGGAGAAATAAACAGCAAAAATGGCCTGCTTTTGGCGTCAAAGTATATATATATATATATATATATATATATATATATATATATATATATATATATATATATATATATATATATATATATATATGGGTCAAACTCAGACACTCAGTTTCAGAGCTACATGTCAGCACAGCAAATCCTGCTAAGCATTCCTGTGAAGGTTAAGTTATGTCAAAAAACAAAAAACGCCCAGTATGTGAACTGAAACACGAACATGCTCAGGCATACAGGAATGTTAACATACTACAGGGACACATTACACCAATACAGTTTATGTTGTTGTGGCGTTAAGCTGCAGTAAACATTAGAGGAGGTGATTTTGGGGTTATGCAACATGTAATATACAGTGAATGGTGATTGGGCAGAATATATAGATACTTATTGATGATTTAATACAAAAGTCCAACATTGTCTGTTCGTCAAAAATGTGTCATGCTGCAAGAATTTGTCTTAAGGCCAAACCTAGTTTATCATAGTAACATTATTTCAATAACAAATATTTAAAACATTTTGTAATTCAACAATCCCATTTTGGAGACATCTGGGACAGTGTCTAAAAAAAGAGATGATGGCAAAAACTGGATAACCTACCCACGCTGCTTCATTCTGTCTCAGACAGCACAACGAAGAGACACTCATACACGGATGATTTGGGGTTGATATGCCAAATACCAAGCTGGCATAGAGACAATACACACGTCATTCAGTGGTACATATCTCATCATGTTATTATCACTGGTATGTCTGAGAAGCCGCAAGAGCAGTGAGAGTCATGATCTCATAGATCACTGAATGTCACAGAAAAGTGTAGATTGAGTACAGACCGTAAATAATTCTACACTGCTTAACCTTTTTCTGAACTCCGACCCTGGTGTTGTATAAAAATCTGCCAGAATGGCTTTAAAATGTCAAAGTTAAAGGTGGACTGAAGTCAAGGACAAAGCTCTTCTGGGGGGATTAGATACGCACTCACACTATCAGGCAGAATGACACTCAAAAAGACCCACACATGCATCGTTATCTCAGGACACGTTGCATAATTGATTTCTGTCTGTGACTCATATTAACTTATAGTCCTACCTAAACCTGTGTGTGCAATAGCGCTACTGTAATAATATGTCATTCATCAAATGTTATCTTTATTGTCATCAATTTCTGTCTCTGTTTTCAAAAGGCACAAGAGCATACATTTACAGTACAGCTTTTCTCAACTACACTGACTGGGTCTTGTAATCAATACCATGCCTGTGATCAAGACGATTAACTGCACAACACCCTACAAATACTGCTTCGCATGAAATCCTGAAAAGTCTACTGTATGTCAATATAAATGTGTCGTGAGAATCTGTTTACCCATCAATGGGACATAAAACACCTTGTATTTTAAACAAGGGGCTTTTGAGTGGGTGTTAATTGTTTACTCAGTGACCAGACGTGTCCTCCGCGCATCCACTACGGTTACCATTTGTCAGTGGGTACAATATCTGTTTTCCCCTGTTGCTAGACATGACCAAGGGCTCATGTTTCACAACAGCGTGCGCTGGCTGATGTCAGGCACAACTACTGGTGACTCTTACTGCTCTGCTCCCATCAAGACACCAGAGTGAATCACACATGCTGGCGCAGCAAAGTAGACGGAGACCCATATGATGTCATCATAGTTTAGTCACCTGGAGAAAATGCAATGTGCAAATGCCCCACCTTTCCATTAAAAGTTAGATCATTTGAATCGTTTGACATAACTATTTAAATGTTTTCGTCTTTTATAGTGTTTATAAGATATGCAGTATTCTCATCTATATATATACATATGATTGTACGAATGGATATCTGAATTTTTCAAATGTAAAACAAAACAAACTACAAGTGAGTCGTTGAGTTATTGCAACATTCCCGTTACAAGTTGGAGGGCAGCTACTTCCTCATGTGTTGTCACTTACTTTAACCTAAATCATGCATCCTCGGCACTTCAGGCTATATAGACAGCTGGTGCACACTTTTACGGGGTGAAAGTAATAACAGGTACGGTGACAGTTGCTTGCTTTGTAGCTCCACTTGAAACATTGGAGGGAGCAAATAAGACCATATGTAAAGTAAGAGGGGGACACTTGTTTGAGCTCACGTACCTAAAACAGATAATGGAAGGTGCAACAAGTTGAACCTGTGGGATACTCACAAATTTCTTTTTCCCTTCTCCATCCTCGTAGTTCTTCTTTGATTTCTTGTCCTTCTTTGGACCAGCAGCTGAGGCAGAGCTCCCCGTGTGTGGATCCATATTTATACTTAATCCGTTTCCTTGAATTGGCGGTAATCTCACTTCACTCAAATGTAAAAAAAAAAAAAAAAAATTTAAAAAAAAAAAAAACTTCCACCCACGGTGTTTCTTAACTTTGCGAAGAAGCCACCCGTTAATTCCCCTTGGGCCTAAGCTAGTACCCTCAGCCACAATTAGCTCAGAGCTGCTAATGATTTGGTAGAAAGCCAACGGACCGAGCCCCTCGCTAAGCCGCCAGTCTGGATCACTGAGGGAGGGAAATTCAAAGCACAGCCACACGTCGTCGGCACGTAAAGTACAAAAACAATCTGTTGAGTGTATATCATACAAATAGAGGATTGGTTCTACCAGTGACTTTATCCACGTGGAACACAACCCGGAGATTTAAACAATGGTGAAACAATTATCAGTCCCGAAAATAAGCGGCAGTAAGTAAGCTAGCTGTTAGCTTTAGCTATGCTACAGTAGGTAAAGTCTCCGCGGAAAGAAAAAAAGAAAAACACTCTTCCCACTTCCACGAGTTGTTTCGGCGACTGTGACGCGAGCAGTGGGTCGGTATTACGGATGACTTGGCCCGACTGCGTCTCCTAAATTAGTTTCCATGACTGCTGCAAGTTTAGTTAACTTTTTAACCCTTTCGGGGACAGGGGAAGCGACTGCGTCTTCAGCAAGAGAGTAGTCTTCCTGTTCTTCTGACAGTCCGGTCACAGCCGGTTGGGGGAGGAGCCTACGCCGTGCAGAGCGACACCTGAGAGGATTTAGCTGACAGTCCTGCCGAGGCTGCATTGAGCTGCGGCCCGGGAAGGCGTTAACGAGCAGGGATCCCGGTGTGAGGAGGACGACTCTCACTGCTTGCTGTCATGGCTCAATGGTGGAACGAACTCCTCGTTGACATCAGGACAGAAAAAACTCTACATATCTTACGATGCAAACTGAAAACCCATCTGCTGAGACATTCAAAATAGATAACTACAAAATTTGCATGTATGTATGTATGTATGTATGTATGTATGTATGTATGTATGTATGTCTGTATGTATGTATGTATGACTTACTAAATGTCTTACTGTATGTGTTTATGTTTTGAAGTCGATTGTAGTGTTCTCAGTGTCATCTGTAATATATATATATATATATATATATATATATATATATATATATATATATATATATATATATATTCCATACTTATACAGTTCCATACTTAATACCTGATGACATCATTAATTTGAGTTTTAACATTCTAGATTTGGGCTGTTATTATTAGCTGTTTACTGACATATTTTAACTGTCTTGACCATTTTTTAAATCGGCGTAGCTTCCCTTTAAAGCTGATTCTGCGTGTCACAATGTACTGTGTCATAATTGTGTCATAATCTAGAATCGAAAATCGTCAAAGAAAAAAAAACGATGGCCCAGTCATGAATCAAACGAGCAGTGTAGTAGTATAACACACCAGCAGGAGCCAGCAAAGGCCAGTTTATCTGAATAGTGATACTGCAAACTATATATTGTTTGTAGTTCAGCACTAAATCACTTCAAGGGAGACTCAGAGTGCAGTTTGAAGACTACTTTTGTTCCATCTTATTCTAATCACTTATTGCATGTGGTTAAAGCCATTGTAACTCTTTGTGTTGTAACCTTACCACATTATAAAATTGGTACTGCTTTTTTTGGGTTTTGATTTCCAGCAGGTTTTTATAAAATGTAAATGTGATGTTTCAACCTGTGTGACGTGGTCACTTTGACACTGTAACCACACTGTCCAAACAAATGATCCAACTTGGCCGGCCCTGGATGGAATCTCACTGGAGGTATTAATACAGCATGTATGAATATACACATTGTGATGCTTTTGTTCTCTAAAATGATTTCTTTGTATTCAAAGATGTGATTTGCACTGAGTGGCGGTTAGACTTGTGGGGAAAGACGATTAGAATAAACAAGGCAACTGATTTAATCAAGAAGGCATTCTGACTAAATCCATTTAATTCTAAGCAAAATGTCTTCCAAAACAGTTGTTGGTCGATGATTAAGAATTCAACACTCCGGGCAGTCTCATGTCCCTCGCTTGCAATGTTTCTCCGATTCAGAAAGAATATTTTGAATACGCACCACAGACAACAATAAGTACTGTGTTTATATGTCCAACATTTGAAATGCAACGTGTCTCTTACCAGTTAGACGTACACAAAGCTTGGCCCAGCACAGGATTACAAAGATTGCTTCATCTAGCTATCTTGGGAGATGTTTCCAACAACAAGATTGGAGAGGATTTGCACATCAATGGTGGCACTTAAACCGACAACAGTTTAGTCTATCGCAAAGGTCTCATCATAAACTTCAGCCTCGGGTCTTCATTCTCTGGTGTGTTGGCACTGTGAATTGTGGGGGAGAGATTAATGAAAAGTGAAAGTGCACAGTAAGGCTAGCAGCCCTATGGCACTCATAAGAACACCTCTATGGATATATTAAATGTTTAACAGTTCCTTCACATCAGCAGCTGCAGCCTCATCTTCAGCATTTCCATTAATAAACATGTGGATGAAGAGACTGCCACTCAAAGTACATTTGAATATATTTATGTGAGGATATAGAAACAGTCTATAATTGAATCAGCATTTTACATAGACAAAGGGGTGGACTTGTGTGTTGATTGTTTCATTTCACGAGACAAGACAGTTATACAGTCATACAAAATGTTTTATATACAACTCACTGTATCCTCTTTCTGTTACTGTAGGTCACGTTTCCATGGGAAAGAAAGATTAATCTTGTCTGGGCCAGTGAGAAATATTATGAATTTAGATTCCAATTGCAGGTGCTATAGGTCACATTTGTAAGCAGATGAATCAACACAAACTTGGGAGTATAGTGTAAAGGAGTACATCCTTTATTTCCAAAGTGCAATGGTCTCTGGACCACGAGTTGGTTGCAGGGTTTGGTGGATTGTTTCACATTTTATTCATTACTCATCACAAAATAGGCTCTATGAGTCCCTAATTTGACTAGAATTTATAGTCTACTGTTATTTTTCCACCTGCATCTGCCCAAATGAACCCCATGGTCCAAAGAGTCATATCCTTTTGGGATAGTGCTGTGAGCCTTGAAGTGGAAAATGTAGGCAACATTTGCTCTATAAAGCCCTGACTAATCAGGCTTTATTTAGGCCTTCCAATGTGTCCAAGACAAATTATAAAAGGCAACAACTTCATGAGTCCAGTACGTGCAGCAGCAGTTCAGGGGTAACCAGTCAGTCTTTCGACCCCCACAGGAGTCTCACTAAAGACCCAGTCACAGAGATTTGCCATGGTGGGGGTCTTACTTGTAGGTCCGGGCCTCTCGCAGTGACCTGTCATATGGCATGGAGGCGAAGAAAGAGTTCCGGAGCTGGCAGTTGATGAAGAACACAATCAGCAGCACCAACAGGAAGAGCAGTAGGCACATGACTATGTAGGTGATCAGGTCCGGTTTGTGGAGCACGCCCTCACGCAGTCCTCCTCCCCCTCGCCCCGTGGTTGGTCTCAGCAGAGCCGCGACGCTCACCGAACCGCCGTGG
Organism: Clinocottus analis; assembly: GCF_023055335.1. Taxonomy (NCBI): domain Eukaryota; kingdom Metazoa; phylum Chordata; class Actinopteri; order Perciformes; family Cottidae; genus Clinocottus; species Clinocottus analis. The sequence goes on from NW_027175821.1 coordinate 10,217,773, forward strand.
GAGGCGTTCAGGGAGGAGGACGCGTGCGTGGACTCGGCCATGAGCACCAGGTCGAAGTCTGGGGCGTCGGTGGAGTTGAAGAGGATCTGTCTCAGCATGGCGCCCCGCGTGCTCACCGGCTCCGTCGGCCGGTTGGAGGATGAAAAGACACGAAGAAGGTTATAGCTACTGACCCCGCGTCTGTTCAGTCTGGGTGTGTGTCCTCTGATGCACCGAGCGAGAAGAATCAGAAGAAATTCCTGTGTGATAAAGAAATCCAGTCATTCCATTGCACTCAGAATACCTTCATGTCTGACAAGGTCAATGATAAACTTCCAGTGACACTGATAACATAAACTATGTTCACAAATATACCATGCTATTGAAAACACCATAAAGTAGGCGCATCGATTAAGTGTATAGCACGCAAACTATTCTGCAAAATAGGACCTTCCCTGGTAACAACTTACTTTGGTTTGTGCTGCGAAGAGTTCAGCAGGTGACCTAAAAAAAAAAAATCCCGGCTCCGTATTCATCAGCGTCCCCGGTTCCTCTGCGCTCCAGCCCCGCCGCGACGCGCCGTGAAGGAGCGGTGTTTAGCTTCCAATCTGCGCCCGCGCACCATGTGCCGCTGAGTGGGACATTAACAGAGCTTCTCTCCTCACATTAATCAGAACTAATCAAATCCACATGTCAGCGAAGATCAGAGTCCTGGTGAAAGAGCACATTGACCAATTCCACTTGTTGGCGTTTAAATCCAAACCGTCCTGCCACGCGCGTGGTTAAGCACCGACAGGCTACCGGACCGATATCCTACTGATTGGGTCTGTCAGAGGTGGTGCGGTATAACGGCGATCTCCGGTGCGCATCTTGCGCTTCTCGGTGCGCAGTTGAACAAGATCTCCTTTGCTTGTGCGTACAGAGCGCAGAGGACGGACTCGCCGGATCCCCGCGTCTCCAACCCTCCTCTCGTTCTTTTATCCGGCTCGGCGTCGATACGTGTCGGACGGATGCTATCAACGGTATGCCCTGGCGGGATTATCGATCCAGTATGACTCAAATTTGACGAAAGGAGGGATTAATGAAGGACAAAACGCAGCAGCACACTGGGTCGTTAACAGCTTCCCATCTTCCCTCCGTATTCTATGACAGTATGACAAAGCGAAAGAGGGGGAAGAGAGAGAGAGAGAGAGAGAGAGAGAGAGAGAGAGAGAGAGAGAGAGAGAGAGAGAGAGAGAGAGAGAGAGAGAATTGCAGATCAGGAGAAGGGAAAGAGGCACGTCACCAGACAGGGGTGTGTTACTGTAAAGAGAGAGTCACTCAACATGATTCTATCTATTTATCTATCCATCTATCTATCCACCTAGCCATTAATTAATGTATTATTTTCAAAGGGATGAGAGAAAGTTGAGAATGTCCATTTCTGGGTTAGTGTGGGGAATGTCTCACTCTAGGGTGAGGTCAGGAAAGGGTGTGAGATTGGTGAGTGTGTGTAAAAAATCATGGGGGTGATTACATTTTAGAAAAAATCTACCAGGAGGTATTTTGTCTGAGTGCCTCTTAGAGTCTATTTTCGTTTGTAAAGATTTAAAGGGCATCAAACCTGCTCTGCATCTCACATGACCTTGTCTGTTTGTTTAGAGCATACGTGTGTGTGTGCTCTGTGTGAAACTAATTTGACATTGGTGCTACAGACACTCAAAAGAAGGTGCTCAGGGTGGAGATGTGAAGACAGTTTGCTCTCATGCGATTCTTCAGACATGAGCATGCATACAAAGAGCCAGACCCTAAAAGCTCTGCCGACCTGTTTCATATTCATCTGCACCTGTTCTGTCACAATAGAATGCGAGAGCAAGGACAGAGGGACACACACACACACACACACACACACACACACACACACACACACACACACACACACACACACACACACACACACACAATCACACGTACTGCATCAAAACATTATTTAAATCATCCCCAACGTGGAAATGCAATAGCACATATTACACAGAAAGACAAGACAAAGTTTGAGGAACACAAGTCCACAAATAGCAAACAAAAAGCTGGCACTGTCCTGGTGTCCCACATTAGCTCGATTCAACAATAAAGAAGGTTACAGTGGACCAGGCTATGGTGGAATGTGGTTGTCACACTGGGAATCTAAATACAGCCAGAAGCTGTGTTTATATATGTGGAGGAACAGCAGTAATTGATGGCTAAGGAGATTACGGTTTCTTATTGCTTTTTGGAAGTTGCACTCATTTGCTGCTTTGCTATGGGCTCGCTGCTATCCCCATTCACATCACACAAGCACGCACACACACACACACACACACACACACACACACACAGGGAAATTAAAGTTACAGAAAGGCAATCTAACTCATTTTGCCAAAATGTATGTGAGTGCCTCCGAGTGGTGATGTTGCTGACAGACCTAACTCAGCCATCGCAATCATGTGAAGTGGTTTAGTTAAAAGGAAAATGATGAAAGGGAGAGAGAAGGGTGATGATACCATGGCGTATATGTCGATTGATGCCTTGCTCCGTGACTAATTGTGAGTTATCAGTCTTTGCTCATTTGTGACAATGGGATTTAGATTGGGAATGGTGAATTGTAATTATCCACCACTATGTACCAACTGGAGCCCCTCTCATCCTCCTCAACACTGCCAGGATCATGTCATAAAAAACAATGCCCGCTCAGCTGCTTAGTGTTTGTGTCATACCTGCACTCAGATGGGAACACAACAGACTCTGCACACCACCGGCTATCTTTCACTCTAATTCCTTCATTTCTCTGTGTGGTCCGTCTCTCTCACTTCCCCTCCTTCTCCCACTCCACCCTCTTTCTTCTCTTGCTGTTTCTTAATCCTTTTAATCCATAAAAAAAGAGGGAAAAAATACAACTCATCCATGAAGCACTGTCAGCTCAAAATGTAGATAAACAAGAAAACCAAAAGTTGTGGGATTTCTTTTTCAGGGTTTGATAATGTTAATTTTACAGGATGAAAAAAAAGAGACGTCAAAGAGCTTAAAAGTGGCTTAATGTTCCTGCTGATGAGACATAACCAAAGCAAATGGAAGGCCTGCAAGTCAACAAGGATTATGTTTGTCTAGCCTACACACACAAACTGCTTTTTTCCCTCTCATTTACATACACACACTTACAAAACACACAATGATACACACTCCTCTCCACTGTCAATTAAATTGAAACTCAGGTCTGCTAAGGGGTTGTTAATTCATTACACTTGTTCTCCATTATTTGTCGGTAGGAAAAGGATCAATGCATTGAAAATCTTCCCTAAAAGCCTTCTGCCACAGTTTTACACCTTTAGGTTTCAGTCATATCCAATCATACCATGTCAAGTGAGGTGAAAGTACAGAGCACAAACAAAAGCTATGGTACTTTGCACTCACAGCAGTGTGTTCCTCAGCCATTGTTGCTAATCCCTTTGAGACTTCATTTTTTGAGTCTATCAAGTTTATTTGATTTTTGCTTCATGAAAGAGTAATATTGTTTTGTTGCTTTCCTCAGCTTGAGCTCCACAGTGCACTGGAGTCATTCACCGCCCTGGCAGGAGTCCAACAGCCACCCAAACATACTATAGAGTCTATCCCTCTCTGCTCCCACTGCTTCACTGGCAGACTGGCTCCTAAAAAACTATGCGAACAAAGCTCCAAAATTATCAATGATGAATATTTCTAAACGATTAAACCATCACCTCTTGCTTACAAAGACAGGTGAGTGCAAAACAACCCAGACATACACATACAGTAGCATCTGATAACTGTGATACTCCTAGACACGCTCCAGACAAAAACACACAAAAGCCAGCGAGAGACAGATTACAAGACCACTGATTCTTGTGCGCACACAAACAGACTCACAGGAGACATTTGACATGCATAAACCACAAGCAATCTTACACACATACACACGCACACACACACACACACACACACACACACGTACGTACGTACGTAAGCAGAGACAGACAGTGAAAGAGAGATAACACATGTTGTCCCACTAACACACACAATACACTCCTACACAAGCTAACACATTCCCCAATCAGTTCAAAACACACACGCACACACACACACCCACACGCACAACACAGACAATATGATCACTAATGGCTACACAAGCAGCTGGGACTCCGATATCTCTTTTGTCAATACAATTCCATTTTCTGTCTCAACAATTTCTAACATCAATTGTCTACAAACAAAAAATGTTGTATGCAAATGTCTCCGTCTCTTATTTTCTGTAAATGTGTTTATTTTTTCTAACCATCTCCTCTTTAACCTCCGTGGAAAAATCAGCCGGCAAAATAGGATTTCTCCCTGCCAGCGCATCAAACAAATGCCCCCTTTGGCAAAAATTAGACGATCTATAATTAGTCACTTGATTATCTCGCCAGAACACTAAATGCTGCTCATCATCTCAGGCAGGAATTAAAGGAGAGGCATTTGTTTACTCTTGAAGTAAACATTATGAATGGATACTCAAAATGAGCAGGAGCTGTCTTCCCACCACCACTGAAACAAACACAAACACACGCACGGACACAGAACTTCCATGTTTTATATTATACATACGGTAAATATGCACATTACATCCATTCAAATCATGCTTAGTGAGGCCAGAGTTGATCTCAAACTGCAGATATACAGGTATCACCAAGAAAATAAAAGAAACAATTTTCTTCCAACGTTTACAGTAAAATGAACATCACCTATGTCAAATCTAATATTTTGCAAGTTTGACACATTTTACAAATGTATATTCTTATCTATATAATTTATTGTAGTAAAGGATACAATACACATTTTATTTTGGCTCAGATCTCATTGCGGGTCAACTGCCTCTCAGCTCGATAGCAACAAAGCAGACTTAGCCAGTCTCTCTGTGATCTTCAGGATGGTAAAGAAACAAAAGAGAAGCCGAGGAGCCGAGCTTCTCTGTTTCCTTCTTTTTCTTCTGCATTTCAAATGTAAATCATTTCGGGGATGTTGTGCTCTGGATCAGTGAAGGAAGTCTTGCTTGGGAACGTAAATTGGTGCTTGTTTGAGTGTGGGGAGGGTCTCAGGTTCAGTAGCCATTTTGTAGAAGCTCCCCAGAAGCTCCCAGGAGGACAGCAGGAGGTGTGTAGTGGAGGAGTGGGAGAGTAAGGAGGGACATTAAAAAGATCAAGTGGGAAATTACAGAATCAGTGTTCCTTGTAAGACAGAGTGAGGTTCTGCTGCCTGTCGTTTGAATGTGAATGAGGAGGGGAGAACACAGACAGAAAGAAGCGTGTTACCCTTGTAGCATCTGGTCTCCAAAGTCACCAAGGTCACGACGCATGAAATGTGAAAAACAAAATGGATGGAAACAGAAAAAAGACAGACGAAGAGAAAAAGACAGAGCCGAAAATAGATGCCGAGACGGACAGAAACAAATAGCAGATTAAAAAACAAACAGAGAGCGGGAGGGTCGGTGAGTGAGAGAGGGTGAAGGTAAAGCAAACAGAACACTGAGCAGAACAAGGAAAAAAAGCCAAAGTGAGTCAGAAGATGAATTGTGATGCAACAGCTATGGTTAGCCCATACAAGGCAAACTATGTTGTAGGTACGTCAATACACTGAGGGGAAATGTGACTGTATATGACGAGCCGCAGCGCTGGGGTTGTTATAAACATAACTTCCTCTCTATGTCTCACTCATCCTCCTGTCAGGCTCACACGCGGCTCTCACAGAGAGTGAATGGGAGAGCGTTTGCAATCCAGTAGATATTGTATTAGTTTCTGTAAAGCACATTATGTCCGTTATTCACTGCCGTCAGTGATGCTGAGACCAACAATTCCAAAGTGGATGTGATAAGAACTCTGAGGATGACAATGATGACGGCAGCGTCGCATAGGGCCAAATGCTGCCGCATGGAAGATGATGTCAAGGATGATGAAGATGATGAATGCTGTGACACAAAATTGTTATGGTGCAGAATCCGATGATGATATAGTGAGTCATGCCCTGAAAAAGTATATTCCTGCTGTCAGATTCGCTCAAATTGATACAGTTTGGATGGATTTTGGAGTACATTTTGTAAGCCTGCTTTATCCGACTGTATGCCATTGTGAAATGAACTGATCTGTGCACCCTCTGTGTTTTCACATGAAGCTGTGGTGTTTACATTTTTAAAAGTTGTAGTCGGATGTCAAATTAATTGCGTTGAGTTGTTGAGATGCTGCGCCATCCGTACTGATGATGTCCAGATCAATTGTTTGTTAGTTGGAGTTAATTAGTCTGTTGAGTTTTTTTGGACCAATTAGGACAGAAACTGCAGCTCTTGCTGACCTGTGATTTCTTTTATTTTCTCAAGCTAAACTTTTGAAATAGAGTGATCTGAAGTTTTGTGTTAACTGAACACAAAACTTGTGAACTTTCTTTTTTGCAAAAATGGGTGCATAGGCGCATGCATTATAGAGACTAACTCAGTTGTGACAAATTTGAGAAAAAGTGAAATAGTGCATCTAAAAGAGGTATATACAGCGGAGGAGAATTGAAAAGGTGAATAAAACTGAATGCCAGTTGGGAAATACATCCTCTCACTCTCATTTAGTCTAAATCAGAGAGGCGCATTCATGAAGGAATTCTAATAAAGGCCTTTAGATAAGGTTAAACAGCAGGTCAAAGACTGCATGCTTGATTAAGCTTCCTTGTACAATAAGAATAAGAATCAGGCTCTATGAATTGCTCTACAAAACACTCCCTCAACATGTAGTGCTCAAGTTATGAGCCTCAAACTAAGCCAGTCTATTCTACCGGTTATACAGCAGTGTTTCTTGTTTTTTTATTGTGATAAAAGTGATGATGATAATGTTGGTTTTCTTAAAACCATCCCAGGTTGGATATAAATGCACACTTGACACATTTATCTTGTTTGTACGTGTGATTTCATTCGCTCGACTTGCAATTATGAGTTCACTCATAGCTGTGTACTCTCTCATTCCTCAGCGCTGCCTCGAGGCCCGGTTGAGCCACCCGGGGGGCTAGTCAGAGAGTTGTCATATCAATCCCTCCATCCATCTTCAACCAGTGTGCTATTGCTTTGACAAATTAGTAAACACTGTGTGAGTCTTTTCTTCTGAAAGCCCACCCAGTAGCCTCTTTGTTCTCTACTCCATCAGCACTCTGACTGCTCCAGAAATGAGGTATTGGCGTTTCACCAATGATAGGGACTCAAGAAAGTCTCCGCATTGTGGATTTGTGATTTCTTTACAGGTTGTTAGATAGGAAACAGATGGTTTGGAAAAGGTTAGATGATATTCTTATGACTATAATAAAGATCAGGGATGCATGGCTATGATTGTAAGATAGTGACATCTTTATGCAATTCTCCTTTAGTTTGTTTCGGGGTTTTTGTCCTGATTAGTTCCTCTCCAGAGAGCTTTCTTTCAATGAGACGCTGTGATTAGAGACTGATGGCTCATGAGTGATGAATTTGATAGGAGCTGTATCTGTGTGTGCAAAAGTGACGCATACTCTTCTGTGAGAGTTAAGAGCCGCAGAAAGACACAGAAAGAGTTTAAGCCTGCTTTTGTGCATGTGTTATGTTAATGTAGGGTTTTATTTGTTTCTGGAACAACAAGTCAGCGTTCACCATTTAAATGTGAGTGTTTATGACAGACAGTCTGGTGTGTGAGTGTGCAGGCATATGTGAGTTTTCACGCCTCTGTGATGTGTGCAGATTTCTGGCAGAAAGGGTGTTTGAGCCTCAAGCTTCTAATAATAAATAAGGAAGGGTAAGCAGCTATCTATGCTTGTGTTTATACGAGCAACAAAGCCTATTTCATTTTATTTGTGCTTGCTGGTAAGTTTTTCTTCCTAGTTGGGGCCTTCAAGGCAATAGGTGGGAAGCGCATCGGAGAGGTTGTCTAAGCTCTTCTCCAAATCCCTGTCCTTCAGAGACAAGAGGTCACATCGCTCACTGCTCCACCAGGAGTAACAGAGGAAGACAGATGAAGGAGGAGAGAGGGATGGAGAAAGAGGGAGGATGAAGAGGAGGAGGCGTGCTGGAAACACTGCTTTGCCTTGGGCCTCTGGGACAAACTACACCATAGAAGGGATGTCAGTTTTACTGGGTTAGTCCAAGTCTAATTCCACACACACACACACACACACACACACACACACAGTTCTCTATGCAAACACACAAGCCCATGTCTCCTCACATGTCATACACAAACGAGAATGAACAGACATGTTATCTTGTGATTAATACTGACAATGAACACATGTACAACAGGCACACACGCACGCACACACATGCGCGCACGCACGCACGCACACACACACACACACACACACACACACACACACACACACACACACACACACACACACACACACAGACAGTTTGAGTAATGCCCAGAAGGCCAAAACTCATATCAAAAGTCCGCGGGAGAGCAGTAAAGGAAATCAGATAATATAATTTTTTCTTTCCCTCAGACACACTGTTGCTATGGAGATAGTCCAGAAAGGGTCTTGGCTGCTGTTTACTTGTGCTGTACAGCATTTCACGGGTTGAATTAAGTCTTCTTTCGTTTGGGATGGTGTTTTGGCAATTCTGCTTTACCGGCCTGTATAAATGCTGCTGCAGTGACTCATGGGAAGAGTGGAGAAAACAGAAGGCAAGCGCGCGACAAATATTATAAACCAGACTCAACAATGTGATGAGGAAAGTGAGGAAGCTCTACCCAAGCCTGTAATCGTAGTTATTTTACAGTTTATCCTTCAACCTGTGCTTGGCAACTTTGTGTCTAAAAATATACCTTAAAACAGGCCTTACAACCTGAGTCATTACATGAGAGTATAAAGGAAGAGTTTATAAGCTTTGTTGCTGTAGAGAAACTTTAGTGCAAAATCTAAAACTTTATTTTGAACAGCAGCATTTCATAAGCGAGTACTGCATCCAGAGAAAGCAGGACTTGCTGAATCTAATAGTGAAACAGAGTTCCTTCACTAAATCATCAATACTCACAAAAGAGAGTATAAGTCCGAGCTTTAAAGGTAAATTATTCAAGTCCACAAAACTGGTTGTGGTTGGAGCTGCGTGGCATATTGCACAGCACGGGATTGCCGGGAATCAGTAACACAATACCAGACAAGAGGTGGAACCCCGCAGAGACACGAGGGAGAGGTCTGGCGTGCTGGATTCAAATTTATTGATCATATCTGTATTTTGGAAACAGAAACCCTTCAGTGTCCGCGTCTAGAGGCAAATGTGAAGAAGTGAGTGGGGAGAGCTGACGTCTTCTGGCTTCATCTTCTTGAGAATGGGTGTGCAGCTTTATGACAGAACTGTAAAACCACTTCCATCTTAGCAACTATATTATTTAATTTAACCTTATTTTATCAACTTAATACTAAATACTTGTCTTTTTAATTCTTCTGTTTTGGAAATGTGTGCTGTGTACTAAACAGTTGATATGAATCCCTGAATGAAACCAGTTAATCAATTTAATACAGAAGGAATTAAAAACTACACAGAAACATAAATATTTTCATCCTAACAGACCTGTGTCGATAAACATGTGTGTGCCTTTAAGTATACAAAATTAATGGATAACATTCATCACAACGTTTCACCCTAAATCAGTGTCCTTTGTGAGAGTAAAGGAAAGGGAGGGGGGGTTACATCCAGTAGTTTATATGGCAGGAAACTAAAGCAATTGTAAACAGAGTTGGCCATCATGACATCAACCAGACATAACCTTCATAAACTTAAATAAAGTTTGAATTACATTGGGTGTAGCTCGGGTCCTCCCAACTGCTCGACTATTGGTTTGCAGAGCATGTATGTGTATGCATATGTGTGTGTATGTTTGACATGTGTGTGCATATCGTCACTGGAGTGCAGATATTGTTGCAACCACTTGTTTGCTCCAGCGTCCGTCATCAGCTGAGGCTACTGATGGGGACAAACACGGAAGATTTAGACTCATTGAATATCATCAAACTCCACCTTTCAGCACAAACATACAAAATCATTCAATGATTACACAATCAGTTTAGAGCATACTTGCTTTAATTCAAGGATCAAAAATATGACAATATACAGTACAAGATTTTGCATTAATCAATATTTCTTGCGTACAAGTGAAAAATACAGTGTTTCAGTTAATTCTGTGTTTAAATTGGTGGGAATCATAAAACCTTTTCTGGGTGTCTGGTTCATTTCAAGCCTGCCGCTCGTCCACTCTCTGACAGTAAAAATAAAGAAAGACACAAGTCACCCAACTTACTAAAATGAAAACTTGACTCTGAATAACATTTGTGAATCAAAAGACGGTCGCTGTTGGTTGAAAACCTGATATCTCCAATAAGTCAACTGTTTGAATCGTGTTTGAATGATCACTTGATTTCACTGCTACAAAATGTTCTGGGGTTAATGTACCTACTAGTGAGCTGAGGCTTTTAATCGTAGAAGCTTTAAAAACAACCTGTAAGCGTTTAAATATAGATACATTTATTATGGCAATAACTCACTTCATAGTTTTACTGTACTGGTCAATGATTTTAAAATGACAAAGGTTTGATTTATATTTCCCACCAACACAAATGGACAAATGCAATGGCAGCCCTCTAAATGAGTAAAGATGAGCAGTATCCCCCTGCTCATCTTCACCTATGGGTCTAATGACGTATGATAGCATCTTCACAATAAAACAATAACAAAACCAGGGTGTTTTAGATTGATAATATTTGCTTTTCTATATTATCCAATGGGTTTTAAAAGGTTTAATTTATTAAAGTCTGAATTATAGTGTCAGCCAAATCATTGGAACAACCCATCCAATCTGTTGATTACATCTAAAATACCTAATCTGTCTCATTTATGAAGTTTTTAAAGGACAACAAAATATGCAAACTTGTGTTGTGTGAACGCAGGATGTCGCTGTTCCTATGATGCAGAGGAGGAAAATAAATGGCAGGCCATATAGCATTTTAGAAATTATGGAAGCATTCTAAATAGAAATATAATAATCTCTTTCAAGTTGCTGGATGCTGATGGTGCTCAGGTTTGGGAGTATAAATAATGGATCACTGGCTTTTTTTGTTGTTGTCCGAATCCAAAATAGGCTGCTTCTACATGACGGACCGATACTATGGCGGATCCCACAGGTCAACATAATCTTTAGCACCCTATTTGTATCTACATCTGTCTATTTGTTGTTGTGGATACAATTCTAAACTTCACAATAAAAATACATCTAATATCTATTGGGCAAAATTAGCAGTTCATCAAACTGTAATATTACAGGATCACATTTTCTCTATATCTAATATTAGTTAAAGCAACAGTTCAGCCAGCTATCACCTACTTTTCTCCATGTCAGTTGAATCACAGGTGAAGTCTAAGGTTAGCGAGTGCAGCGCTATGCCCTTTGAGTCTTCAAAAGAAAAAACAGACCATAAAATGTCTCCCCACGGCCTTTGCAGCACAGTCCCAATGTTTTACAACCAAACGACTGCACTGATGTTCCAGAATCTAGATCTCTACATCTCCCACATTTTCTCATGTCACAAACGTCTGGTTGCCTTAAAGAGAGCAGATGGAGGTTCTCTGGCTTCATGTGATAATATTAAGCGCTGACCTCCTGCATTTCAAAACTGTAAACACAACTTATTGAGGTCATGTCGCTATTTGACTTCTGTTTTAGTAAACACTTTGTACTGTGAAGGCACAATGAAAAGGAGAACACCCACAACAGTTTGCTTGGTCCTATTTAACATTTCCCTCATCTTAAAGTGAATAATAAACACGAGACCTCAACTTTAAACAAAGTGGGAGAGTGTGAAATATACCCATTGGTTTTATTTTTTTTTATCCTGTATTTGCTCCTGAAAAACCCATACTTACTTGCTCTATGGCAGCATGTGCTTATTTAGTACATAGTATTTAAATAATTCTAAGTGAGGTAAAATACATACTATTTTGTTAATGACACTTTTGCCCTTTTTTGGAAGTCTACAAAGTAATTTTCTACTAACAGAAGATCTCTTGGAGACAGCTCACACAGAGTTGCAATACTGAATGCCTCACCACCACACTGTGTGTTATGTGGACATGCAAAGGTCATTGACTGCATTTTTGGAGAGAGCTTTAATGATTTTCAAAGTAGTGTATGAATCCTACACTGTTTCATCGCTTTTTCCTGAATCATCTGACTCCTGATCAAGTTGTGCATTGTGGATGGGAATGTATTAATTAGATAGCCTGGTGTATAAAGGAGAGTACAGTATCTCAACAGGCATCACTATGCTTGTCCTGGCAAAGTGAGTATGTAGAAGCAAAGCCAGCTTTCCTGGTGTGAAAAACCGCGGCCTCTTTTTCAAATGTATTTTTCTATGTTTCTGACTCCCTGAAGACGTTGCCTTTTCAACTGTCAACACAAAGCCCCTTCAACTGAGTTTACTTCAGGTCTGACCCTACGACCTCATGCTCTCGTGCAGTTGCAGCTAAGTTCTTTTCACATTCCTTCTTAATTGGTCATTGCATAATCCAAAACCATTTCCATCTGCATGAAGTTATCAAATCATTACTTTGTGCCCAATCTGTTTCCCTCACGCTTTTGCTCAAATTTCCTCCCTGTCTATTTTATAAACATCCTGCTTCCACTATAAAGGTCTTAAAAATACCTTTCCCTGGCCCTGATCTCTGCCTCCTCCTCCTGATTTCACCCTCTTTCACATCTTCCTCCCTCCTACCTTCTCTCTCCTTCTCGCAAGTCCTGTCAGTGTCTCATGGTGTTCTTGCCAAACTTGTCGCCGAGTTGTTGGATGAGCAGAGCCAGCTCTCCAGCAGCATCGGATTTCTCTTCCAGGAGTTCATAACGGAGGCTGGAAATGTCTTGCTTGATCTCCTTCAGCTCACCTACAACACAGTCACATGCAACAATCAGGACGCGTGAACCTGAGCAAATACAGACATGTAGCGGGTAAGACCATGTCTGCAAAGCCCAAAAACGAGAGTACATGTTATATTCTGTTGTTACAGAATATATCTCTTTTATTGCCGTTATCTCACATGCACTGAGCAAATAATGACAAAATGAGCCGTAATGAAGAGGGAAGTTTTACCTTCATTGACTTCATCGCTCTCTCTGTCCACTTGTGCCTTGAGCACAAACCTCTTAGTCAGGCGCTTCATGATATTCTAAGCGGAGGAGAGGAAAGGAGATTACATAGAGAGAAGGTGATGAGGTGATGTGACATAAAGGCATAGTGTATTCATCCCCATTCGTGTGTACGTGCATATGCACACACAAACACACACAAGCAGACAGTGGTAGGGAGCAGCACTGTGTCTCTGAGACTGTGAGTGAAATATTGAGTATTGATTTTCTGGAGCCAATACGGTGTCCTGTAGCTCTTGCTAAGGCTCACAGTCAATTTCTGCATGTAGGCAATCTGAATGAGTCTATACCTGTCACCACACATGCAAATGTCTCATTACGTGACATCTCCAAACCTGACTTGTGTGTGAAACCCCACATAATTTGCGAGGGTTGGGAGAAAAGCACAATCGACCTGTGAATCAAGTTAGATTTCCCTCAGGGAAAAGGTGAAGGGCAGACTCAGGAGGAGAGCGTCTCTTCCCTTTCTCAGCGTGATACTTCGAGCTCATTTACTGAGTGTCTGCCTTCCATCTCCCACAAACAGCTCATTAGAGGCATTTTCAGCCTCTGCTCAGTGTCTCTCTCTTCCCTTTTGCCATTCCTACTCTCCCTCTTTCACCCGCAATCACTTGTTCAAACCTGCTTTCTTTTCAGTCGATGCCCTTTCATCCAATCTCTTGGAAACGTCTTTCCTTTCGGTTGTCTCTAGCTCATCTCCCTAGCCCACTCTTCCTCATCTCGGTCTTCCATAGCAGTCTTTATGCCTTTTTTACCCTCACATTTTTCTCCCTCCATCTCTCTCCCTGTCATCCCTTATCACCCTCCAGCCACTCACACTTTTGTTTTGTTCTATATTCCTCAGCCTTATTATTTCTCCCTCTCATTTAATTATTTCTTGTCCCTTCTACTCAATCTTTTGTGAGATTCCCCGGTTGTGCTTAGGCTCATCTTCGCTCCAGCCAGCCTTTGCTCCCTGTCTTACCTGGTATCTGGTCGGGTGTTTTCTAGATTTTTTGGGGATGAACTCTTCTCCCGGGCGTGGATAATTCCTGAGGCGTTCATCCTGTTGGAACAGTGAGACGCAGACAACAGACCAGTGTTAACATCGCATTTCAGGGTTGAGTGATCTTCTATAATGAAAGCAGTTGAGGGTGTCAGAGGAGGCAACGCTAGCGAAACAAAACAACAATGAAAGGGAGGTATCTGGTGCTCACATATGTCTTCAAAGAGAAGTGAAAGAGACTCAACATCATCACATAGTGAATCTATCAATTAATTTCTAGGTTTCCGCCACGTCCACAACCTTGCTGTGTAGCTTGTATGTCATTTTGGCGCTGCAGTGACAAAATGAGTTCTAACTTCAGTGACATACACAACTAGCTAGGGCGCTATATGCACTAAAGCTATGGAGGCGTTGAACTTTCTTAACATAATAGACTGAAGATTTAAAAGTTTAAAAATGATAAACAAATAACATGAACATTCTACATGTCCCCTTTCTTCGTAGGGTGTCTGGGCTCAGCCGAGATAGGTTCAGGAGCTCAGACATCTGGAACGAGCCAGTGGTTCTCAAACTGTAGGGCGCGGGGGAGATGCAGATTTTTTTAATTTTCTTTTTTTCACTAATCCTTAATTAATCACACAGTGGGGAAATTCTCCGCATTTTAACCAGCCTTAGTAATCAAGGAGCAGTTTGCTGCTGCGAAGCACTGGGGCATCAGTGTCTTGCTCAACACTTCAACATGCTAAACTATGGAGAGACCAGGTATGAACCGACTGCGTTGTGGTTCCAGGACGACCACTCTCCCCATGAGCTACATGAGAACTGCACATAGTACAAAAGTACAAAGTACATAGAAATAAAACGTCATGAATAAAAAGACTTTAGTGGAAATGTTAACGTTACGATGTTAATAGGTTATGCTCATGCATGCGCGACTTGCCGATTCTTGGCAATTATTCGTGAGATCTCTGTGAGGTCGGCTTTTCTGACGTCTCTCAATTCATGCTCTGCTTTCCATCTCCCACAAACAGCTCATTAGAGGCATTTTCAGCCTCTGCTCAGTGTCTCTCTCTTTCCTTTTGCCATTCCTACTCTCAGTTCAACATTGAGCATGAATTGAGAGCAGCCGTATCAAATCTACAACCCCGTTTTAAAAGATATGTAAAGGAAAGCAGCTCACTGCAGCCACAAATACTGATACAACGTGATGGCTCACACATCCGCACTTGTTTTGATTTTATATTATATATTATCTTAAAAAGATATTCATATCATTTGCGGTGGAGCATGAACATTTTTCTTCCTCCAAAGTAGGGCATGATAAAAAAAAGTTTGAGAACCACTATATTAGAGCCACTGGTTCTTCAAGGTGAAACTGGCCAGCCGAGGTGCTGTGGGTATCTGCTCAGGATTCTCCTGGACGCCTCCCTTATGAGGTTTTTCGGGCAAATCCCGCGTGTAAAAGAACGCAGGCTTGACCCAAAACACTAGAGTGATTATAAATCTTGTCTGGCATGGGAATGCCGTGGATTTCCCCAGGAAGAGCTGGAAAATGTTGCTGGTAGGACGGATGTCTGGGATACTGTGTTAAGCCTGCTGCCCCGCAGCCCGGCCCAGGATACGTAGAGTAAAAAGGACAAACGTTGGTAGCCTACCAACAGAGAATCAATTATCACCTAAATGAGAGACCATTCAGGGCCACATTCAGTTGGGTTCCCACTGACTTTATTTTGTATTTCAGAGAAATTGCAGAGAAACTCATCTAGTACTCACTGAAAGAACAGAATGTAGATTATTTTTTTTATGACTTTGTATAACACAGAACAGCTACAACTAACACTAATTATTTGCAGTAGAGAGGCAAATAAATATCTTTGATCTACTCATTGCTTCATTGAAACACACAACCAGACGGGAAGTACTGCTTCAGCTTCATGTGAATGCGAGGAACACTTTCATGCAAAGGTTTATCAACGCCCAATTGACAAAGCTCAAATCTATCGTTTTGTATTCTGTGATCTAGTGCTTATCAATACCATGCTTTGATGGCCTCTGTTGACTCTGCTTTTGGCCAGCTATTAATCGCACAATTTGCATCACCTTTCTCAAATGGTGGATATCCAACATCCAACATGGCTCAAAAGAGTGAGAGGAATAAATTGATGATTCAGAAAGATCACGCTGTCTTCTTCAAATCTCATTTGACATTCTCGATGCTGCTCCGTGGTTGAGCATGAGTTTAATTATCGATCGTTTGCTGAACCTGCTTGGCTGCGCAGTTAAACTGTCAAAGCTGCAGAGAACTTCAGGAGCTCACAGAGGCAGCGAGGTGTAACCCATCTTGTCCCCATCCGAAACCTGCTCAGGCATCTGAGTAGAGGCAGGCCCGACTAATAGCTTATCTGAGGCGCTGGTGCAAGCCATTTGAGCCCATGAATCAGATAGAGGAAATGCCTGCGGACAAGACCAGAGCTGTGATTGATTCTGTGTTAAATAGCCCATGCTATTTTCTTCACGCAATAGTTTTTTTCATTACACTAATTTTTTTTCGATGGACAATCCTTTGGAGGGAGAACGTGTAAAAATTAAAGGAGCTAAAGTAACATTGCAGGCATGCAGTGGGAATATACTGTATTTCCTGGGTCTCAACTACAAGGCCATCTGAGCACAATCGACGCATGATTTCGCTGAGAAAGGAGCTGGCAAAAGAGGATTTTCTAGATGGAAAGTAATCGGTATGTCAAAATGCTCTATAAATAAATAGATAGAAAACCAGTTACATGTCAGTTATTCACTTGTAATTATAATTATTGCTCCCACTAGAGTTTCTGTAACAATTGTGAATAGTTGAATCAAAGCACTTAGAAAGGATGATAATACTGACATAAAAAGAAAAACTCTGTTTAGTGGCTACTGCAACTTGGATTCATTTGAATTCATATGATTTGAAAATCATAGTAATCAACTCATTTGTTGTACGTTTGTGTCTGAAATTGAGCTAAGTAATCAAAGAGGTGGTGACCCTGACCTTGGCCTGCGAGTTGAGCATGCCCAGCTCCAGTTCGTTGTTATGGCGATGGCTGGTGGCTTTGCAGAGGCGTATCAGACAGGACTTGATGCGGAGGACCAGGTAGTAGAAGGACTTCGGGCTGGGAACCATGTTGAAGGGGGCAGGCAGGGTGCGGCCCTCGTCAAAGTAGGACAGCCACAACTTGGCTCGGGCAAACTTCCACTCTACGTCGGCATCCTCCTGCAGAGACAGAGTGTGCATTGAAAGAAGACAACTGACTGATTTACCTACTTGTGTGCATGCTTTGTTATCTCCACCAGGAGATTATGTATTCCGTCATTTGCTTGAGTGTGTGCGTATGTGCCTGTCTGTCTACGCATATATACTTACATACTTTAATCTAAGAATGATTTTGAAAGCAGGGCTTTACTTGACAGAGTGTTTTTTCAATTGTGGTATTAGTACTTTTACTTGAGCAAAAGATCTTGGTACTTATTCTGCCACCGATATTAACCAGTGACGCTGGATCAGTCACTTTCATCATTGGTGGCTTCTGAGTAGAAACCTTAACTCGACTCACATGGAACCAGTGCAGACAGCTGCATAGAATAAAATGAGAATGTGTCAGTTGCGTGAGACATGCGAGTGGACCTCAGGTGCGAGATACGCTTTAGGTCTCAAAGGGAGGTTAAACAATTTTGGGTTGTGTTCACGCAATTAAACATTAAAACAGTGGTCATTGTAGACACAACTGGCGCTCTGCTGAGTGCACCTTTTTTCCATTGTATTGATTTTCTTAGGCTTGTGGTATTTTCAACTCACTCTGTAACTCTCCTGCAGGCTCAGATGTGCTCAGACAATGATCCTTATTGACCTGTTGACAGCATTATAACCTTCAATATTGACCGACCATCTTATTTATCTACCTCTATCTCCTGATACGAGCTGTTGATCATAGCAATGAGCATGTTGAGAAGGACGACCACCATCGTGACATTATAGACTCCGTACAGCACGTAGCCGATGTTCTCTATGAACTTATGGTCGTACTTCAGCACCACTGAGATCACTTCAGACAGCCCAAAGATCGACCAGAAGAGAGTCTTAAAACTTTCCTCCACCCTGTGAGGAAAGAGAGAGAAGATTCGGCAGTCAGGAAAAAGTACATGACAGCGAACACACACATAAAGTGCACCATGTTAGCAGCTTGTGTGTAAATGGCTGTCTCACGCAAACACATGCACACACAAACACACAAAATGCATTTTAATGTTGTGGGGGTTTATGAGGTGGCACTGATGAAATAACTGATGAGTCATGTCCAATTTGAACACATTATCCCATTATCGTACTCACACACATATACATACAAACACACACACACACACACACACACACACACACGCTGCAATCATGACAACATGTCTGACTTTGGCAAAATTCAAACTCATTCAAAAGACATTTTTCATGGTGATCAAATTTGCTGTGATCAGTTTAATTTCAGAGTCATTATGAATTAAACTTTCCGAGATTGTTTTTTGACAACTTCTAACTCTGTGAATGTCGTTACAGGTATTTAAAAATGTAGTGTGGTTTTTCCTGAGGTCCACGGCCATATCTCTGTTCAACCTGAAGGCTCATCCTCCGACACTGACCCGAGGTAAAAGAGCACAAAGCTGTAAGACCTGTCACCATTGACATTCAGGTGCATGTCTGTCGTTAAATATTCCATGAGTGTCAAGAATGGGACCGAGATGACAGAGGGGGGTTGGGGAGCTGCCTGGCTGGATTGCTGGAGGGGTTGGAGGTGGAAGGAGGCTGTGGGGAGAAAAGATCTATAAGCTCCCACTGTGAGGCTGTGGGTGTCTTCCAACTTCACTTCTATCAGAAAGACATTTTCATTGGCAGGCAGAGCTAAGTTAAGGTACAGAGAGAAAAGCACAACCTTGCATGCATATAGATGTGCACACGCACACGCACACCTCTCAGCTCACTCACACATGGAACAGAGATTCCTCTGGGTACCTTCAGCTTTGACCTCATTGGCAGATAAATAGCAAAACCACACTTCAACCTTCAATACCTGATCTCTGTGTGTGTTCTCTCTCTCCTGTAAATCACATAATAATATAATGTTCCTTTATCTTGTTGGAAACTAGAAATAGAAACTAGAAATTAAAACTCTGTAATTAATTCAATGTCTTTGCATCAGCTTTTGCATAACGTAAGTCTATGAGGGTTGAGTCTTTAGGTTTTGAAATAGTGACTCATTGATTTATGGTAACAAGTATAATTTTGCATGTCCAAACATTAAGTACAAAGCTCTGTGCACAATCTCACAAAGTATTGACATGCAGGTTAACGCTGCTGATAGACATGATACCATTAGGACGTCCATCCTGTTGGCAAGTTAACAGAGTGGCCATTTATGTAAACACAGACAAATCAATGAACATGCTATTCCAGGATAAAGGCTATAAATATATGTACCGACCAATAGTCATGCCATTCTGCTAAAGTCCGGAGGTGCACAGAGAATAGTAACAATATGCAGACGCTTCAAGTCCATTCTGATCCAGGGAGTGATTGAAGAGAAGTGTTTTTAATGAGCAGCAATGGGTTAAAGGCTTTGCCAGCATATTTTCTCAAACAGAAATACACCCACCTACTCTTCTCCTTGAAATTTCTTCACTCAATTGTTTTTCGATTTATGTAGTTTAAATAAACGTAACGTGCCTGTTTTATGTTCATAAGAAACACTTTTTTGAGTGAATGAAGTTCTACATTTATGGACTGCAGAGATCAAAAGCTGAAAGCGGCCAGCTGGTTACTTAAATAAAACATAGAGAAGCTCGGATCCACACAGAGGAATTTAATTTAGTTTCATTGAGTAATGTCTCAGGTACATTACTCTGTGTCTTCAGCACTGAAGGTCTGTGAAAACAGAAATACATTCACACTCCTTCATAGCAGTTCTTCTTTGTATTGCTGTAATGGAAGGTATCAGACAGACCATTGCTGCAAGACTATCACTGACCGAAGGATATCAGCAATACCATCTTCTCGCTTACTATTCACATCACATACATCCACCAGCCTGTCGTGCAATCAAGAGAGCTGAGGAAGGAGATTTTAGTTGCATCGCATTGAAAATCTTTTTTTTTTTCCAGCCTTCTCTCTTTATAATGCCTCACCACTTATCTGGAGCCTTTCTTACTTTTCTTTTCCCTGTGGCTTTGAAAAAGGAAACTAAATAAAAAGGCGACAATTATCTGGTCTCTATATTGTTAAATCACAATTGTCTTTTTAATCAAATGATTCTGTCTTCCAGCTCTCCTTCCTACTCATGTGAAAGGCTCACGCAATTTTCACATTTTTATGTTCCTCCCAAAAAAGTTTGAGCGTCGATAATGATGAAGGGCTTCGTTTCAGGGAACATTAATGTGCCATTAAACCAGACACTGGCCTAAACGGACACACACAAAATTCAAAGTACACACACTCACCACATAGTTACAATTTATACACACTGTTCATCTGTTTGCCTGAGCAGACTGGTGCCTTCATTTAAAGTTTGAAAACTTTGAATGGCATTTTATGTGTGACTGGGAGTTAACCCCTTCCAGCAGCATACAAGTCACCCGTCTATTTATATATAGGTATACTGTATGCATGACTACGTTGCACCTCCTCATGGACGGAAATAAATAAAAACAGTTTTTGCACATTAATCATTCCAGTATACATGAGGGCAGAGGGTCTTCTTCCCTGTAGGTTACCAGTCGAGTCATTTGTTTTGCTCCTTTTTTGCTTATGTGATTTACTGATATCGGCGTGAGATGACTCCCCGGGAGGAAGTGATATTATACAAAATCTCAAAATGTATTTTTGGAGATCAACATCATTGATACATTTAAATTTGCCTTGACACTGTTCATGTGTGCATCATGCAATAACCTGTGACTGAAATATACGAGACTAATGGGAGGTTTTCTTTCACCGTAAGAGAACAAGATGATTTGATTTCAAAATTGTGTGTGTTTGTGTTATAAGATCATTGTACAACAGGCAGTGAATCAGCAGGGACAGTGGGCATCTGGAGACAGAGATGGACAGAGTGTTATTATCTGTTATTAAGAGTGACAGCTCCCAATAGGCTGCACGCAGCATGGCGGCTTAATTCCCCCCTACTGGCAATGAAGAACTTACACTGCTACCACTCATTCTCTCTACCACACACACACACATACACTCACGCCACATATACAGCTTTGTGTGCATCTGTGTGTGCATCTGTGTGTGCATCTGTGTGTGCGGGGGATGGTGAGTCACCTCGGCTCTGCAGGAGATGTCCAAACCAAATCACAGAGTGGCCCAAATCAACCTCTTCCCTCCGGAGACAGGCTCTTTGTCTCTCTTGCTTTACGCCTCAAGTTTGTCTTAGTTACTCTCTCTGCCTCTCGTTCATTTTCTCTATCTCTCTCACCCTTTTTCTCATTATTTTGTCTTTGCCTTTGCTTTTATATATCTTTCTAAGCATCACCTTGTCTCCCTTTCTTTAATCCCGACAGCTTTTAGTCATTTCTGTCACTCAATCTATTTGTAAGAATTATACTTTAGTTTTTCATTGTTTTTTTACCCTCTCATATATTTATTATAATCTGCAGCAATATTATCACATCGGATGAATGAATGTACATGCAGACTTTGTGAACGGTTGCATTCAGCCTTCTGCTCTGTTTTTGTCCTTCTGCCCCTCAGTCATGAGCAAGATATTAACGTTCTCCTTTTTCTCCACTCTCCCAGTCAGTCAGACAGGCAACTCAACTATAGCGAAAACATCTTTAAATATTAAATTGAGTTTAACTCTCTATCTGTCGCACCAAAATGTCTGTCACCATGGCGACAGCAGGGGCTTGCCCACTTTGAGTTGTAATGAATGAATGCTGCCCCCGAGAGATGCTGGCTAGCCTGCCTGTGAGACAAAAAGAGAGAAGGAAAAGAAACGAAAGAAACTGAACAAATACTGATGTGTGTGTCTCATGAGTGAAAAAAATGAGACAGAAAGAGAGAAACATAAAAGGATGCTGTTTTAGTGTGTGTCTTTAGGCAACTTGTGAGATAATTCTTATTAAGCGGGGAGTACAACACCACAAGAAAAGCCATTAGAGAGTGTTTTGATACTGAATCAAACACAACATCAACTTTCTTTTTGCTGGCTTGGTCTGTTTTTCTGTCTCTGTTAATTTATGTTGTCTTCATCTTAAAAAAAACATTGTGTTGGGCTGATTTTGATTTTGGCTACCAGTATGTGGACTCTGTCTCTCTGTATGAATGGTAGTGACAAATGAGTTTCTCCACTGGGGATTAATAAAGTTTTCTCAACTATAATCACATGTGACGTCAGTCAGTCAAACTCCTCTATAGAACAGCAGATGCCAAATTGTATCTTAACTACAGAAACTTGGCGAGGGTTTCTCCACATGTTGAGGCAGTGTGCATGGGGCTTCAGAGAGGCAATACCCAGGGAGTCTTTATTAGAGGCATATCCAGGCAAAGATACCGAGGTGCAAGACAAACAATACAACTGCAGGGCACAGAGCAGGTTCAGGCTTGAGGATGATCTTACAGATCAAAACACTGGCTTAAAAAAGAGAAATAAAATATTAATTCTGAGTGTGCAGCCCTTGTGCCCTAGTGTCTTTATTAGCCTTGACAAAACCAAGAAGAAAAGGATTTGGGGAGGTTTACACAACAGCAAGCACAGCCAAACCTGTTACCTATACGATATATACATTTACAATGTGTCTATGGTTGATTTGCAATGAAATAATCTGATCCCATATTTTTTCTATCATGCTGGGACATTTACACTGAAATACAATAATTGCCAATACTAATACTTTATTTTTATGTATTTTATATGGTTTCTCGACTGGAGAGAAGGCTGACTTTTCGTCTTGGACATCAGTCATTCAGTCATTCACATCATCATGTGCATATTTAAGACTCATATTATGGGGAGTTAGTTGGAAACATTAAAGATTCAGCCAAGGACAGGTTTTTCAAACAAACGCATGGCACTAACGTTGGTTAACAGACAATTAGAAACCGGTTTGAGGGACCTGTTATTTTACAAGCTACAATGAGTAATTAGTGTCTTTATAGTTCATTACATCTTCATGTGATGATCTAATGATCACTACTGAAGAGTTGCCATGACCATATGGGATCTCCCTACTCTCAACTAAAGGAATACATTTAAGTTCAATTGTGGTCTCAGTGCTATTTCAGAAGGATTACGTCTCACTAAGAGGAAAATTAAATGTTAGAAGTAAAGAATTAGTTGAAAAAATCTAAATGTTGGCACAAAAGTTAAAACTACTGGTTTGAGCAATGACGTTTAAGAGCCCATATTGGTCACACGACATGGATGCATTGTTTTTCGGTCTCAAATTAATTGTAAATGTGTCTCCTCTCCTCATTTTGACATTCAGATGTTCCTGACTGAGAAAGGCTGAACACGGCACCTCTGCCTCGCCTTCAGAGCTAAAACATTCTCTCTTTTTGCTCCCACCGACTCTGACTCAACCATCTGCCCTCTCTCTCCCCCCTCTCTGTCCCTCTTCATTTACATTGCATTACAATTTTGTTTGTTCTTGGCTGTAAGATATGCCTCCTGTTTTGCCAGGACTAAAAAAAAGAATGAAAAAGGCTGACATTATAAAGGCTCATACAGCCAAAGAAACATAATCAACATAAAAAAGAACAGTTAAGAGAAAAGTACTAATAACGAACTGTTGGGTAAAAAAGAGCTGACATAAAATATGTACATACTATACAAGTTATTTATTATTGCTTCTCATCTATACAAATGGTTACTGGTAAAAATGTAGTGCCATCTAATCCTGTGCTGAGCCTGTGTAGCTGAGCGTTTGTCTGTTTGACCTTCTCTCATCCTCTCCTCGTTTTTCTCTTTTGTCTCTGCATCATGGCTGGTCTCCCACATTTGCCTGAATAAACAGCCAAGCCAAAAACACCATCCTCTGCATATACATATCTACCTGTGGTTCTCTTTTCATCCCTTACAGACTTTGTTACAGTACCATTAGCTTTCCATTAGATTGTGTTGCATTTATTCAGTATTATGTCCACTGTTCCACTTCAGTATAACCATTTAGAATTGTATTGTGGTCCTTTACACCCAGTTATGTCTTTTCTATTACTCTGAACTGCCTTCACTTAAAACACCTCTCTCTCTCTCTCTCTCTCTCTCTCTCTCTCTCTCTCTCTCTCTCTCTCTCTCTCTCTCTCTCTCTCTCTCTCTCTCTCTTCTCTCTCTCTCTCTCTCTCGGATGACTAGAACAGGTCCACTGCTCCATTACTGCTGTCCAAATCAGAATCCTGGTGTGTGTGTGTGTGTGTGTGTGTGTGTGTGTGTGTGTGTGTGTGTGTGTGTGTGTGTGTGTGTGAATTGATCCGTACGTACATTTTTTTTATGCCTACCTCAGCATCTGTCACAGAATATGATTCTTAAAATAAACACTGAGCAAAAATTGTGATGTGTGAATGTGAATATCTGTGCAAGCCCCTGTGTGTCATTGCTAATGTACATTTGCACATTAATGGGCAACAAAAGGCATGTGTGTTTTTTTTTTTAAGTGTGAGAGTCAGACTGCTGTCTGAGTATTCACGCCCACAGGGATTGGATATGTGGGGCCATTACTGCTCAGTCTTCATTAAGTCCTATCCAGCTGTGCATGTATCTGTATGTGTGTGTGAGCGTATGTGTGTGAGAGAGTGATATCCCCCGCCTCCATCATATCCCACCCTCCTTTCCCCTCACATCACTCCCCCTGGCCCACAGCCCGAGTAGCCCCTCCTGGGGTATCATTACCTACACCTGGCTCCCTCCTCATCTTCCTGTATCAGAGATAGCAGACCCACCCTTTCTTCTGCTCTCCATCAAACAATCTCTATCACATAGTTAAAGTCACACGGCCCTAACACACAAAGAGCAGAGCACAAGTACACACATCCACACTGGCACTTGTTCTCAGCTATGACAGACAGAAAAGAGATTGACGGGAGGTTGTTTCTTTTGAGAATTTTCAAAGTGTAGTTGTGCACACAAGACTATTAACAGTCATACCAAACATATTGCAGTTACAGTTTGGAATTTAATTGGGTAGGACAGAAAAACAAACATGCTCAGACACAACAGACAAACATGTATCACAGTGTAGGGGCCGCGAATTCTTTAAAACGTGTGTATGGATGAAAATGGATGATTCAGGCAACAAGCACATTTGACATTAAACACATGAATTCAACACTGTCTCTTTGTACATTTCAGTCCAGACTGGTTGAGATTTAGAGCCAGACTGACCCCTAGTGGCAAGACTGACAACAACAACAAAAACAACAACAGAATTTAAGGGTTACAGTACCGTTGCCAGAGTAGGAAACTGAAAAGACAGTTATTACCACCACTGGTGTGTTACATATTTTTTTAATCAGCCTTGATGTTGATCTCTAAAGCAGAGGGAAGTGATAAACAGACAATGTACAGAGCTGGATTCGATCTTCAGGGCGTGGGGTCTTTTCTTTACTTGTCCTCATTATGTCTGACTCCCGGGTTGTGACCAAAATCTCTCTGACTGTCCATTTGAACCCCATTAGTCTCTGTTTCTACCTGTCTATCTATCTTTTCTGTTGGCTCATCACGTTGCCCGTATCCTTGGGTCCATGTGGGCAGCCAAGCAGAACTCACAGCCTCTAAGATCCCTGTACTTCGGCTGAGTAGAGGAGCTATACTGTATATGCACAGCAGAGAGGTGCAGGGTAAGTCAACATGGGGAACTAGAAAACTACTAAAAATCAGATCACAGAACTTTTATGATCAGTGAGTCTATCCAAGGTGAATGTTCAGCAAATCATAAACTTGGAAACTGCTCCCAAGATTCACATGTCTCACAGGTGATAGGAAAATGTGAAGAGGATGGCGGTGAAACATCTGGTGCATTTAGACAGCTGAGGCTGCACAAATATAAGATAGAAGGGTGTGTGGTATAGTTGCACCTGATATCTGCATCCATCTACTTTTACGTTGCATATGACCTGTAGGTATGAAATGTACTACACTGTCTGGTTGCAGTTTCTAAACTTGCTGACCTGATGATTGCAAATGTGTGTAAAATGTACAGAGTGTATACGAAGCTTAGTTACACCCATGCGAAAGAGAAATGCCCCTGTTTCAAGTCAAATACAAACACATGCAGGTGGACAGACAGATGTATGACCAGATAAGAGAAGCGAATTCCACCAGGAAAACTAAATCACAATCAATTAAACAACAAAGTGGTGTCAATGCTCCGAGGTCACTGTGACTTTATCTTATTTTACTTATCTTACTTAAGCCTGATTCAATTGTGGAGCAGGAACAAACCACCCTCATGAAAGCAAACTATGGTGCACCAAACCACTGTGTGGTCTACTGGGAGCGCTCCAAACCAGCAACAACAAACAAGCAAACAGCACAAGGTTTATGTTAAATGAGGAGACAGATGTTGACACCTGGAAGCAGTTTGTCTTGGTTGGAAAGCCTGTTAATGAAACATTAACTGAGGGCAATAATTCAAGTCACACTGTGTGTTCTTCACTGATATGAAAAGGGTAAATTATGCAGAAGAGCATAAACACCACGCTCTACTGAATGTACAGATTGGTTTTGAACCCGTCTATTTCTCTAACCTGCTAAGACGACTCAGTACCCAACTCGCACAAAGACAAAGCTATGTGGGACTTCTTGAGCCTAAGCTTTCTGTGGAAGTGTAAACTTTAACATACCAGATGATAAACTGCAATTACATAAAGTCTTCCACTCTAATCAGTAAAATTGGACCAACCCGAGTCAGCCCGTCACTGCAGGTAAGTATTGCAGGGATATTCTGGTGTCTCAAAACTGGCCTTTCATCCCTGCAGGGGAGTTTGTGAATAAACTTACTCAGAGACTCTTCCCACAGGCCACATGGTGCTCTGTCACTCCAGTCAGTAAAGGTGACACATTTGATGCTCTACAGCCCTCAGAGAAAGATCTCAAGACAAGATAACAAAGTTAACAACAGGATGTAAAGACACCTAATGATTTACTGCACACCCATCACCTCTCTCTCTTCCGCCCCTCTCTCTCATGTCAACAAATGTCAAGAAGACCCTTACCAGATCAAATAGTAAAATGTAAAACAGGAAGTGTACAATTATTTCAGTAGAAGTGAATTACACCGTACAAGTCTTCAAATTATTCAATAACCCTACTAAAGTTACCCAACAGATGATTCCAAAGGAGTGGATCTATTTACTGAGTCTGTGAGATGACAAATGTGACGTAAATTAATTCATTTCATAAAGCAAGAGTATGTTAATAGTGGCTGAGAGGTTCATCACTGCCTCACTCCGCCTCTAGTTGACACCCATCCCAGCTAGAACGCTTCCATTTTCTTTGTCCACGCTCTTCTTTTTGTGTGAGTTGTAACTTCTTACTCGACTTAAGTACTATATTTGAATCCCTTCTCAGTTTGTACGTCCGAGGACTTCTTGTGATAGTAACTTTGAGTAGTGTCGTCCAACCAAACCATCAAATCATCTGCCACGGATCAAGAACCTGGTTAGGTAAGATCATGTGCCTGCTTCCCATAACCACTTTGCAACAGCAGTGTATCATCTTCGACGACATTTGCCAGCCCCACTGTTTGCCTCTGAGGACCGCTGTTTCCTGACTCCTCGTCGACTCCAATTGGAGCAGAAACAACCCACTGAGACCACCGCAAGGTCTTGTCAAACTATGGGGCACAAAGTAGAAAACTTACATCTTCTAATATGGTCAAGAGTTGGTGGCGGATAGCGCTGTGAATTATTTATATTTACATTTATAGTTTAGAGTGTCGGTATCTTATAGGAAATCACATCCTTCCTTCACTATCCCAAATCGTTCCCATTTGCAATTTAAAACTAAGTTAATTCATTAATTGGTAACCCTCTTGATTTGTTAATCAGTGTATTCTTTAATTTAATTATAAATGAATCACACATTTATTGCCAAGACATTTTCATAGTCTTTCAAAGCCTGAACTAAAGATCAATGAGCTGAGAACTTAATTCTGAGATAGGGAGACTCATTAATTGATCATCAACCCAACAAATTCCTTTCAATTTATTTTTCTCCAGAAGAAGATGGTGCCCCAAAATGTACGACTGCAAGACTGAATTTAGACGATATTCATAACCGCTACAGAGAAGAGAACAGTAAATGACAATGTAATTACAGAGTAGACCAACTTGTAATGCAATGTTTTGCTCTGTTGGGTTGAGCTGAAATGGTGTAATGTCATCTGTTTAAATCTGCAGATGTCTTCCTCTGAGAAAATGAATTACGATATGTGACAGCGAGAGATCTCAGAGAGTGTTTTCATTTTGAGATTAATGATGATAAACAGACTTGCTGGATAGCTTTCTACAAATATAAGACAATATCCGTCACTCTGTTGGCAGCTGATGTGAAACGATAAGCATGCAGACCCGCAGATATGCTCCAGTTAAGGAACATGGCAGAAACATTGATATTCAGATTGATGTGTTGCAGGACTTATTAGACCTGTTGGTTATTTTACAAGCAGGTTGATACATCGCTTGTCAGTAAAAATTCTACAGTAAAATTGTTAGAATTTATTGTCTCTGATGTTAATGTGAAAAATATTATGCTAGGCATTGGAGGGCTGCTTTTATGCAATTTAGCCTTTAAGTGCAAATTGACTCCTCGGTTAAATTGTCAATTGGACATTTTAAATGGCTGCTCTCTTATAATGAAGTTAAATGCAGCACTTATAGTTATCATTCCTATTTTGGTTGGAGGATTTTCAATTATCAAATACAAAAATAGTAGTCCCATTTGATTTGTCAGACTCAGACTGCTCGAGGGAGAATAGGAACTTTGGACTCTGTCCTGTGCAGGGGTACGTGAGATTAATATATATATATATATATATATATATATATATATATATATATATATATATATATATATATATATATTAATGGATGGATAATGGATGGATATATATATATATATCAATCCATCCATCCATTATCTTAACCGCTTATCCTCATTAGGGTCGCGGGGCACTGGAGCCGATCCTAGCTGTCAAGGGGCGAAGGCAGGGTACACCCTGGACAAGTCGCCAGTTCATCACAGGACAGCCATAGAGACAGACAACTATTCACGCTCACATTCACACCTACGGGCAATTTAGAGTCCAATTAACCTATGGAGCATGTCTTTGGACTGTGGGAGGAAGCCGGAGAACCCGGAGAGAACCCACGCTGCCATGGGGAGTACATGCAAACTCCACACAGAAGGATCTGCCAGACCAGTATCCGAACCACAGACCCTCTTGCTGTGAGGCGTCAGTGCTAGCCACTACACCACCGTGCAGCCCTATACAATATTTATATTTAGTAGGCTATTCAATTACATTACCCTAAGAACACTGGCACAGCGCTGTGTATTACATTTTTTTTCAACCAAAAATGCTTTGAGCTAGTGAGCGTGTACTGTTCACTGTGGCAATTATCAATGTTCCTTTGACAAAAGTCACTAGTGATGACTTTTGTCACCTAGTTCAATGGGCTGTATCGTATTACTGTCATTCACTTTGATGGTGTGTAAAATCCTGCTTCACAGATCAGAGTTGGTCGATACAATTCGCAGCCTGTAACCTGGCTCGTTATTGGACAATGGGAAAGTTCTTGTGCCTTAAAGAAACTTCACCAAATAGTTTGGACTGGAATCAAAAACTTCTGAGACTCTTTTTACTTTCACATCCATATCGACCTAAAACAAACTCAATAGGCCCCGGTGCTTTGCCTCGTCATTAACTTCATGACCTTTTCATTTTTTTTTATACCCTTATTGACGTATTTCCCCACAGATTAAACAGAATCTACAATTAACACCTCTCATTGCTGCTCTTTAACATACATCTTTAAGGTAAGCAACAAGCTGAACATGGGCAAAAGGAGTGGCTTGTTCCTCATAGGGACCCTTACTATTGAACATACTGTGTATGTTGTTCCCTGATAAAAGACAAATGTTTCTTCTGATACCTGTTCATAAAAAAAGAAGACTGATTTATATACTGTTGTTAACTTGGTGTCGCTTCGATGGTGCCAGTTACATTACTCACGTAGTGAAGGCAGGATTGTACTTGGCTCCCAGGTAGTACGAGTACAGGTTGAACATGCCAATCATGAAGGCGACAAAAACCATGATGAAGATGACCATGAACTTGAAGATATCTTTGACCGTGCGCCCAAGTGAGATCTGCAATGGGCCGAAGCTCTCGTTTGCTGGCAGGATGTAGGCGATGCGTGAGAAGCTCAGCACCACAGCGATGGCGTACAGGCCTTCCGAAATGATCTGGGGGTCTGAGGGGCGCCACTTGTTCCTGGCTGAAGGAGAAGAAAGAGTAAGCTGTTAATATATCATCTGATTGAGCTACTGTAGAAACAAACCAGAGATCATTCTGTAATTGCCTGAATTCAAAAGAAACTGGTTTCCCAATTCAAACAATAGGTCCCCATTTCAGATTTTACGCTAAATAAATCCTGATGCATTATGTATACAATTATAGCTCCAAAACTACTGTTGAAATTACATTGCTAATAATCATCCACAGCTGCATTTGTGGACTTTTTCTTTTTACTGTGCATTAAATGCTATTGTGAAAACCCTGCATTCCTCTGGCTTTAAAAATATTGCCAGCTGCACTCAATTGATATGGAAGAGATGTTCCTAATGAGTATAATTATGGCAAAGATACAGTAAGAAGATGGATTTAGTGATGATGGACAGGGATGAGGGAGGGGGAAGGAAACAAGTATGAGGCAGGTGGACATCAGTGAGAAGGGACAGTGTGTCCAAGGAGAAGTAAGGACAGAGAGAGAGAGAACAAGAGAGAGAGAGAGAGAGAGAGAGAGAGAGAGAGAGAGAGAGTAAAAGAAAGAAAGACAATTTTTCTGAGACATTGAGAACGGCTCGGTTTCATCCCTTTACAGTACTGATATGTCATGACAGAGTCAGACCACCAGATGACAGCACTGAGAGTACAGTCCTGCAGCAGGTTTTATTAGGCTGGAGATTTGGTATATGTATCCTTGCACTTACTTAAATACATCAAATTCCCTAATTATATGTGGTATGCTGCAGTCAAGCCAAGGATCAAACGGGAGAATATGTGCACACACATGTGTGAACATGGTGAGCTAGGTATGCACCAAAGGCATGCTTATTTAAATGACAAATACACCCTCATCCTCTGGTGTCCTAGCTCAGGTTTTTTAGTTATTCATGACATTTTTACACAAATGCCTTTTTGATTTGCCCATCACTGTCTGACAATGATGTCAGACCCTCATGAAAGTTTTTACATTTTTATCTTATATGGTTTCTTGGAAAAATGTTTGTTGGTAGATAAGAAGAATATATATATATACACACACACACACACACACACAGTATGTTGTTTAGCTATCATGATGAATCTCACCAGAGCAATCGCCCCTCCTTTACATCTTCAATGTATAGGATTAACTGCTCACCGTAGGTGAAGTAGGCGACTTCGTCGGGCAGCAAGGCGTTGCTGATGTCTTCGTCTGGTACGTGCATGTCCACATACTGCTGTGCTTTCGACGCCTTGAGGAACGCCATAAAGCGTGCCGTGAAGGAAGCCACAAAGATAGACAACATGCCAAAGTCCAGAACGTTCCACAGGTGCATGATGTACTCTCTGGGCCCGTCGGTCCAGATCTCCTTACATTCTGACCAAATCATACCTGAAAGAAGGACATACAAATAAATGCATACTGTAAAAAGTCAGCGCTCAAAATGAGGGAAATATTTTTTTTTTAAAGGCAAAATGATCTGTCAATAGAACAGGACAGGATTTTATTACCATTAGAATATCTAGTCACGGTCAATATACCCTGCTTAGCTGTACTGTTTTAAGGGGGAATTCCAAAACATAAAGTCTTACGCCAAGATGATGGTTCAAGCATTTGTTAATTAAATCTTAATGCATTTTTCTACATATTCAGCAAAAAAATAATAAAACATTTTGTACTTTGCAATGGATTTAAATGACTCATAGTGGGATCCACAGAAATTCAAAGTGTCCTGTCTTTTGTCTCTATCATTACATGATTGCTGTTCCATCGGGTAAGGTAACAATACAATATCTTCATGATCCAATCTTAATATATAAATAGATGAAAAGGATGAGATGTTTATGATAATAAATTATGACTACGACAAAGTACTTGACTACAACTTTTGTACTTAAATAATGACTTGAATAATAAGGCTCTCACAGGCACTCATACCAATTTAACGTTTAAAAAGAAACATTCACATACACAGATGTTGATAAAAAAAAGCTTATCATTCATACAGCTCAGGTGCAAGCACACGCACACGCACGCACGCACACACACACACACACACACACACACACACACACACACACACACACACACACACACACACACACACACACACACGCACTCAGCCATTCTCTATTCGGAGCCAAAACAAGGAGAAAATTGCTTACCGTTGCCCTGATCAGTATCATCTCTGAAACAATTACCGGACCTTCAAAGCATGCTGCTGGAATTAGAATTACCCTTCTCTTTCTCAGCCACGACTCACTGCACACACACCACAATGACACACATACACACACACACACACACACAAGCACCTGATGCCAAAAATTACCGCGGATGGGCAAAGAATGGTGGCACTACACGTAAACAAACAAAAACAGGAACATATGTGCACCTACATATACAGACCACTCACATAATGTTATTAAATGTGTGTGTTGTAGATGAAAGGAAGCACATCAGCAGATGGGAAGCAGCTGAGGTCTGACTATAATGGCCAAGGGCGATTTATCTGTTCAGTTTATCTTTGTCTCACAGCTGTCTATCTTTATCTTCATGCCTGTCTTGTCGTATGCCATACACTCCCTTAACTTTCATCCATGTCCTCCAACAGCCCCATGTTTCCATATTTTTTCTTTGTTTTGGTCTCTATCCCTCCCGCTAATATTTCCTCAGCACCTCCTTTCCTCTTTCCCTTCAGCATGTTTCAACATGCTTCAACAAGTCTGGCCTGTGCCGCATCAAACCAGGAAACCTCTGTTTGATCTCTAGAATATAAAAGGAGAATTAATTGTTCCATTGCCAATTGATAAATTACATCCATATGCTAAAAATTTTAAGGAAATCCATCAAGAAATCTTTTGCCTTGACCCTTTTGTAGGCTATTTAGGTTATTTCTTATCATGATGGCAAATCTGCCTGCACAGTGCCTTATCGTTTTGCATTTTAATTGGCTGAACCGAACTATGCAGATTTTCAAACTCTCTCTCATAGTGTGTGAGAAAAAGACTCACCCAACACCCACTTCATAATCAGCATCTCTGTCCAGGAGAACTGTGTGGTCTTGACTCTGAACACCTGCCGCGGGTGGTCTGTGATGGTCTCATTGGGCAGGTTCTTGACACCCTCAAAGCGGTCCGAGGCGTTGATAACAAGCAGACCCAAGAAGATGGTGAAGGAGACGGCGTGAGCAATGAACTTCATGAAGGGGCTTCGCAGGATCTGACCAAGCTGGAAGTGAGAAGATTGAGGATATAATGAGAAACATATTCCATTGTGCATCTGTAATTTTCAAATACTAGTAGCACTTTATCATAAGTACACACTATTTAGCATTAGTAAAGAATAAATAAACACTGAATTCATAATTTATAAAGCATTATTCCAACATGAACACTCAATAGTAACTCATTAGTATGCAATTCATAAACATTGTAACATTGACTGTGAGCTCATTTAAAGTTAAGACTATCTATCCTTTAGAAAGCATTTATAAGCAGTGCCTCAAAGCTAACACAACTCTAATGCCACGTTTACACGTTTGCCACGTTTACACCAAAAGAGTTGCGAAATATTCAGGCGGTGAGTTGCAAAAGTCAATCAGCGTTGAGAAGCTCCGGCCATCGTCACCGACAGCCTGTCGTTGCTGAATTCAACGGGCTGACGTCCGCCTGAAGGAGCGCTGGAAGCAGCTTCATTCAGACACTCGTCCTGGAGGAGTCGGAGCTGTGTGCAACTATGGATACTATTATTAACCCAGACACGGGGCAGTTGATCTTCCGACGTTTGTTGGACTTCCTCAAGAAATGTAAAGTAGAACTAGTGGTTATTTCAATGGACGCAGTTCCTGGAGGAGTCGGTGAAATTCACTGAGATGTTATGCAAACAAACACCAGAGCGCTTGATGTTCCGACGTTTGTGGTATTCCCACAACAGCGCATAAATAGTTGTTAATTGTCCATGGTCGATAGCGGAAAGGAAAACAGTTTTACAGGAATACGACAGGGTCAGTTTAGGTTAGCTAGTGAGGCTATGTGCTGTTAACTTGGGCTAACGTGGTTTAAGCCACGCCCCCTTTCAGCCGCGAATGGTTGCGAAAAAGCGAATTTACCACATGAAGTCCAGTGAGTAAAGTCAGGCGAAAAAGCATTGCGAAAAGAGGAACAGACCGACACAAAGTGATAAAGAACATTAATATATTGGTGACGGGGGGCAATAACCGTCAGTGGCACAAGTGTTCCATAGTTTGTTATAGTATGTATGTTGCACATACATATTATTGATTATGCTAGCTATGGCTAGCTTGCTAGCTAGCGGACTAGTGAGCTATTACAGAGATAGACACCGGCATGCACTACCTCGGTCTCGGTTCAAAGTAGACCAATCCTTGAACTATGTTCAATATTCATTCTGCGGTTGACTCCGTTTTGGTTTTAATTAACTCCTAATACACATCTGAACTATGGCCACCAGATAATTGTCCGCTTGTCTTTTGGACACAATGTTTTTTGAAAACTTTAGCTCTAACAAATGTGTTGAATGCAATAACTGTTTCATCCTGGGCACTAACGCCACCTGTAGATCAGTAAAACAATGTGAAACTGTTGGCAGGAATGTGTGTTTATAAAAAATAACACTCGGCATAAAGAACTACACATGGTATATTTAAGGTAATGTCAAAGCCCTTTTATGTCACTCCAAAGTACAATGACAACACGTTAACGTTTTCACTTTTCATATAAACATTTTATTCATTTGTGTTTGCCAAAATCTGCTTTTGTACAATTTGTAGTAGTTAAAAAAGTATAAAATTGCAGCCAAACAAAACATCTGTTTTCATTTACTGATATAAATCAGTGTTCATGCTTCCATGCAGCGTTCCTCAGATTTTGGACCCCGGAGATCAAAATCTGAACAGCATCACAAAACAACCACAACGGCAGCTGCTGTGATTCATGAGTGTGGAATATAATGCCAGAGTAACTAGATGCCAAACAATCAGCAGAGACTGTGAAAATGCACCATATGGGAAGAACGTAATTCAACATGTCACCACAAAAATATGCCCAGACAGACAGACAGACACGCACACACGCACATACATACACACACACACACACACACACACACACACACACACACACACACATTTGAGATGGCAACATTTGCCACTCTCTTAACCTGCTGTGTTCAATATTAACTACCCACAGGCCATCTCTATTCTCTGCATGCACAGTGATGTATCAAATTCAATAGCTGCTAATGGCACACACACTCCTAAACCATGTGAGGTTGTCTGGTGAATAATAACCCTGCCAAAGCTCCCCTAACCCTCTCCTCCTGCCACTGGGACGGCTCTGTCTCTGTGCTGATAAAGCTGATCCATTTCACCCCCTAAATGAGATGGTCATCCCCGGCCTACTGCTGTGTAAGGACTGCAAAACCTATGGGTCTTTTTTTTACCATGACAAAAGCTGATCTTCCCTCTTCCAAAGAAAGGGTGGCCACTAGCAGCAGGCGCACGCAGACCAAAATTTCAAATTTCTTTTACCAATAAAATAAAAAATGCTATCAACCCCCCAAATTGCTGCAACATATAATGAGACGTAAGTGAGCATGAGAATGGCTATTATATATTTCCTAAAACATTTTCTCAGCCTTTTTACACTTTCACAATTTATATTAATCATTACTTTTTTTAATTTAAGATTCATGTAAACAACTTTAGTTTATATTTTATTGTATCATATGTTATTGTTAGTTATTCATACATTTAAGTATAAGCAGCGTTATAATGTTGCAGCTGGAAAAGATGGAGCAGATCTTTAATTAATAGTAATGTTAGATTATATAAGTGATAACATAGGTATCGTGACTTTGAAGTCATAACAGCAATGTTTTTATTTATGTTGCCTAATTAGTGTCGTGCTTGATTGACATCTCCTTTTCTCCTCTGTGAATTTTGTTGTACCTGTTCAAGTTGTTCTTATGTAACGTTTGTAGCTTTACCTACACAAATGAAAGCGCCGTAATGATCATATAAGAACATGTTGGATGTGGATACATTAACCTGTTAGGGTGGGGCAACTTTCCAATCCTCATTGTTGGTCAATATAGTTTGATTAAATCACATATTTCCCAGCCCACCTTCTCCAGACTAGAGGTCTACTCAGCCAGGGTCATAAACAACACCTGTGTGGGTGTGCAGAGCATTTTATCTCCAAAGTATCAGTACAAGTATCTCAAACTTGCACTATAGTACAGTATATAGTAGCTGAACAGTATTTAACTTGCTAATAATACAAGTTGACTTTTCAAGGGAAGGAGTATAAATGCAATAACTGACAAACGCATGACGCCTGTTCAAGGAGGAGGGAAGCCTGTCAGCCAAACACTACATTTGTTATCAGCTTTTTTTCCCACTTATTCTACGTTTCATCTCTTTTATGTCACTCAGTGATGGCTGAAGTGTTCTTGTGGGAATTTTCCAATACCTGTCTCATCATGCTCGGCATGTTTTCCCTAGTTTCCCCACATTTTCAATCAACAAGAAACATTCAATATCAAAATACTCATCTGTTTTCCATCGCCTCCAAACCATATCTCATATGTTTCGCTTAAAAAGGGATTTCTAAAGCAATTACATCTGTGTCTTCTGTGTCTACTACCTCCGATGATTGAAGCATTTTTTAACCACAAACATGAATATCTTCTTTATCTCTCCTCACTGATATGAAATGTAATATGGTTTGGGGTATAATGGTGTTGTGTCGCCGTAAAAATAGAGAACATTATGAGCTGTAAGACATCAGCAATTGCTGAGATGAGTTGAACAAAATTGCATGATTAGTGAGGGCACACTACACATAATCAACCAAAACACATCAAACCTTCTCTTTGCAACCTGCGACTATTTTGTCATCATCACAATCATTTAATATATCTGTGTGTCTCTGTTAAGCTTCGGCCACATTGTTATCTCAGTTATTATTTTTATTTAATTGTTTTTTTTATTACCCCACTGTCTGTTTTTCTGCTTTCACAACATCTCAGATATCCATTTTCAACATGTAGCTGGACTTTTTAATCAGGTATTTAATACTACTACTATTACTAATATAATGTTAGAAGGTCCATATAATTATATGTTATGTATCCACATATTGACCTTCTTCTTGCTCTCTTTGGAAGAGATAGCAGACTGTGACACATACTCAGTTGGTTGGTTGATTTCTAAACAAATGTATTCACATGTACACACAATAACATAGACAGGTGTTTTTGTGACAATGTCTCGCTGGTGGAGACACACTCAGAGTTGCTGCTCTCCATCCTCCCTCACACTTGACATCAGCTGTTCTCGCTCTTTCCCTCTACAAAATGACTAATTCATCAATTTTACTTCACAAAAACCATTCAAAGGTCCTCAACATCTACCTTAGTGTACACACACACACACACACACACACACACACACACACACACACACACACACGAGAAAAAGGATTATTCTGGTTAATGAGTGGATTTCCACTCATAATGTGTGTGTGTGTGTGTGTGTGTGTGTGTGTGTGTGTGTGTGTGTCACTTTACAGATTATAATGTACTTGATGGAGTATTAACAGAATGTAATAAAGTACCTCAGGACAATACAATCCAATGCTGATTATACAGTGTTTTTTTT
>NW_027175821.1:10258620-10266120 GCF_023055335.1 Clinocottus analis
CGTTCTGCCAACAAGTCCTCATATCAAATCAACAAAATTATTAGTTTGTCAATGCATTTCAAAACCTATGAGAATATTTGGATCAGAATATTCTTTCCTTGTCATGTGGAGTACTCAGCTTGTGAAAAGAGTTGTATGATGTATTCGTGGCCTTGGAGGAGGTTGCCAGTCATTATATTATAGTGATACATTCAGGGTTATGTCAGCTTGCGCAAGCTTGAAGACAGCAGTATAAACACATGTAATCTCCTTAGCTGGTAAAACCTCATCACACACAAAAATGTCTGCCTAGTTTATAAGATCATGCATGATTTAGCTCCTCCTCCTCTGTCTGATTTCATCAACTTCAAATCAACCGCAAGCAGAGCTACTAGAGGTGCAGCAAGGGAGGACCGAACAAGCCCTCTGTGCTAAACTGCTTGGCGAAGAACTGTGACTCTGAATACATCATATTTAGATTCATAAAGGCAGTCCGCGATGGGTGAGGGTTAAGAGGCTTACTGATGATCATTACAGCCGTCGGTGGCATAACACATACAGCCTGGTTTATTTTTTCACCATTGTTTGTCATATTATGCAAGTTTGTCTTCTGAATTGTTTTACCAATCAGAAGAACTTAAGGTAATACAGGTTGGGAATCCCTGCTTCAGGGTATGGTTAGGTTCAGAGAAGATCACTTTCATGGTTAAAGCAAACCAACACTAAGATGAGAGCTTCGAAGTCCAAACATATCCACTTCCTCGTCACCTGCACTATAAAAATGCCACACTACTTCCTGCTTTGGCATTAAAAATGCTAACAGGCCACTTTAAGCTGGTTGAACAACCATCACGGCAGTTTTGATCTGTCCTTCATACCGTGCTCCTGTGTTTTGTTAATACATTCTAGTAACAAGATTTCAGGTTATGCAGGTTCATGATGTGAACAAATGTTAACTGCAACTCAAATTGGTCTTACCTTCTTGACCTCGTACTTAATGGCCAGTATGACACGGCTGAGGCAGGGCCGGTTATAGGCGCTTGGAGGGCAAAGGTCCACGTCGCCATTCAGTATGGCTTCCACTTCCTCTGTGTTCCGACAAAGGTCCAACACACCCACCACGAAGTCCTTACACTGCATGGATAGCTTACGGTATTCATTCTGACAGGGACAGAGGAAAGATGGAAGTAAAGATGAACTTTTCTGAATACAGCATTTGAACACGTAAATCTTTTTCAATAATAGGTTACAAGCAGCACAGCATTCTTCAAAGGACGCACTTCTACTGCGTTTTGTGTCTGCTAGTCTGTCTGTCCGTCGGTCCTCACCTGTGGGAGCTTGGACACTTTTTGTTTAGTTAATTACTTAAGATATGCAACCTTATTGAGACATTTATTGTCATTTACAAACATACTATGGCTTGATTGTACCCCACAAAAGCTGAAATAAGGGATCCACATACGATCATTTTAAATGCTCACTTTAAATGCAGTGCCATCGACCAGAATTGAATTTGCATACATGG
The DNA here is from genome assembly GCF_023055335.1 of Clinocottus analis. Classification (NCBI taxonomy): domain Eukaryota; kingdom Metazoa; phylum Chordata; class Actinopteri; order Perciformes; family Cottidae; genus Clinocottus; species Clinocottus analis. The sequence goes on from NW_027175821.1 coordinate 10,260,125, forward strand.
ATGAAGTATGGATGAAAATGGATGTATTTAAATAAAAATTCTAAATATTGAAAGGTAACCACTCCACCTGAAAGCCCAAAAAGGGAAAAAATACAAAATAAAACACCACAAAGATTAAAGGAAGAAGGAAAAAAGTGTGAACACATAACCAATTTATTAATTTAATGAACATCGTTTGAAGCCCCCCTTTGTGCAATATAATAATGCATAGCACATCATTACACTTCCGGGGTCAAGTATAATACATCTTCATAATTGGTGGCCACTCACTGGTACATTTATTTTAATTGCAAGAATCATCGTGTATTATCATTTCCTTTACTGTAATACATCATAATGCAGTGTAATTACTGTTATAATGCATGATAAAGCTGTCAGTTACACAAGTTTTTAAGCACCTCTATCGTTTGAAGCCCAAATCGTTGGCACACAAGATAATGACTTGGTGGCACCAGATACAAAATATTACTTTCGTGACTCTGTATACTTCCTCATCCACATTTTGAGATCGTTCCAAGTGCCGATTAACTTACACTTTACGATTCACAGTTCCTGTCAGGCCTTTCCACCCTCTCTCTCTTGCTCTCTTTCTAATCCTCCACTAATTGTTCAGCTTCAACTCTTTGCTGCTAAGTCTTGGCCTGCACAGTTCACGTCTCACCCTTCTTTCTTACACAACCTTCCCTCGCCCTCCTGGCTTGTTCTGGTATTCAGTGTTTGGCTGAGCAGATAAGCAGTCAGCAGATTGGAGCTTCTATAAAGTCCCCGCAGAGTGAATCTCATTATGCCGAGTTTGTTCAGTCAAACCACTAATATGTATTGATGATGCCTGCTTTCATAAAAACTTTCTCCCGGGTCTCACCCAAGGTTATCAAATCAGCAATCAATTAAACAAGGCAGGAAATTACCAGTTCTACTCTCACTTTGTGAAGAGGTATACGATAAAGTATTAAGGCAAAGAATGGGCAACACTTTTTCCATAATGCTTTATTAGAATAAGCATAGCACATCATGAAATTAGACTTCTGAGGTCAAGTATAACACATTTTCATAATTGGTGGCCACTCACTGGTACGTTTCTTTTGTTTGCAAGGAGTGTATTATCATTATCATAGCTGTAATACATTATAATGCAGTATAATTACTATTATAAATACATGATAATACTGTCAGTTATAACTTATATTATACAGTGCTATAAGAAGATTATAACACAAGTATGTTGAGAATTAATTTTAGAAGGGCTCCAAAAAACAACACAATATGTCCTTCATGTCGGTGCACTTCCTGATATTCGACATCATTTGCATTCCTTCCGTGTTTGAGCTTTTTATTGAGGGACTTTCATTCTTGTATTACTTGGACAGTCTTTGTGTTGTGTATAATGGCGTAATCAGTTTTGTTAAGTCACAGTGTGTTTGTAATCGTAAATACCAAACAGCTGCGATAGATATGTCGGGCCCTTTCTGCTTGGCTTTATCATTGAAAACCTGCATGTTAGATAAGGTTGGTCAAAAGTTCATCACTATCTGCAAATTATAAAGTAAATTCTGGGCAAGGATTTATTGGCCCTTTAGGGGACATGAAGGAGAAGATGGCATTTGGAGCGCGTCACCTTTAGGCTGCCAAGTGAAATAAATCAACAACAATCTCATGACTGCTTACATTCAGGGAAAAGAGAGCTTCAGAGTAGTGCATATGCAAGAATGTTTTCTTAACCGGTGGACATCATGAGGCACACATCAAGAACACAAGCACACAGACACCACACACATGCCACATATGTGAAAATCCAATCACAATTCAGGGTATGTGCTTTGCGCCATGAGGGGCTGAGCTGAAGGCAGGGGGATGATTGTGAGATTGAAGATGGAGATTGAGCAGTGTGAAGCAGAGTGGGAATGGTTACAGATGAGCGAACGGAGTGTGACACAAGCCAAGCCACACACATGGAGAGAGAGAGAAAAAGAACAGGGGAGATGTGAGATGGAGGGATGAGAAGAAGAGAGGGATATAAATAGTTTGTATTACTGCACTTCAGTGGACATTCACCAGCAGTTTAGATGTTTTTCGCTTTCTCTGTGGCTGTGTATAATGATTAATTCAAACAAAACGCAAGAACAGAGTGAGTGATTTACAAAATTAAATGACACCCTTCTCTGCCTCTCTCCTTCTTCGGCAAGGGTGTGTGTGTGTGTGTGTGTGTGTGTGTGTGTGTCCAGAGGCTCTCATGATAAATTGATGGGCTGTCAAGAAAAGTAGGATGTTTAAAGACACATTTTAGGCTGTTAGGGAGGTCCTGCTATGCCTTAAGCCGTCCCCACTCCCCGCATAAGCATCCAACATGAAACACTATTACGACTCTCATCTCTGCACTTCGACTTTTGCAAGAGTGATGTTAGTGTTTTCTTGCACTTGACTGTGTGTGTACATTTTTCTCTATTGTGCTTTATTGTATTAATCTCAAAATACAGTGGAGGCAGAGGTTATTGATTAATTGATGAGGCAGTAAATTCTGTAGCAAATGTAATGACAATCTGTCCAAAGTTGTGACCCAACAGAATGGACTGATGCCGCTGACATTCTTAGGGCAGGTCTGGAGTAAGTACTTCATGCTCTCATCGGATTCTTATGTCTGAACGCACAACTCAAGGAAAAAATGTTAATCAATAAAAACAGAAGACCATCGGCACGTGTGGCTTACGTCATGCATTCATGTGCTTGTGAAACTCTTCAACTTCTAAACAAATCTGTCTTTGGAGCATCAATATAGAAGCTATAACATAGTAATGTGTTCCTGAGCAAAGCATGAAGTCACTCCTCTATGCGAGTTGTAATATAAGTTTATCTTTGTTTTGTTAAGGTTGCCGGCCGGCCGCCTGTACCTGCATGCGAGTGTTCTGCCCCATTGGCTCGCTCATGGCCACCTCTCTGCACTGCGCTCATACGGCGGTTACAGCTGATGACACCGCCCCAACCAGCAGCGTCATTGCAAAAGCGTAGCGCTCACTCCGGTACCCGCTCAGGTAAACACTGTCAGCACTGTTTGTGTTCGTGTCCCCATTGAGAGCTATGTGAAGGCAATAGATATGCTCTGAATTCTGTATAGAGAACCTCTAAAGTTAGCCGGTAAATGGCCAGTGAATAATTTGTCATTCACAAACCAAACTGTCAGATCACATTTTCTCAATTATGACAGCTATGGTTGCTTATTGTTTTTTGGGGTTTAATGTTCTATGTCTTAGAATGTGTGATTTCTCCTTATGAAACAGGGCCGTCTCAGGCTCTCTTCAATTAGTTGATATGTTTCAGCTTTGAGAAGATGGTTTGAAGAAGAGCAGGGAGACCAATAAAAAAAGAAGAGGTGATAATGAGATGTTAATGAGACAGATGAGCCCAAACACACCTCTGGTCCCTCAGGTGAGCCCTTTTCATTAATTTGTCAGGAGACCGGGAGCCGAATGACAAGCAGAAAGGCTGAATGACAAAAACAAAGGTGTCCAGAAAAGATTGAGTAATGGATGAATGAGGACAATCAGAACTATATAGAAAGCGGAGGAGAGAGATGCAATAACACATGGGCGGACAAAGGAGGACAAACAAGAACAGACTCATTATGCCATTGTTATCTGATCGTTTAATTTGATGATACATTAATGATCATTAATGATCTTGACTATACATGTAATCAATACAATCCAAAGGAAAACACTCATTAATGCTCTGTAAGTATTCCATGGAGTCATAGTGTATACACTGTGTACTGAACAGAATACGTCACTAAAAACTTTGAAAAGAAACTGAGAGAAAACACACCAGAAGCTTCTGGCAACAAACCACATGACTAACAGTAAACATGTGGCCTGAAGATAACTAATTGGTGCTCAATACTGTTTTTTGTATGTAATTAAGAGCATAGAATACAAGTTTTGTTTTATTTTCTTTCCTTGTGAAGCATGGTTTTATAAATCAGTTTTCATAGCTTGTAGCTTTTATGGCATGTTTACTTATGGTTGCCAATAAAAATATCAAATACAGGGATGTTTGAAACTTTGCAGCCATATTGTGCAGTGTATGCTAAAACCACACACACACATAACATACATATAATCAATTACATGTTTTAAATTGATTTGCCATTTTGTAATATACATTTATAACAAACTTTCCTTAATGATGTACATATATAAACACACACATATATACACATACATATATGTATATATATATATATATATGTATGTGTATATATATATATATATAGATATATATATATATACATATATTTATATGTGTGTAAACATATATATACATATATTTATATGTGTGTAAACATATATATATATATATATATATATATATATATATATATATATATATATATATATATATATATATATACACATACTTTAAAGGACTACTGTATAACTGTATATACTGTATACAGGGTAACTAATTGTTTTCCAAAAGAGTAGTAAAGAACAGGATAAAGTTTCAAGCGATTCAAGACCAAATTAACTATTAAATTATTATATGACAGGATGTTCACGAGCAATGTAACATTTAAAAAGCTATGTTTATCTTCACAGAGGCTGGTGGCCTGGAAGAAGGCGCAGATACACTGAACCATATTTTAACCTTGCTTTCATCACAGCTTTGTGATGAGATCACAAAGCTACCGCTAGACAAACATATGAGAACAATCTGTTCTTTTAATCTACCACTGATTGCAAGATGCTCACTTATCCGTTGACGACCCTCCTTCTTGCTGACAATGTGCAGCTGAACCCGGGCCCCGTCTCTGCACTTGGTCCACAGCTTCCAGCTGAGACACTCTCCAATCAAGATAAGATTGGTCTACAGGGACGTTTAATTGCTCTATCATCTTGGACGCACACACAAAACCTAGAGGCCTTATTGAGGGACACTTCAACATTCAAAGCATTCTATCAAAAAGTTAACAACCTAAAAAATTGTTTAATGTCCTAAATCTGGATTTCCTTGATTAGATTATAGATTAAAAACTTTATTAATCCCAGTGGGGAAACTCATTCGACATACAGACTCATACAGACATCAATAGACTCATATAGACAACTATAGCCACAGTCTAGGGCTGTTGCTGTGTCTTTTCTGAAACATGGTTGACCAAATCGTCAACACAATCTTCCTTTACAATGCTTGGCTATAATGTAATTAGGGGTAGTGGGCTGCTCAAAGACACACAATCCAAAGATGTAATTGAATGCAAACAAATTGACTACCAGAAAAGGACATGAATATATTTGGGGAAGTAATGTCCAATTTAATAAAAAGACATCAGAGGATGGAATAAAAAAAAGATCTTTTAAAGATGTTTTTTGTTTCTGTGGGTACCTGTATCATCTTCCAGAAGGAAATGAACTTTCAAATTCATCAAACTAAAGATGTAAATCGGCCAAAATTATAAATGTTGCTTTCATTCTGTGTTGTGTACAGCTCCACCACCTGCCTCAGTGGGTTCTGTAGAAACTAAAACATTTTTGCTTTTGCTACTGGCCCCGATTATGTGACGTTACCTTCATTTAGACCATTCTAAAATAATAAAATGTGGTCTGAGTGTTCTGTCTCTACAGCTTGGATTTAAATTATAATTGTCTGACACGTTCGTTGTCCTCCTTAGTTCCTTAATCTTGTTAGCGTTTAACCGAAGCACTCCATGTATTGTGTGTGTCTAATGAAGAAGAACAAATCTCTTTTTCACCTTCCACCTCTACGCCAAATCTTCGGTCAACCCTTGGCTCCCATATGAAGTAGTATGTTGGTGAAGTTGTGGGCATTTCAAATAGTGCGGGAATAGAAAAAGTAAAATACTAGCAAACAAAAAAAAAGGTTGGCAAAGTTGTTGAGGAATCAGAAACCACCTTACCTTGAACTCTGTCTCTATGTTGGCCAGTCTTGCCAGTTCATTGCTGAGCTCGAGGGCGGTCAGCACAGGGTCTTCACTGCTGAGTGAC
>NW_027175821.1:10271120-10331120 GCF_023055335.1 Clinocottus analis
AATGAGGAACTGCATTCTTTCATTCTCCACGGAAAGTCTGTTTTTTTATTATGTATCTTTGGTGAGTGGGTACGATCTCCCGGGAAAAGTGTGTCCATAGCTTTACGGCACAACGTCACACTATGTGTGAGATGGAGCAAGCTCATTATTCTCTAATGGCAGAGGTGAAGAGACTGAAGCTCTTTCATTTAGCAGTTGGCAAGAACTTTGCCAAATAAAAGGCTTCAAGACAAGAGGCCAACCTGACCTTCTCACTGTTGCAATTCTCCAGTCTGACACTAAAATGGTCGCATATGTAGGCTTTTTTGTCTGTGCGTGTAAAAATGTCATGTGGTCACATTCATGCGAGTCCATAATAATCCTGCTCATTGGCGCTCCTGCCAGACTGGAGATACGTGGGTACGTATCCTGATTGATTTGTATCTAATTCGATCTATTGTGTAGAGCCCAAAATCACAAATTTTGCATTTGCAACATATCAATGTTGACATCTCATTTCACACAGAGCAAGAACAATGGTCTCCTAAAAGATATTTTCGTGTAACCTCCCTTCCCCCTTCCTTACTGTAAAAGGATTTAATTGACTCATAAATAAATGTAGTGAAATAAAAGCTGCAACATTTCCTTCTCACAAGTAGTTGATTGGCATAAATCAGAAAGTAAACATTAGTCTGGAGTCCTATGTTGTAATATTTAAGTAATATTTGCTGGCTTGTCAACAAATGTGGACAACTGTCCATAAGAGGTGCTAAATTATGGACGACGGAAAATGACATAAGTATAAATAAATAAATGCATGAATAAATAAATGCTTAAATAAATGTATAAATAAATACAGGAAAATATAAATATAAGTTATACCTAAACAGCACATCATTAAATATATATATTTCTACATTTCTGTATTTCTTCATTTATTTATGCCTGTATTTATGTGTCCTTATATGCAAATGAGCTGGGGCGTTCTGAACCTCTGTCTAAAGCGTGATTGGTCACAGGAGTGTGAACGCACCTGGTATGTTGTGCTCTACTACTTCTGCCTTGCACATACTGTTGAAGTTGGCAAGCTCAGCTGAGTTAGCAGAAGTTGTCGTAAACACTTGGAAATATGGCATTGTTATTACAAGCCATTTGAAATCAATTGCAATCTTTAGTAGACTATTTATAGAACCACATTGATAAGGACATTGTTTGGTTTCGGCTGGATAAACGGGGCCACATCCCGCAGCAGGTCTGCCGGCAGACGTGGAGTGGAAGCCATGAGTGCTGCTCGCCAAGACAGCTTTTTGACTTTGTCTACAGGGGCCACGTGTTGGTGATTGGTTGCTTCTGTCTTGCTCCCCTATACTTGACCAATCCTGTTTAACAATGAGGTTCAGACCGCTGCAGCTCAATTGCATATAAGGACACAGAAATACAGACATAAATAAATGAAGAAATACACACAGACACATAAATACAGAAAGAAAGAAATGAAGAAATCCAGAAATGTAGAAATATATTTATTTAATGATGTCAGTATCAACTTATATTTATGTTTTCCTGTATTTATTTATTCATACATTTATTTAAGCATGTATTTATTCATGCATTTATTTATTTATATATAGTTAAGCATTTATTTATTGATTCCTGTATTGATTCATGCATTTCTTTTTTCATACTTAAGCCATTTTCTGTCCTCCTTACTAAATTGCAGAAAGACCAATTATTGAATAATGTTGCTTTAAACATTATTAGGACAACTGAGAGAATTAACTGTATATAGGACACTGTAGCCATTTTCAAAATGACAGATAAGTTCCCAATTAGGGTTTTATGTTTCTGTGCAAGCTCGTGACACGTGACATCGCGGGGACGTACTCTGCAATTCCTGTACTCTGCTCAGTGTCATATGCTTTGGCCTGTAGTCTCTCTATTACTCAGACTAACACACAAAGTACAAACATTAACGCACAATCCCCATTGACTAATTCATCTGTATTTGTGCTTTGGAACCAATGAAGAAACTCTCTCGACACAAAGACGTCATATGGGTTTGTATTGGAAAGCTTCAAAGACACCAATTAATTCAAACTCTAACACCCTTCACAAAAGCAGCTCAGCTAAAATAACAGTAAAGTTAGTTCGCCACAGACTCAAACAACACAGATTTAACACATTGTTGTTTCTTCTTACATGTAAGCACATGTAAGAAGAAACATCAGTTTGAATTGCAAGCCTTGAATGACAGAAGACTATGTGATGACTCTCTAGTGCGACTGATCCATTGTATATCACAGTCCAGTACGATTGACTGAATAAAGGACCTTTAAAACACAGCGTTGTGGTCCAAAGCTGCATAGACAAGTGAATGCAGTATGGCTCAGGGAAAATCATGCTCCAGCGGCCTCTCTAACACTGACCTCTACTTGTTGACATCCCAGGTGGATTAGTCACTGTCTATTAAATTATCTCAACCCAGAACAGCTTTGCCATTTCTATATCGCTGAGCAGCCGCTTTGCATAACAGCAAATTGCAGAATTTATAAATATGCACAGGGGCGCTACACCAGCCGGAACACTGGTGACTTCTACGTATGTACCATGTCTCTGGGTGGATGAACAAAAGTTGTGGGTAAATACAAGACGACGACTCACGTTTGCCTGGTGTCGGAGTTGAACCCGGCGTCGACGTGCTCGTCAGCGTGGTTCCCGTGGTCCGAGCGCTCCGGTGTCCGGTGGAGTCTCTGTCCGCGGTGATGAAAGCGGTCAGCGTTCGCCGCGCCTCGTCCTCTCCACTTGAGGAACGGGTCATCGCAGCGGTCGTACACCGCATCTATCCGCGAATTAAACGGAGAGTCGGTGTCCCCGACGCTCTGGCGTAACTTTGGCGGTGTGAAGTGCTGAGAGTCTCCGGGTTCCTGGTTTTCTGGAGACGGGTAAAGACACTCCGGGGTGTCGAGGTAAGGCGGCTCTGTGTCTCCCAGCAGCGGACAGGCGGAGGAAAAGAGGTCCAGGGGCCGCGGTGAGGAAGGAGATCCACGGGGAAGACAGACAGGCAGAGGCGACGAGGGAGACTCAGACAGATGGGCTCTCTCGCCGCTTTCGGTTTCGTCTTCTTCGTCAAACATTGGGAGACCTCTTGAGCAGCATATACTCGAAATATGTCTGGTTATGTGGCCGACATCTAAAGATGTTCGTCAAAGTTTCAAGAGCTCAAGTTTCTTCTGAGAGGCGCAGCAGCGACGAGCCGAGTCTCCACCTTAACACAAGAGTGCGCGCACTAATTAGAGCGCACTGAGAGTGCGCGCGCAGAGAGCCAGCGTATTCATTGCATTGGTCAGAAACATACTACCTGCTTCTTACATTTACTACAGAGAAGAAGACATGTTCAGTCTCAATAATGCCTTTGCATCTGTAAAACCCAGGTGTTACTGCGCTGTTAGCAAGCTAATAAGAGGACATGCACTTCAGTTTTCTTCTTATTGACGTCCATGCAGTGTTTGAGTATTTACTGAAGAAGTGTAGTCTACTTTTTAATCTCATACTCATCCTGTCCAGTGAAAATTATAATCTCCAAAATATTTTAATTTGAAGGCTTGTCATAAACTGAAGTGTTCCTGTATTTAATTAAACAAATATCATACTTCTTAAGCTAAATTAACTCAAAGCCCCTTTGATCAGCTGGAAATGCATCACTACAAAGATGAAAACATTATGGGTTTTTTTTTGAGCTCATGAAATGATTACTTTAGATAAATGTGGTTCTTGACTGGGAACCACACATGATCAACATACATACATACCAATTTTTACATACCAAGTAAAGGATCTGAACTTTTTCCACCACTGCTGAAGACGAAGCACACTAACGTTTTACCCTGTAAGAGGAAAACAACTAAAGAAAGATGCACCAAGTGACCTGGGAGTGTGGGTGACGTACAACTTAACTACAGTAGTGTTAGCTTTAAGTTACGTTACAACAATATACACTTCTCCTATTTAAAACATGTATATTGTACATATTTGTTGTTCTTGGTGTTTTATGTCCACGTGTGCACAAAACACAAAATATTTTTTTTTTTGCAAGTGAACAACATACCTAGCAATAAACCATATTCTGATCCAACAATGTACCCCCTTCTTTGTAAGGACAGCATGCAGTGTGACCCAGGCCATTTGTTTTGAACGTATGTTTCAAATAAGGAAAGGGAAGAGAGAGAGAGAGACTAAGGGAGAGATGATTCATTGGAGGAGTTGTCGATTGGTTGGGGGACAGAAGGGGTTAACATGCCCACCTGTTGTATGCCAATTACTACAGACATAATCTTGTTATTGCTTCAGAGGACAAGTAATTAATACTTAAAGTAGCCCACATCTAACCTCAGAGGTAGGTTTCTATTAGGATACTTGTTTGCTTTTTAGGTGTAGACAGACCTGAACATATATGAAAAGGAAAATAATAGTGTGTCTGTGTCATGTGTATGTGTGTGTGTGTGTGTGTGTGTGTGTGTGTGTGTGTGTGTGTGTGTGTGTCTGTAGTCCTGTAATTAGAGACAGAGACTTCCTGCAAGCCCACACGGACAATAACCAGTCCTAACCCGCTTTGATCTATCCTTGTATTCATGCACCCAACACATGCACAGACATAAACACAGATCTTTAAAAATCTTATCAGTTCTTACTTGTGTTTGTATTTGAGTAGAAAATAGTTCCCAAATCAGTCTAATTCTGTACTGTAGATGTCACGATGTAGGCTTGTTTTATTGATCCGGTCTGTTTGGAAGCCTGTGCTTGTTTTTAGAGATTACATTTACTTTGAAGAGTTGTTGGCATTTTGGGTCCTTATTGTGTAGCCACAACTAAATGATATGACTGTATTTGTATTACATACTGTACATCAATGCTGGTGTTCATATCTGGATAAGTTCAGAAGCCTTCTCTGGCCGCCATGTTTGTGCTGGTTAAATTTGAGTTGCTATAGCTATGGTGGTCTGCCCACAAAGCTGGCTCTCCTCCTGGCAAAGTGTTCTCCCAGCAATAGGGATTGAGGCAAAGGGGGCACAGGTTTAATTATAGTCTCATCTGTGGTCTTAAAAGCATTAAATCCATCAAATGCAGTGCCTATATTGCTATTGGTTATCATCTGTCTTATTGGTTGACACTGCCATTTGTCATAAATCAAGCGGGCATGGTTTTGCTTCTTTTTCTTTTTCTTTAAAATCATGCTATGAGTGACTCTGACCTCGGGATGCAGTTACACTTTGAACTGGTACGAGCAACTTTTAAAGACTGGGTTCACCTTTGGTAAGCTTTCAGAAAAACACAGACTTGGTATTTCATACCAGTGATTTATATGCTCCACACATCCAAACCAGGTGACCTTGTGTGGAAGAGCATTGAAGGTTACTGAGTTACATTGTTGCTGAAGATGCTCCTTAATCCATCTGAAGTCTGACCTCACCTCAACACTGAGATTATTGATAATTGGGACAAACTGTACATGACGTGAAGGTTACAACACAGACGGCTCTTAACTGTGTGTGTGTGTGTGTGTGGGTCTGGGTCTGGGTGTGGGTGTGTGTCTGTATGTACAAAAGGGTTGTTGTGAATGTTTGTGTGCGGTTTCAAAGCTGCAATACAATACTTTAAAAAAGAATTATAGATACCATTTTGTTTCAACAGACCAAGCTTTAAAGTGTCATCATAAGAAGCAATATTCAAGATATTCTGTGTCCTTGTGAGTAAGTGTAACAATTAGGTAGAGCTCTAGTTATTCAAGGCACAATATTCATCTTCCTGTTTCAGACTCATAAGCCACTGCAGCAGCCATACTTTTCTCGTAATGTTAATACCATTAAATTACTCATTTGGCCATTCAAAAGGGCAAATTAGTATTGGATAATGTATATAATTCTCTGTGGGTTGAAATTGTCTGGCCTCACCTAAATCACTGGTGTCACCGCAGGAGTTTTCTAAAAATCTATCACAGGCAGAACCCTTGCTGGGAAATCCCTGATTGAGGGTTTTAATAAAAAAAACTAGTTAAAGTTTCAATCAGAAAGCAGTGCAGCAGCACGTCTCTGTCCTGTGTGATACAATGTGAAATTACAGTTCCAGTGCACACCTAGCAACCTCTTGATAATACAGTTCACTGGAACAAATGTCAAATAGGATCATATTAAAACCCCATTTCAACTCTTTTTAGCGGCCCAAATATTACAGTATTATTTTTTCATTGTAGACGCTGAGATCTGCAGAGACCATCTCCGATTCCCTTTACCCTCTCCCTGCAGACCAGACAAAAGGACAAACTGAAATTTCACCAGACCGTAACACCCGATTATACATTGCACAGATCTCCTACCCATTGAAATAGGTCATGGCTTAGATATGGTGTGACAGCACACTGTCTTCCTCTTTACAGCCCCTGCTGTTTCCTCCCGTAGAGGAGACTCAGTGTCCTCCCCCATCTGTGGCATCACCAGTTAGCCGCTTTTAGCCTGCGGTAGAAAACTCAGCACCTCTCTGATGAATCCCTCTGGCAGCTATAAGTCAGTCTGGTCTGTTGGACAAGCCATTGGAAGGTTTCCATCCTCTTGTGACAGCAGACAGCAGATGTGCCAGTGTGGCGATGCCAGCGTACATTGGAGAAAACAATGAATGAGATTCAAAGTCCTGGCTCCACATTTCACAGGTGTTTGCCTCGGCAAAACTCTGCTGTCCAAACGGCAAGTTCATTCGGGAAAGCTGAAAGTTCACCGAAGTGTTTGCTAAGAGGGAGCGCTGCAATACTACAGTTGACTTGGCCTGCACCATTTATATATTTGGATTACATAAAGTGTCTTATATTCTATTGGGTCTCCAACATTTGTCTATTATGTCATCCTCATCTCTGTCATTTACCGAGGAACTGCTTTAAGACATGGAATTTAAAAAAACCCTCTGTTAGTCATGCTATGAAAATTACACAGTTTTTACATTATTACTGAACAAAGACACTGGAGAACCATGTTTGCATCAAAACAGCTCAAGGAAAGCATTGTTATTTGAGTCAGCACTAAATTCCTCACTATTTAAGAAATACCCACTCTTTCCCTGAATCCAGGTGGTATTACATTTCCTGCTAAACATGTTTTCTTATGCAAATGTATGTAAACATAATTTTCAAAGAGACAAGGTCGCAGAGTTCATATGGCAGAGAAAATGATAGATGGTAGACAAATGGTGACAAAATCAATAATTTAATGTGCCTGAGTTCTTTTGTCATTTTTTCATTGCTGCATCTGTCACCCTCTTGTTCACACTGTGTCCTCTATTCATTTCTTTGCTGTCAAATGTTTTGCAACTCTCAGCTCATTTTGTCGAATCCCAGTTCCCATCACTATTCAATAAGGTATGAAGACAAGTCGTTGGCCACAATCTGCACACAACATCAACTACTTTTGGTTTTCTTTCTAGATTTACATTGACTGTGACAATGACATGTATAAACTGTATGGATTAAAAAACTGTATATTTCACTAAAACTGGTTATGAGGTTGTAAAGGAGCTTTTAGATTTTCTAAAGCCAGAAAATGCCAATCCAGTGGATTAGACATCAATTATTCTGGTTAATACAAGACGTGTTTAAGTCTGTAATGAACACACAACACTGTACCATTCAGTCAGCTGGTCCGTCATTGTTGGTTTTTAGTATCTTAATCTAAATGTGGGAAACATATTTAGCTGTTTGATTGCTTCATGAGGAGAATTTGTTTTCGGAAAAAAATGGATGTATGCACTCAGTGTGGTGTCTGAGTGATTGCATGTGACAAAAAAGTGGTACAGTGGTCAGTCATGGACGGGTAAAGTAACCTGCTTCCGGTCCTTTTGACGTGGACAGTGGCAATGTGTGTACGAGGAGGAAGAGCGCAAAAGCCAATCACTCACACCTTCCATCGACCTCATGATAATTCTTTCGGTAACTTGATCAATGACACGTCATGCCATCGATGGGAGCAGCTGTCCTCTAAGGACAGCAGATGATGGGGATGTTTCCCTACAAATTTGTTCTTTAGTTTACTCTATGTTTACCTCATTATTCTCCAACCAATGAGATTCTTTACAGCTCAGACCTAAATAGATATTAGAGTACATTAATACATACTCATGAATGGCACGAATTGTCCCCCCCACCCTCCTCCTCCCCTGCCATTCACTGTATGGACCTCATATACTGTATATTTGTTTGCAACTTAATGAGCTTTACGAATATTTCAATCATTCATACTCCTCTCTCCTTGCTCTGGTGCGTTCAAAACATTCCCACCTTGACATGTGACTCCAATTCATTATGGAAAGTAATGGCAAGTGTTTCTGGTTCAGCTTAAATGAGCTTGACATTGTGGAAGTATGTGTGTGTGTGTGTGTGTGTGTGTGTGTGTGTGTGTGTGTGTGTGTGTGTGTGTGTATGAGATTGTACTTGGCCTTGGAAAAGGCAAATTCAGCAGATGGAAGAATTCAAGGGAACAAATAATAAATTGAATGTGCAAGCTGAAGGATAAAGGGAAAACTAAGCCTTCTCATGCCCAAAGTGACTGTTGTTCTAAATGTGTTCTCTCTCTCTGTGAATACCACCACCAGAGGGTCAAAAGAATAATTTCCCTGAATAAATTAAATAAATCTAAATGTGCTCAAATGTGCTGTGTGAGACGTTCACTATGTTGACAGTTGACAGTTGAGAGAGTAAAACAATCAACTTTTCCTAAGTAATGCACATTGGTTTAGCACTTGCAGACAATTAGAGAGTGCAGCTGACGTTTGTGCTCTGGATGAGAGTAGTCGTCTGTGTGAAGGGGAAAGGAGGTTTCATTCCTCCATGCAGGGAAAATCATTGAAGTAAAACCTGCCATCAATTATCCTCACCAGTGGCTTATGCTGAGAGGTTTAGTATTGGCACTGAGCTGCTCCCTCAGCTAAACAGCCAGAGCTCCGGATGCTTATGTATATGGGCAAAAAAAACAAACATTTAAGTCACAGAGACACCGAGGCCCCCGTCTGAGTAAACAAAGTACCATGGGTTGAGGTCAAATGAATGAGTAAATGAAAATTGAATTTACAAACTAATATTGATTGCACAGCAAGACTAAACGTCTGTAGTAGAATCATTTAGGGACTTTTCTTGGTTTATTTGTTAAACAAATCCTATATCAACAACACAAGTGTCTTCTTTCCACAATGGTATGTCAATTAGCACAATCTCTATCTAGTGCCATTCAAACATGTCATGTGTGAAACACTAAGCGGTGGTTCTGGTGTGTTGATTTGATTTGATCAATCAGACAAGACACTGTTTTTTTCTGCTATTCCTACACTTAAAGTAAATGTGTTACTAATCGTTTCATACAATTAATATACCATGCCATCACTGAAACAATGATTTCTTCACATAATACTATTAGTTTAATAGTATTATGTGAAGAAATCCTTTCTCCGAATTGTCACCACAAAAATGTGTTTGCTACAATTGTGTACATTCAGTCGCAATATTTATTCCAGTAGTGTAGTGTTACCGTCTCATAAAGCAGGCAAATGTAACGGAGCGCAGGGCAGAGGAGATAGATAAGAGTATAAAGCATTCAACTTTCTACTTTAACAAAGAAACATTTTGTATTCTCTGTCAGCACAGCCTTACTCAATATTTAACACTTTCCATCCATTACAGTGCTTCATTGTATAAAAGAAAAAGTCCTTATTTATACTTCAGAGGACACAAATACACACACACTATACTAAAAGCAAATGGGAAAAAATTGACAGCGAAAATTTGCAGATGTTTACAAGCAGCTCCACCTTCATCTCAATAGATACAAACACGGCCTCTTGTCTCTTCCCAAATATACGAGTCAAAGATACGTCTGCCTCTTGTGCTGAACCCACACCAACATGCAACTGTCTTGTTACACTTCTAGCTCCTTTGCCAACACCCTTCATCTCCCACTCACCCAGCCTTGACAGGCGTGATAAATCCATGCTGTAAAACGAAAACGTTCCTGAGAGAATGAAAGGGCTGACATGGATTTCCCTTTTCACAGTCAAGAAAAGAGTGAAAGTGACACGTGGCCGGTGGAGTGAGTGCTTTCCCATGACATATGTGTTGTAAAAGAAAAACATGTTAGTTTATAGATAAAACAATAAAATAATGCCAGCATTATCTTTTAAAAAGAGACAGATTGATGTGTCACATACGTTTACTAGTCATGGTTAGTACCACTGAGCCTCTGAACACAGTTGTATACGATATAACACATGTGGTTCCTGAGGATCTGTGGTCTGAGGAGAATCAATCAAGTGTTCAATTTTTTGTGGATATCTATTAAAAATAGGCTTTCAAATATTTGTGTTATTATATAGCATTTAAGAAGACACAGGGAGGAGTGATGACGTCTGACAAATGTTTGGATGTACATGTTATAAATCATATACGACATTACTCACATTTTAGTTTCCCCACAAAAAAATGATAGCTCATACTGAACTTGCCCTAGAAAATAAATATACACAACAAAAAAGTTGCTGGCACATGAAACCACGAGGAAATGATCAATCGTGTCTCCAACTGCTCGCTGATATTTACTTACACATTCTAGTCGCCCCTGAAGGGGCTTCAACAGGCTGCACATACTTTCAGGAAACTGCTCCAAGCATATTTCTAATAGTTTCTCACTAGGTGAGTGAAAATAATATCTTCAGCAAAATTAAATCTTATGAGAAGCTATCTGTCAACAAAATGAGATCGGAATGAGGTTCCTTTTAAAATGAAAAACTAGTAACTTGAAAATGTCTTGAGGTAGAAATATGTGTACTAACTGAACTTTTTTCCAACCTCAACTCTCATGCTGTATGGTTTCTTATCTGTTTATGCTGTATGTCAACGTTGAATAGCAATGTATCTTAGCATGCGTCATCTGTGCTGACTTGGAATCCTAATTAAAACATACAAAACGGATCCATTTTATCACCAATTATCAGTCGCTCAAGGCATTGACCGAATGGTCATACATGGACACACAATCAAATAAACCTAAATTCAATTCAATTCAGTTTATTTTGTATAGCCCAAAATCACAAATACAAGATTTGCCTCGGAGGGCTTTACAATCTGTACACATAACATCCCTGTCCCAGAACCTCACATCGGATCAGGAAAAAGTCCCCCAAATAAAGACAGTAAAACCCTTTCACAGGGAAGGGGAAGAAACCTGAGATAGAGCAACAGAGGAGGATCCCTCTCCCCGGATGGACAGAAGCAATAGATGTCATGTGACCAGAATGAGCAACGTATCAGAGTTGCAGCACATTACATGACTATCACAAAAACATTCATATAATGAGTGGTAGGCATGGACCACGATCCAGATCCAGCCACAGTCCGTCATAGCATGCAGGACCAGTTCCAGACATTCTTAAAAGTGTTAAGAATATTCATTCTTAAAAGAGGCTTAAATCTAAAATACAGGCAAATTAAACTAGATCATACATTTGATGCATTACAGTATACAGCCAAGACAAGACTGCGATAAGAGTCCTCCGTCAAAATTCCCATGAGAGGACTCCATTATCGCCAAGCTTCAATAACAGTTTCACATACACATATCGAGAGGATGCTCCACTGCACACCTGGCAGAGTGAGAAACTAACTTTCAGTGACTGCTAAGATTCAAATGAGTTGCTTTTCCCAGGAGTGGAAATATTGTCTGACAGTGTCAGAGCTAAGGATCACAGCATGTAGCCTGAGGCATTCAAAGGAAAGAGCGTGAAGGGCTTTGATTGATGATAAAATGGAACACGCAATCACTGAGACCATGTAGGATATTTAATCATAAACACATTTCTGTGTGCTGCAGGTTTAGCTTCAACTCTTCATGCCTTGCTAGCATGATCCAGAATAAACAAGACATCCTATCAGGGAAAAAGAGAACCACATTGATTTCACTTACAACTGCCACTGAAGCACTTATCACCCCGAACACCTCTTACAACATACAACTCTGACGTTCTGCACGCATTAGCGCATCGGCTAGTAGTTCTTCAGCTCGCGCTTATCACTAAGGTGACACATCAGAATCTGCTATAGCTGGTCATAAAAATCCTAAAGCATTCAGAGAGTGTACAGTATATGCACAGAAGCTGGTCTTGTGTCTGTCACTTAAATCCCCCAATCTTTCTGCAAACAACAGTGTTGATAGCTGCAGCTTTCTCCGTCCTCCAACTCTTCTTCTGCTATTTTGTTCAAACACTTCTGCACTTGTCTGGCTTATGCCATGATAGCATGAAGCTCTCTGAATCCTGCATTGCATGGATTAAAAGGTTGCTATAGGCCAATACAATGGGGGATTGAGAGCTTCCTGCAAAATCCTTTGGTATACAGTACTTAGATTCTTGATTGAGCTTTGCTGAAGATCACATACTTTTCTGCCTAATATAACTATCTGTACATGGCAAATGTAATCGTATGGAATAGTAAAGTGCAGCTCAGTCAGAAACATGTATGCTTTTGGAAGCAACTATTTGATGGATGGATGGATACTGTATTTATCCCTGTGGAAAATCCTGATGTCACAGCAGAAAAACTCAAACAAACTGAACAGTGCAATAGATTTGACAAAAAAAGGCTGCTGCTCTTTGAATGTGCTCTCAAACAAAATGATGAATGAATGCTAATGTATGTAGGAGTCACTGATGAAGAAGCATGAATGAGACAGCTGATGAACATCAGCTGTTGCAAGCAGGACGTCATTGCTCTGCCTCAACGCGATGCTCCTTATTTACAGAGCAGTGCAGTACTGCAGTTACATTATGTGACGTACTAATGGATTGCAACTCCAGTGTTGGTGTTATTATGTGTTCTAATCGTTTATTAAATAACTATGTGCTCCTTTAATCAACCCTATACATTGATGTTGGACAAATATATTTCTTACAGTCACATGTTCTTACATGCCCAAATGATGAGATTATGGAATACGAGTTTATCCTAAAGGTCATTTTAACAACTTTAAGACATTTTAGTATTCTGATCATTGTATACCAAGTAGCTAATGTGAAAATATAGATGCGCAGCGAGACAGATGTAGGATAGAGAGAATGCTGTTGAAATATATCTGGATGGAAGGATTTTAGGAAGAATATATGCAGCCAGATGATAAACGGGAGTATGCCGGGTACATGAAGTCTCCAGCTGTATTTCTCTGACTGTAGAAATAGTTTAGTTTGTAGAGTTGAAGTAGGCTGCAATATACTACTGCAATGGATTTGAAAGGCATCTACAATGTGAGTGACAGAAAACAAGTAAAAAACGGAGAAGAAGAGATGAATGCCAGCTTGTTCTGTGCACACTTGTCTTATTTTATGACACAACGCATCTCACAGCAAGCCTTGTTTATCCTGCCAACTCCCTGCTCGGTCGAGGATCTTGCTCGTTAAACTTGATGAAGTGTGTGTGTGTGTGTGTGTGTGTGTGTGTGTGCATGTGTGTTTCTTCATTGTAGGTCTACCACTCAAGCAAAGATATAGGCACTAATGTCAACCAACAAATTGTGGCAGTCAGATTAAAACCCTGGATCGCCAACGTTTTTGGGACTTTAAAAAAAAAAAGCCTTTCATGATGCATTTTTTTTTTAAATTCAAGGTTTCATCATTAAAGGAGCATGTGACTTACAGAAACCAACCCTATTGAGCGCATCAGGTATCAACTGATGAAATGCATGATGTAAAGTGTCTTTGGCAAAGTCATTACTAAACTCATTTTCATTACCAGGCTCTGTTTTTAGTGCCACAGCATTCCCTCACATTATCCAACAAAGAAATGCATCCAAACATCGGGATCAGTTCAGAATAAAGATTAATAAAGTTAAAGAAATATTGGTTAATTGTGAAAAACATGCTGGAAAGAAATAAATGAACAATGTGTTGGTTATTCACAGCTACTCTTACGACTCTCTGGAAAGAAAACAGGGGTGTGTGTGTGTGTGTGTGTGTGTGTGTGTGTGTGTGTGTGTGTGTGTGTGTGTGTGTGTGTGTGTGTGTGTGTGTGTGTGTGTTATCCACCACAAGCTAACAGGAAATGGTGGCTTGTGCACATAATTGGGCTCAGGTGTTCATCCATAGTATAGTGCAGGACTTTATTTTCCACTCACTTGGACACACAAAGTAAATACAAATGCACACAAACACACAGGCTATAGCATGCCTTTGAACTCTGTTGGTTCTGCCCCTTTTCTCAATCATGCTCCCTTTTCCTCCAGCTTCCATTGTGCTTTCCCTCAAGCCTCCTCTGCCCCTCACCTTCACAAGGCTGTCCTTTCTCCTTGTCTTCCTCAATGTGCCCCCGGACAGAACAGCGAGAGTTTGGAGAGTGAGAAAGACAGTGGTGGACAAAGGCAGGGTGTTGTGTAAAATATGGATGAGATATGAAGGTTTAGACGTGCTCTGATGCACGGTGGGAGGCAGAAGGGAGAAAATAACATCTTTAAAATGTCAGACTTACTTCTTGCAGCAGACAACACATACTGTGATCTGCAGGAGTCTCATCTGAGACAGAGTCGGGCAGTGAGAGCAGGAGCACTGAAAAGAAGAAAACTATAATCACCTTGTGGTTTTATGCACCCACTCGACATTCGCAAGTGGCTGTTCATATCCATGTCTGTCCAAAGTGTAATCACATAATCATTTCATCCTTTTTGACATTTGTGTTAAATTAAACATGTTTTCTGAGGTCACCTCCATCTTAGCAGTTCAGTCTCGAGTTCATTAATCTCCTGAAACACTGCATTTTATCCAAAGGTAATGGAAGCAGGAAGTTGTTTACTCAAACAAAATCACCTCCAATTTGCTTATCCTAGTTAATCTGCTACCTCCAGTCAATAGTAATAATAATTCAATAATAGATTCTCCCCTGCAGCAACAAGAGGGGAGGACCGAACAAACTTATAAACTTACTCATGAAAGAAAATGATTGTGTCTTGTCATTTCTGTTGCCTCTGTGTTACCCTGCCACCACCGCCACCCTTTCGTCCTTCAATCACATCTACCCAAAGTTCCTGACGATAAGATCCCCCTCACACGTTGTTAGCTATTTGGCTTCAGACATTTATAGAAGAAGAAAGGCTGATTTGGAATCGAAGAGCAGGATCAAGGTCTCGACACCGCTCCAGTGTATTTAAAGATTGAAAATGAAAATGGAGAAGGAGAGTGGGCAGGAGGGGTTTTCCTGAAATATGATTCTGTCCACACAATCAAGGATAAGAGGAGATATGAGGATATTGGCTATCATGGTGCAGTGTGTGTGTCACACACAAGTGTAAAACCCATTCTTGTGTGTCTTCTACGTTATGCGTCATACTGTCACTCTTATCTTTTATTGACACTTCCCTTCATTTGCAAATTGAACCGAGGAAGGAAGAAAGGTGTTTGATGGTTGTATAGCTGTACATTTGTGAGGTTGCGTGCTTCAAACAGTTATTGTTAAAACTAATCATTACCACAGTGTTAGTCAACATTACCAGGGGACTCAGCACATTTTCAGGAGATGAAGCTGTCATTCAACCTGAAGTGAACATACAGGGTTACACACACGCACACACACACATACATACACGCATGCACACGTACACACACACAAAATCAACATAATTGCATCGCTGACATCAATTTAAAGCTTGCAATTATTTTAAAGCAGACAAACTAATTGCACCAAAACAGATCTGCATTATCTCAACTGACATGAATATGTTACATAATTCCTCTGGAGAGGTGAGAAATTGCACATTTTGACAATCAAATTACATTATTGACCTCATTAGACATCACAATACCCTGTCAGAAGGAGACAAGAGGTGAGAGGATTTAAGAAAGAGAGCGACATGAATGTGGCATCTAAATATTCATACATTTCCTGATTACCACACACACGCACAAAGTGTGATATTTTCAAAGGTTATATTGATTGACAGAAGGCAGAAGCCAAGTAATAATGACTCGAGGTTGGAGCTGTAGAGTGTCAAACGTCTGACATTTTAGGAGAGAAAAGCTTAGTTCTCAGATGAACAGAGTGTGAACACAACATTTAGGCATGCAGGCTGTCTCTACTCTGAGAGATAATTTAATCATCTGAACTACACTATTTATCAGGAGCACAACGTTCCTGCACCCATAAACAAATCAGACAACATTTCATGCAAATCCAAACATTTAGAGTTAGTCAAAGAGGTTTGTCTTTGTAAATGATCGACTAAGGTTGATAGAGGAACATTTAGAAAAATGTGATGTCAAAGTTAAAAGTCAAAAAAGTGATTAAAATGATGCACCTATAAATAATTGACCTACACGACCGTAAGGCAAGATATTGAATTGGCTGAGAGTTCAGAGGATCACTCACTTGTTCCTAGTTACACTTCAGGCTTAGCTCTTGATTAAAGGCATAAAAAATAAAACAAATGACTCCCAGGGTTATAAAATGACAGGAGCCACCCCTCCTCCTCCTCTTTCTCTAATAGGCTTAATGAATTATTTAAACTGTGTTAAACAAGACGTAAAGTTTAATTAACTTGGGCTCCTCCCGCCGAGCTAGACATTAAACTCTTTTACCACTTCCTCGTTTATCTTCTTAGTCCAGTTCACACATTATTTTGCTCAGTGTTTCAGCCTTGCCCAACATAGAGACAAGACAAAGAGTGAATACAATAGGTAATCCTCTGCATCTTTTATCTCAGTCTGCACAAGACAAAAATGAATTAACTGTATTTGAACGTTACATAAGAAGCCCTGGGATTTAGAAAGAGCTCTGTCAGAAGGACCAAAAGATGTCCATTAACTTTATGATGTTAACTCAGAGTAAGAAGGAAGTGTGAAAAGTACACTTCACATATTGGTTTTGTTCTCAATTGGAACCAGAATGTAAATGAGAGCATTGAGCAGACAAGAATCACAGCGCACATAACAAATTATAAATTGTCACTTATGTCTATATACTCAAACACTTAAACAACCGACCTGACTTCTCCTGCAATAAAGCAGGACAGAGACATGCGTCATCTAGTCTTTACAATGTTGTGCAGTGATTGTACTTTTTTTTAAAGTGTTTGCTCAGTGGCTGATTTTACTGCGAAAAGTATTCTGTGTTACTCGACTAAAAGTGATCATGTTTTCTTGTGATTAGTATTAAAAATACAGCTTATTGTGAAAAGCACAACACAAATCTGTTTAACTCTCTAGCTGTTCTCTTTATCTGCAGGGTTTGTCATCATGAAGCTACATTTTGGAAGTATAGTCTTGTGATAGCGTGTCCATTATGACAAGATAAATGTTTAAAACTGCGCAAACTCCATCTGTGAGAGTTGTTTATAAGTTACTATTGGTTTTGTCCAGCTGGACATGGGGCATTAACCCCTCTCCGCTCCCATGCAGACTGGTAGGTGATGGAGACAATGACCATATATGAGGCATCCTTGTGGATATTTATTCTCTTCCTTTGC
The DNA here is from genome assembly GCF_023055335.1 of Clinocottus analis. NCBI lineage: Eukaryota > Metazoa > Chordata > Actinopteri > Perciformes > Cottidae > Clinocottus > Clinocottus analis. Next base: position 10,288,619 of record NW_027175821.1, read on the forward strand.
TCCTTTCAAAAAGATCCAGTCTGTTGCGACATACAGTTCATGAAGCTTTCTAACATCCAAGAAGCATGAAGCAAATGTACACAAAATGGGATATTAAGCTAATTGATTATTTGTCCTATTTGCTGATAACACGAACAATACCGTACAGCAGCCATTCTGAATTATACAACAATGTTGATATTCCATTGAGAGGCACAGATGATTTTAAACTACTTCAAAAGAGAATGTAGAGTGCTGTTCCTCTCTGCAAACAAAGAAAATACATGTTTCAAGGTAGTTATACTGAGTAATGAAAAAGGTCTTTCCTCACAGCTAATTAAACGTGTTGAGCTTGGTCTCCGGGCCTAATAAATATAAGAGCACATTCAGGGGTATTAGGAAACCCTCATTTCTTACTAGCCGCTACTTTTCCTGTTATCTGGTTCTGGCCTTCAAAGAGAGCGTAAGACAGACATGGAGGGACTTCATAATATTGAGAGGAAGTGAGACAAGAGAGGAACGGGGGAGGAATGACAAAAGAGGTAGGATAAGACGGACGCTTGCAGTGTCTGGTCTGGAATTATTTCTTCTAAGCACTCATCACAGACTTGTGATTCACAGCAGCTCACACAGTGTCCTTTTCTCTTTCAACTCAAATTCACTCCTCTGTCTCATCATCACCAATCACACATATCTGGTACTTTTCTTCCATTTCTCCTCTTACAAACTTCAGCTGACTTAAATCACCAAGTAAAAAAGTGCTCTCATTGGAAAGTAAAAGCATTCAGGAAGAGACGTGTCAGTTTATAGTTTGTGGTCACATTGAAGAACATGAACGATGAGAATGGACAAGAGACAAGTGCATCATTGCTGGAAATGGTTAGTAGTTGGAAAACCGTCTAAACGAGTGAGACAGGAAACACATGAGAATCCGACAACCCAATCAGAGCCTTCTACCACGATAAATGGCAACTCTATACCAGTGCAATAATAGAGTTATACAGCCCATGCACCTTCTCATTTAAAACTACGATATGTTTCTATTTCTGAGACGTCTGGAATTAAATGACCGCTCTTGTTCTCCTGCTGCCTGGAATTGCGTATTTAATGATATATGCATTGCACCCTCAGAAAACTATAGGATCAAAAAGTCTCTACTGTTCACTTTACTGTGGTTTCACAAGCTTTCACAAGTTGAAGAAATAGGTTGGCCTTCGGGTAAAGTTAAAACAGGAAAGGCTCTCGCCAGAGCCAGTGTTTGTTTGTCTGTTCTCGGCTCCTGTAGAAACGTTGTGGTGCAACACAGCAGACTCCGACCCTCTTAAGGGTTTTTTATAAAGTAACGCAAACACAATTATTCTTAATTTCGGGCGATTATACACTAGACATAAACACACTAATGCATATTTCTTCCATTTCTGCTTGATCCCTTTAATGTTTCACACTGGCCCTGAAATCTATGAGCTAAATTCAGGGAAGAGGTTCAAAAGGAAAAAGCAACAAATCATCTCAATGTTAGAGGACAAGCACAGAGTAGAACATCTATCCAACCACAAAGTTGCAGGAAATATTGATTTTGAAAAGCACTGAGGCTTAGAGTAAGACTTGAATCATATAGTTGCAGTATTGGCTGATTATTTGCTTGAGTTTCCTAAAGATACAATTTCTAAACTTGTGTTGAAAAAAACAAATCGTATGGGGATGACGCTTAATCTCCCCAATGTTTATTTTTTTTCAGTTTATTCCAACAAAGTGTAACATTGTGAGCAAAACATGCATCATTATTTTCACATCTTAGTAACTTTTTACTGACTGAACCTGGTTGACATAGTGTAATATCTTTAAGTTAATTGAATGAATTATATTCAATGAGCTTCAGCTTTTCAGATTGTGGGACTGTATTTAAAATCAAACATAAAGTTAATCACTCATACTATATGTGTACTACATATACATACATACATACATACATACATACATACATACATACATACATACATAAATCAAACATAAAGTTAATCAATCATACTATATGTGTACTACATATACATACATACATGCATGCATGCATGCATGCATACATACATACATACATACATACATACATAAAAAAGAAAATGCATGGATAGATTAATGTGTACAGTAGGATGTATCAGTGCATTAATTAATGCTGTACTCATGTACATGAATGCTGGTAAATATCTGGCTAAGGTAACATCTTCATGGCATGCTGCTCATTATAAAATCAGTAAACAGCATTCAGGGACATACAGTTCAGCTGACCCTGAGCTAGACCCTTGAGAGAGATATCAGAGGTCTGAACATTTAAGTTTTGAAAAAAATATGATGGCGCAAACTCCAAAAGTGATCAGAGCAAAGCGGCTACAGCACCGATGTGCGTTTGTATCACATTTCTGATTGGTGGAGAAGTGTTTGATGCAGGCAGCTCCAGTTGTGCTGCTGAGCCAGAGCCAAAGATAGATGGCAGCCACAATTACCTTTTATCATTTAAGCATGAAGAGTGATCAAATATGAATGGGAAATTGGGAAGGGTTGTACAAACACAGCAACAGTTTGCTTGTATTGAAAACATGTTTATAGATGGTGAGGCAGCCGGAGAGAAAGAGAGAAAGATTAATTAGAGGAGAAATCAACACGTGCAATAAAACTGGTGGCCATAGTTACTTTGTGTTTCTATGTGTTTATGCATGCGCGTGCGTGCGTGCGTGCGTGCGTGCGTGCGTGCGTGCGTGCGTGCGTGCGTGCGTGCGTGCGTGCGTGCGTGCGTGCGTGCAAAAATGCTTGCCAGACCCATTAAAACGCATGTCTGCATCAAATTAAATCTGCTGCCGAAATCTCCATAGGTACCCTGTGAACCAAACATGTATTTCCTCTGAGACACCCTGGCTCCATTTAGAGAAATGAGAATAACCAAACCATGGTTAAAACTACTCTCACAGATAATGGATTCTGTGCTTCGTCCGCTCAAGCTGCAGAAAGCTGTTTATGTTAGTGAGCCCACAGTAACGGTCCTAAATGTAGCGATGCCTTACAGACTCATAATCCATCTAATGACACCCTGCAGTATCATTCACCTTAGAGGTCACAACGTATAGAAACATACATACTTCATTTTCAACTGTCTGCAATAAATCAAAATCAGCATAAACACAATGTAAGACATAGGTAACATTGTCAAGCTCAGAGCTGTCTGGTGTCAGGGCCGCTGGCTTTAATGTTCGATATAAGACACAAGGAATGGATATAGTTTAGCAGACGATAAAATGAAAGGGATATAGCATCTCTTGATTTGAGAGAGAGTGAAAGACATCAGAGAGAAGGATAACTAACACCCCCAGGTCTCTTTTCCCAGTCACAGCTCTAAGCATATGTTTATGCAATTGCTCACTCTTATTAATGAAAATATACTGATACTAGCTTGGCTGCTCTTTAGTTTACTATCCAGACATTAAGCATGTGCAAGTTGTGAATATATGTGGAATTCAGAAATGTGGAATTCAGAAATGCAATATCAATTGCTTTCCAACCCTCTTATTTGTTTTGCTTTTGTCTTCAAGAAATCTTTCTTGATCTTGTTTTTGTTCTTTCTCTGTATTTTTAATTCTCACAGCTGAGTTGACAGTTGCTGGCAATGTGTAACTGTTTTCTTAATATATTGCGTCACATTTATTCATTAACACACAATGCAAGAATGGTTAAGGGAGTGCAAGAACAAAGGCATTCATACAGATAAATTTGTCGACCACTTTGTGTGTTCTGCTATTTAGCGCTGCCGCCGTCACTGCGGTGGCAGCAGCGTCTCAGTGACTCAGCGTCTGCTAATCTTGTGAACTGGAAAATGCATCCTTGGTTGCTTGTAGTAATTAAACATTTGACAAACCACAGTATGCAGGATATACATGTTGCACTCATTTCCATATATTCTAGAAAAGTTATACACTATGCACGCACATAGACAAACGCACATTTGCAAGTGCTCATAAACCTCTCTTGGGATGTAATTCATAGCTCGCTCACACACACACACACACACACACACACACACACACACACACACACACACACACACAAATGTATAAGTAAAGTAAGAAAGTAAACACAAACATAAAAAGGTGTAGTCTGTACATAAACTAAGCATAAGTACTTTGATTACATACAATTTCTTTAAAAAAAAATCTAAATAGTGATTGAAATCAGGCACTAAATGATCAAAAATAACAAAACAAAATTGAGAGCTGTCCACACATTCAATTACAATTTCAGCAGTTGAGTTATTTTGTGCTTCAGAACACATCTCAAGTACTGAGGTTCATCCCCATGCAGCGCGAATCAATGCATCAGTTAGAAACACTTTATCCGTGATTCACAACATCAGTAATAACTTGACAGAGGATAAATGTGTGTTGGTGTTCAGATCATTATGTTCGTGGGTTGTTGTCCTACAACTCAATCTAGTCTGAAGCTTTAAAGAACTACAAAAGCAATCGAGTGTATTGTGAACACCAGCGAAATGTCTTCACTTCTCAGCGAGTTTATCATCCTCTGACCTTCACAGGGATAGAAAGACAAACAATTCCCTCAGGACACTTAATTGTGTCCTTTGTGTGGCCGTGTTTCATGTGCATTAATGGGCTTTTTGTCTTCGTGGGATTGATGAGACCCCCATTGTCACAATCCTCCCATTCTGTTAACAGTCTGTCAGCAAGAAACATGAACATACTCCTTTGTTGTGTACCATTGACTTATGACTGACAAGCCTTCTGCATCAGCAGGAATAAAGCAATTCAAGGCACATAGTCCCTGGTGCACACATGTCTATGTTTTCAATATACACTCATAGACACCGGCAATTTGACTCTGTTTCGCTGTTGTTTTACTTTATTATTTCTGCACTACAGAAACAGAGTATTTATTTTATATGCATTAACGGCAAGGATGTTGTGTCCCTCCGTTCCACACAAACATACACACAATAAACTTAACTTATTTAAAACTGTGGTCAGTACCAGAGAAAATCATTTAAATATAGACGTCACTTGTGCAATGCTGCAGGAGATACATTTTAAATATGGACATAATAAACATGTCACATCCTTTTCTTATTGTTTATATTTGTCAGACGATAAACAGCACTAACAGTCAGCAGCATAATTATCTTGTGCTGCAACATTCATTCCAGGTTTTAAACCCATTCAAATGAATAGTTTTCATTTGTTTAAATGGAAAACTATACACATTTTGAAACAATTTCAATTTGAGCTGAAAAAGCTAACTCACGATTCATTATTAGAAAAATGATGAGTACGCTGCAAAAACACATTCACAGTGGCAGTCCTCTTCCTCACAAAACCTGGAGGAGCGAAGACAAACCAGCGTGGAGTGTAAAAGATACTTTCCCACATCAGCGGATGTCTGATACTTTTGGCATGCATGTAAGATACATTCTCAAAGCCCCTCAAAATGTCTCTATTTTCTGTTCATCTGTGTGTAGTTAGAAATCAGTTGATGGGGCTCTTATTACCAGGTGAGCTATCGGGATGCCCCATCAAACATTTACCTTTGTACCAAGGTCGATGCCAGTGCAGTGGACAGGGTAAGAGTCTGACCCAGAGCTTAGCAAAGGTTAATTTACTATGTCAGTAGTGATGCGGAAGAGATCTCACTTTTGCCTCCAAGGTTGACTTAATTGACAGTGAATACACAGACAACAATACAGAGCACCTGCTTATTTTATACGAACGCTGCTGTATATTCTCCCACTATCAGTACTTAAGTCCTGATTCATGACTTTAGCTTTCAACTTTTTTCCATCCCTCATAGTTTTCCTGCTCTGCATTTTTCAGTTATTTGTCTCTCTTCCTGCCGCTCACTTGGTCTTCTAATAACGTCATTCAACTGGCAGTAGATAAGTGTGGTTGTTGTGATAAGGAGCTGGGAGATGGAAAGATGCAATCTGTCTCCATCTCCTCCCACTGTCGCAGCAGTTCTGATCTTCTAGTGGATACGACCGTCAGCTCTACTGATGTGCGTTACAGCACGGTATCTGTGCTCTACAGAGGATGCAACGTCTCATCTACAGATGCTAATAATTTCCCGTCGCTTAACCCGAGTATTTCAAATAATGAAAGATGAAAGCTTTCGTGAGGATGGTAATGGTGGTAAATGAATCTCGTTCAAAGGTTTAACAGGTCCAATGTTTCAAGTAATCTTGGATTTTAATTAAAAGGCATACAGTGATTAATTATAGCTCATTTTGAATCCTCGGGATGCATGCAACCTAATCACAATACATTTCATTGTTTTCCTTTTCTTATTATTGCTTTATGCTTGTTCCAGATACCCTGTTTGGATCCAAAAGCAATGATATGCTGTTCTTAATTAGTTATTGATCTAATTATGCTGATATCCAGCCACTTTTCAACTATTGATGCAGTCTATATAAAAAGGAGCACATCCTTTTGTCTGAAGCAGCACACATGGTGAATTATGCATGACAAACAAGAAAATGCATTCATTAAAAAAATCGTTCAGTAATATTATTATAATTGCTCAAGCTTAATATTATGCTTGACCTAAATTGGCTTCATTCTTTCATCACAACACATGAACTGAATTTTAAAAACAAAACAGGACTCAATGGTAATCATGCTTCAAAATGAGATGTTTTAAAACTGAAAACCACTTATCAAATGCAGACACATTACAGCCACAAGTGTCATGTATGATTGCATTTGTTTAAAAAACATAAATCACAAAGAGAAAAACAATACTTATATTTATGCTAAGTTTCCTATCATCAGCCACACCAAAAATTGTCCAACTAAAAGCTTAACGTTACTCTTCCTTTTATGAGCATTTCTAAGTGTCCAACCGGTGTATTCAGCTGTGAAGTTACATTTCTGTCAATGCGTTTGGACTCACGGTCATCTGGGAGTCTGCGTTTCTTGGCTTGAAGAGTGTATCGCGTCGATGTCACATCTTTCACGTTATCTTCACTCCCCCAGTGAAACAAGTCACATGAACTATGTTGGGTAAACTGGGCTGGGTAAATACGTTTGGCCCTGATAGCTCTAAAAACACCGTCGAGGGCCAGCAGGAAACCTGCTCGCTAAAGAAACATTAGCACGTCTTTAAACAAATCTACAATACTAACAATCTCTTCAAGCAATCTTAATTAAGGAAATCCTGCACAGGTGTTTTCAATATTGTAGCTGATTGCCCCCCTGCTCAGGCCTGTGCATGCATGTACAGTCTGACTTCATTGACAGCTCACTCCCTCACCTGTTTGCTTCGTTGCACCTGTTAGGGTTAAAGCTAGCTTGATAGCTCTTCCTTAGAAATAATATGCAAAGAAGGGAGGGACTAAACGACACAGTGGGGAGAACGTAGGCTTTCTACTTCTTAGATATCTATAGTGAATAACGAGAGCCAGCATGTTCCTGGCCAGATTACATGTTAGCTCACAAAACTTCCATTACAGCCAAAGACACTTGGTTGAATTTACTGTTTAATTAACTATTTGTTCCCTTCAGAAGAAATATGTTGTGTTATGGACATTAGCAGTTACATTACTTTTAATTATCTCCTAGAAAATATATAATCCATACCTTTGCAGTACGCTATATGGTCTCATGCTATGCCGGACTTTCCTTTAACTACCCTAAAAATGCACTGTTCATTCTTTGTTTTTTACTCTGTCTTACTGTAACTTTAACTGTCCCTAAGAAAAAGCTTTGTTTTCACATGACCACCTGATCTCATTGCGCCTTAAACATATTCCTATTTTGTGGTAGTTTAGTGGTATTATTGTATTTATTCGGGCCTGAAATTAAAGTGCATTGACAGCACAGATTATATCTTCTGCTCCTGAAATGTGCTGGCAAATGCCAGCAAATCTTGTTACCAATATGACAACAATTGTCTACTCCAAGGATAAGTGCTTATCCCACACATCACACAAACACGCGTATGTACACACAGACACGCACGCGCACACACTTAAGATCTCTCTCCCTCAACCTGGTTAAACTTGATTCAACCACTTCACCAAGGACACACATTTTCTCCTAAAAAACATCTGCATTTGCTCACAGTTTCTCTCCATCACATCCTGTCACAGCCTTAGCATACATGTTTGTGTTCCCCTTCATGTCATTCTTTGATCCCTTTCTACCCGCTGGCTTGCTCTCAGGCACTCAGACACACATTTGTCTTTTCTTCACCTTTCCATTTTTGGTGACTTACTTTGACACATGCTTTCATCTTCCTCCAATGTCTAGTGGTCGGTCCTGAAGCCTTTTCCACAGGTATGTTGTTTAGGTTGTTACGTTCATTAATTACATGTGTGCTATTCCTGCTTTCTGCGTGCTGGCAATCGCTTGACTTTTTCTATCGTTTGACAAGTTGAAGGCAACTTTCTTCCCAGTTGTAGTTGTTATTTTACACAAAACAAAATAATTACAGCCATGCTGAAGTGGCAGTGCAATTGATTTTATCACTGGAAATGTGTCCGAGGAGTCGAAAAAATAACTCCAGGGGGTTAACTTGTTTTATCATCTGATTCCTCTCCCTTGCGCGAGTGTGAAACAACCCTCTGCTCTGATATTACCACCTCTACTCAGCAGGACTTTTCAGATAACATCACCTCTGGCAAGAGAAGAAAACAGTAGTCTCCAGGGAGGTCCCCCGCTGAATCCCGACATTTAATCTCTCCACGAGTATTGCTTTTATTCCTCTTTATGCATGCTATAACAAGCCATCTGCTTTGATTTTGAAGCAATAATATCAATTTCAGTTTTTCCTCAGTGATGCGTTTCTCTTAGTGGGAGAGTTGTTCAAAGATTGTATTCATTTTAAGCAGATAAGAGAATTATAATATATCTTTCATGTAATACATGCATTTAATACACAGTTTTCCGTCATTTTCCGTCAGAAAGGGACGTGCAACGTCCAGTCTGCTTCTCTAGTGTCAACATACTGATAAACAGGTGTGTGTGTGTGTTGAGGAGTGCAGGCGTGTGACCAAAGTTCCTTTGAGAACCAGACATTTCTAGACACAACTACAGCTGCATAGCTGTGTTGTACTGACCTCGCTAACCTAATCTGAACTTCACTAGACATGAATATGAAAAGCCTCTACAGGAATTTTTGATTTATATTATCAGTCCGATGCAGCCATTGAATCAATCTAAACACTGACAGGCTTATATATTTATATCCACATCCTCTTGCATTACAGGAAATAATTCAGTTTCACCATCCTTGGGGGAGAATGTTTCTGTATGGTCTACTCCCTTTGTATCTAGTTTTAAGGTCAGGGTTCAAATTACATGGGCATTGCCATTCTTATCTGTAATTGTAATTAAATATTACAATGTATTCCCCAGTACATGCATTTTCAGCCGTTTTGTGTCCTTGCAGTATTTTGCTTGTTTAATGTAATGTCTCTAGTCTGTAGACAATGTTTGACTGGCTGGCAGTTTTGCTCTGGAATTGTCTACTTAGTTGGTGATTCTTGACTACAAATGCTGTTTTGTGGTATGTCGCGAAATGGCTGTGGACGCGTATCTCGATTTAAGACAAGAGACAATAGTGACTGTACCTTTGTGACGCACACTTCACATCAAAGGCACACATTCATGCTCATTTGTGTGAAAATACAAAAGAGAACCACCTGGCATATTATTTTTAAAAAAAAAGTGCAACAGCTCAGTCAGCAGCCTTTCATTACTAATAATGCAAACAGAGCGTCTGTGCTATACAGTTACATGTGTGCTTGTTCTCATAAAGGATGACATTGAGACAGAGCATGCTGATCTGGAAACACCAGAGTAATTAATAAGCCCACTGTGCATCACAGGGACGTGAGAGGGAGGAGAAGAAGAAGAAAGAGGGATGAGTAGAAGGAGGGGCGCCAATGAGAAGGCTGTGTTTAATTAGACTGAAACAGAGGACTCTTCGTCCTACGGGACCTGTCTGTCCTCCATAAACTCTTACACCAATTACCATTCTGCTGAGACAAGAACCAACAAATGGACATAGAGACCAGGAGAACAATACAGGGTGGTGAAAGGCAAAAATATTGGCAGGCATGAGGTGTCCCAGTGGCTAAGTACTGTATGCAGGGAAAATACTGCAATACTGTGCATTCACAACTCAAATACAAATTTACCTATTCTATATGTCCGGTTCTAATCATATTTGTAAATGCATATTCTAAATAATCGGTAACAATCTAGAGAAACAAAGTGGGAATGCAAGAACGAACATTTTAAAAACAAGGCACACAGTTCCAGGTGGGTGGATGTGAGTTTAGGTCTGTATTGCTCTGATAAGGGCCAGGCAAAGCTCAGCATCCATCTGGCACTCAGGCGCACACAGATGGAGGGGGTTGTCTCCAAGGCTCAGGGACAGTCACGCCCAGATCTTAATGTCCTGGAGCTTCAAAAAAAAATTGTGATTCTGACCTGATACCATGACTCTTTCTTCATCTCTATTCTCCATCTCTTGTGAGGTAGAAATGACCCTCAGCAGTGTTTCTCACTCTCCCAAAGGCAATTTCATTCTCATCTGCAGATGTCTGTGCCCAGGTCCACATGTCTATTTTTTTATTTTTGCCGGACCACTTTCTTTATTTTATGGTATGATTTATGGAACCTTTTTGCTTTTTCGAAAATAGCTTCAAACCACATTTACTTATTGCACCTGAAGATGTTGTCCCTGGTTGTCAAACACCCAGCCTTCTTTTTTCCACTGCATGGATCCTGTCTTTCAATTATCGATTGTTCTTTCTCCAGCTATGGTTAGGGCTGGTGCTAGAGTCGTAACTCTATTTCAATACAATCCTTGTTCATTCCTGCCATAACTCTGCTACTCCCCACAACAATTCCTGAAACGAAAATTGTAGTGAGGAAGAAGAAAATATAGAAAAGCAAATAGAAAGTGGACATGATAAATGTGGAAGCCAATGGAAGATTAAGGGCATGAGGCCATGTTGGACTCTTAATGCAAGGAAGGAATGACATAAAGCAAGAAGCCAAGGACAATGAAAGCAGGAACAAACTCCGGGACAAAACATGGAGGGATGAAAAGGTTAATGGAAAGAAGAGAGCATCAGATAAGCAAAATAATTAAGGCACTGGAGAGGTATGAAGAGGAGTGAGTAATGGGGAAATAAGGGAGGTAGAGCAGAGTGAAAACAAATATTGAAAGAAGGAAAAAAGGTAGGTATAACAGCAACAATGGAGAATTATAAACAACTCTTTCTGTCTGTTTCCAGCTCAGTACTGTCAGACAGTGAGCTGCTGCAAGATACTGGCATCGCAAACCATCACCAGGGGAGTCAGTGGCCACTATGTGTGACTGATAACACAAACATAACACACACACACACACACACACACACACACACACACACACACATACATACAGAGAGAGAGAGAAGTGCTAGAAGTTTGTGAGCACTTGCCCTTTGAAAAAGAAAAAGACAAGGAGCATGTCGGAGAGTGGGAGCGCAGCGGAGAGCAGCAGGAAGCGAATGAGAACAGGAGGTGACAGAGGGCTGTTACCTTGGAAACCAGGCCTCTGGTGACAACTGCCTAATCAGTGGGAAGACAGTCAGATACCCAGGGTGACTCCCCAGAGACATATGATCATTTCCCCAGTGGATCACTGAAACTATTTTACACTAATGACAAAGACGCAACTTTTCACATAATCCCTAAAATCCTTACGAAGCTGCTCGTGTTCTGTATGCACACTACGGTTGTTTAGCCGACGCCGGAGTCCAACACGATGATAGCTGGAGATTTACATAATTGCTGGACTCCATATTCTTTGATTTTACTGGGGAATATTGTGCTTTATTGAAAAGACGGATCAACGGGTCAATAGAGGCCCGTCATTGGTGGAAGTCTGCTCTGGGAAGTGAAACATTAGCTGAATCTAATCAGGTGACTGGTTGACAAATTAAGACAAGCTTCAAACACTAAATGCAATTTAGGAATGCAAACACTAAATATGTGAGGTTTTTTAAACGCATGACACAAAGGAATTTGAATGGGCCCTCGGGCTGTCAGCTTCAGCACCACTAAGGCCCTCGGGGGATGTACATTTCAATCCCGTCAATGGAAACAGGTAGCGTCCCTAAATAGAGGACCTAATAATAAATGCAATCTTGTGGCTGTGGTAGATCAAAGGTCACAGCCTTCAGTGACTAATCATTTACTAAACAAGCATCAACCAGATCTCCTGGGGCCAGCAGTGACCATCTATCATGGGGGAAGAAATGCAGTGTGTACTCATTTAGGCATAGGCGTTTGACTACATCAGCATATTCAATGCATTGATCCAAGAAGCTTGTTTGTTCATGCACACGACTAAGCATGCAAACTAAAGTATAAATAATAATACATTTTAATTAGCATTGTTTTTATCACACCGTAATCTCAGCTCAAAATGCTCTACACAAAGCACCTCACTGGCTACTTATTTCTTCCACCAGCAGATAATATCCTCTCCTTTCAGTCTCTTTCCATCTTCCTGTTCCTCCATTTCCTCTGTTGCCATTGTGTCTCCGGCCTGCACACAGACTCTCATTAGGCCAAGGAAATATCTGTTAGCACAGACACCCATACAACTCATGTCACACTACATTGCAAACACATGCACTGAGCTTGGATACAGTATGGCGATCACCAATTGGGATGTCAATTTAAGATGTCAAACTCACTCATACTGCGCTGCTGCCTGCCCTGTGGCGACCTATGAATGTCATGTTTGTTAACCACACTTCTATAAAGTGTGGATATGGATCCCACTTACCAAAGTTTAATTTACTGAGGAAAAGCTGCTGCCCTCATTGCTACTGTCTGGCAGAAATCAGCAGTGTTACAACCCTGGCAGGTTGAGCCATGGTATATGTTCCAGTGTGTTTTGTCTTAGATAAGGCTATTCATCTTAATATGACTCTTTTAGCCATACATTCTTTCACCTATTACTGTTTGTGTCATCATGCCTCCTGAAAGTGTTTCACATGAGCTTTGTATTGCTGTTTTATGCAATCATTCTTGCTGTAGAATTGCAACCTGTGCAGCTACAGCTGAACTTTATTTGATATTACTGCCAGAAGGCTCTTGCGCTTTGTTGTGTGGGTGCGTGTGTATGTGTGTGTGTGTGTGTGTGTGTGTTTGTGTGTGTCCATAAATGAGTCTGCACCTCTGTGTCTCTCCACAGCAAATCTCGCATTCTGCTGCAAACTGCATACAATTTTTGTTACGGCTGCGTGCTCAAGAACCTCCAGGGGTTACGGTGACTCAAAGTTTCTCAAAACATCTTTTCCAGGCTGTTTTTTTTTTACTGGCATTGACTGCCTGCTGACTCCTCATTCATTACTTTTCACCTAGTTGCTGGTGTTTTGTGTGCTTACTGCACCCTGCGCTGGGCTACCCACTGTGTGAGAAGTTGATGCCATGGGGTCTGACAGAGCCTCAGTATGTGAAGAGTTGTGGTGAGAAAGTGTTGCCGTTACACAGCATGTCATTTGCTTCAAATCCTCATTATGCTGCATTCACATGGAATCAGGCAGATGAGACGGCAAACTGGATATCTCACAAACGAATGGGCTGTCGTGTTGTTACGCCCGATTAAAGGCACTAAACCATGCTGATTACAATTTGCTGCATACCAGGTGGGATAAATGGTTGGATACACACAAGTATAGAAGTACACAGAATCGCAGACCTTATCCTGAATCTCAAACGTCAAATATCCTGCTCTTACGTCAGGTAATCAGTAGTGGGTTCCCCCTTACATACAGTCTACTATATTACTGCCTGCTTAAGTAGAGCAGCTGCTGCCGGGCGAACACAAGTGTCCTACAAAACCACATCAGACCCAAAGTTGGTAGAGTTGCATTTTGTCAAAATTTCTCAATTGTCAGGCAGCATGTGGGACATTGACTGGATCAAGTAGTGCAGTGATTCTCAAATGGAGGTACTCGAAAGCACCTCAGGGGGTTCTTGAGATTAAAAAAGATATATATTTAAATCAGCATGAATTCAAAAATACTTTTAAAATACTTATTTAATAAATACGGCATAATATAAGTGCGAGTTCTTTAAACTGAATTATATATATATTCTATATTAAAACAGAAACTGCTGGCTCAGCGCTGTGTATTACATTTCTTTTTGCGCTGGTGAGAGGGTACTTCCACAGGGGGTACATCAATGAAAAAGGGTTGCGAACACTGATGTAGTGGATGCTCCACCTCTACACATGCTGCACTGTAGTTACCATATTACTCTGTGTGGTGCAGTTTTGGGGGTTTGCATTGAGCTCTTCCTGCTCTCTTTTACTGGTGTAAAATTTCAATTTTGCACAGCATCATGAGTTTAATGAATCAGAGCTTGCAGAACACCAAATCAATATACAGTATTTCTATTTCCTCTTAATTAATGTTCCTATACTGTAAGTGATGTGAGAGACTGTGTCTAGGTCTATCAGTACCCCTACAGAATAAAAGAAAACTCATTGAGTTATCAGTAAGAAAGCTCTGATATATTAGAGTAATTCTGAGATTAAACTGTGCATTACAATCTGTCAGTATCCTGCAAACACTGAAAAAGCTTTCATCTGTGCCCTGTCCACACAGTGACACACTCCAGCACCCTGGCATTTGCAATTTTAGGCTGAACGACATGCTGCAGTGTATATTAAACAGTGTATGTGCTGCAGTTTGTTACACATAATCTATACTCACAAGCCTGCAGGCACAGATTACATGTGGAACACTACACTCACATGCATCCTGGTGAGCCATTGCAGAAAGAGCAGCAGCACTGCCCGTGTTGATGAGCTGTCAGATGAAGGATTATCAAGGAGTCTCATTAAAACGGATAACAAGCATGTGGTGATGGCTATTCAGCAGCCTTCAGTCCTAACACATCAGCTTCCTCAATCCAACCCAGGTGGCTAACACAAGGGGAAGTCACATCATTGAGTACACAAACAGTCTAATCTAGTCTGCACATCAACCAGAATGGAAGCGCTCACTGCTGGCTCATTCAACACTGCCCTCTACAGGCTGAAGTGGGACTTTCAAAATAAAAAGGTGACTTGTGAATGTCTATTATCCACACTATATTGGCAGTATGTGTGGGGGTTATAGTTTCCACCTAATTATACCAAATAAAGTATCTAAGACAATAGCTTTGCCGTGAAATTGAAAATAATTAGAAGCGGCTCTTAAAGCCACAGTGTGTTTGGTCACCAGTTTCTCCTCATTGACACATTAGTCAACATGTAACAGCAGAGTTAATCCATAATGGCAACCGTTGTGTTATGTTGCTGTTAAGACAGTCACTGCACTGTGAAACCTGGTGTAAAAAGGAAACTGAGTGCATATTTCAACACAAAGCAACAACTCAGTCAGTAACTAACAAGAAAAATCACGTGTGCGTTCAGTTATAGTTATAACAAGAAAAGTAAACTGTGAGGAGACACAAGAAGGCTTCAACCACTGTAATATGTTTTAATACAATTGCTTTCTTGTGCACTTATCCTACTCTCTGACATTAATACCAGACATCAAGGACACACTTTGATACATTATTCATATAGTCTTCCCTATAAACCCGGCCATGTATTTGCACAAACACAGACTATTAGATTCAATTTTAAGACCTTGGTTGGAAAAAGGGGAGCTTGGATCAAAACATTAATGACCAAAGACAAGACGAAGACAGCTGAGGAAATGAGAAAACGACCTTGTGCATAAGTTTAACTCTGGAGGGAGAAAAGCCAATATCTCAGAGACAATTTCAACCATTACATTTACGATGCAAGACCAAAGTGAGCCCATAACACTTTGTTCTTTCCTTAACTTTAAAATCAACTCCAGCAATTTCCAGCTGTGTTGGAAAATATGCAGAAGTACCTGTATATGTGCTACAGGATGTGTGAGGATGTGATGAGAGACCCTTTATGTTTCTACTACTGCCATCACGGTGAGGTGGTTGCTTCCAAGGAGGGTATAAGCAGAAAGTCCCTCGAGCTGTGTGTAGATACAAACACCAGCAGGTGTGAGAAGCAGAGATTCACTGAAGCCTTTATCCTCACAGGGGTGGTCCGCCTCTTTAATGAGAGAAAACACTAGAGCTGTACAGAAAAAAGAAACGACCTCACCTCTCCTGCTCTTACAACAGACCTGAACATGTTTCATTCAGTCAGTTTCCCTGAGGATTCACAACATGCATCAAGGTGATCTGTGTCATCGCTCTTCTCTGGGCTTTAAATACTTACATCCTACTGCCCCCTAGTGAGCAAATATCATAACTACAGCTCTCCTCGTGCTCAGGGACGTGAGGTTGTCTCGGTATAAGGGCTATTTTTGTGACACGATACAATATTTTCTCTGCCACATTTGTTACAATAATGACAACGCTTATGAGGAATTTGTGAAGCTGATCTGTAATTTGCTCTTAATGAGGTGTGAATGAGCTGGCTTCCACTGGGCTACCTACACATTAGTATCACCGTTTTCAAATTACCACCTTTATTACTTTCCCATTCATTTCTTTAAACTCTTATCTGCACATGAATGCTAAATTGGCGTCAGACTGTTTGCCGATAGCACTGCTCATTATGAAATTCATTATGATTTCTGACAGAGCGGAGCTGCTCAGTCGTGTCTGTCATCCTCCGGAGCTGCAACAGCACTGAGCAGCCTGCAGGTCTCAGGCTCAGCAGAGCTCTGAGCAGCTGTGCACAGTTTAGATATTGAAAACTCCACATTGAGCTTACTCTATAATTTACTGACCACTTCACTCCTTCCTAAATAAATTAAACCTTTTCATGTTCAACCATGCCAATCACATGCCTGGACAGAAACATTTCAAACTGTTAAATTAAGGCATCCACTCTTTAAAGTGTTTGATGATTTTAGCTTGCTGGGAGAAGCGCGAACAAGATACAGCTTTGTTTGTATATTGATTTGTTTGTTTTTAAGATCTGGGCTTTCTGTTTGTCCAGAGTGTCAGCATTTTATGTATGCCTGTCTATGTCATGTGTCAGTGTATTTATTCATTATACATTTGAAATAAACAGCTATTATAATAAAGCATGCATTGTGGGAAATGTAGTGATCAATATATATATATATATATATATATATATATACACACACACACACACACACACACACACACACACACACATTAGTCTTTTTGTGTTGTTTACAGAAAACTAAGAAGTGCCTGAATCTTTCTGCTTGACAAATTCAACATTTCTATAGGTTTATGTACTAGTACTCATGTCCTCTCTTAATAATCCTGTACTTGTTACGAAAAATATTTTTTTTCTTAATTGGTGTGCATTTCATTCTTTTTTTTTTTTTTTTTTTTTACCATTTTCTAAATTAAAATTCAGATCTGAAAAGAACATGTCCTTTATTTTAACTCAGTACTAATGTGATTCCTGATAAATTCTCCATAAGAAAGCCCTCATGATGCTTTGATGTCATTAAACTGATAGCACAACCGGGTCAATAGACTCGGTTGTGCAAGGATACATGATGATCTTTTGACCGACATAACAATGTCTGTTGCAAACCCTTTACATGTCAGATCACTGACCTGCACATCTGAGCTGAACATAACAGAGCGGCTTCATGTATGAAGTTAGGGTGGATGCCATAACAAGTCTTCAAAGTCAGCTTAATTATATCAATTAATATGACACGTGAGTAATAGCAATAAAAAATCCCTGGAATCTAACTTGCCTTCAGAGGCTCAGAGTAAGACTTAATAATAATAATAATCACAGGAGTTATGTGTTGAGTTTTTGATGTGTTTTCCATCAGGAAACCACAGAAGCTGCAGGATCATTAACTTTGATATGAATATAATGAATGAGTCATAAATGCATTCATAAACACATTTCTCCCTTTACACACACGATACATTTTATAGATCAGTATTTTGTTAACTTTCCATGACAGTCTTGGTATTTTAGATGGGAATGAATCTGCTGGTCAGTGATCTGATGCAGCACTTGCTTCTCTTGTGAACACATATAACGCATATCATTTGACTGAGCTACCCACTCATCCTTTTCTTGCAGAAGTGGGATGGATGACTCTGGACCAATATCACTTTGTGGTCATACAGCCATGGTTTAATCAGAAGATCCACACCCCAGACTTAAGTACAGCAGTACAGGACTCTGGATTCATTTCATGAGGCTATTCTGCAACTTTAAATTGGCTGTAGAGAAACCTTGTGGTCAGTGTGGGACCAGATAATGGTAGTATTAATAAATGAAAGGAACATGTCTCCATTGTTCTTAATCATCCTCTGAATGTCTGCACTCCTACAGGACACAGAGAGGCTTTGAGGACATAAAACCACCATAGGGCAAATGGGAGATATTCATCCACAGCTATGAATCATTAAAACAACCTAATTAAAAATGATATGGTCTCATCATAATTACCTTTTTACAATATAGGTGATATGTTATCTCTCTCATTGACTACACTGGTCACTAATTCATATTCATCATATGCTACAGCCTGTCTGCTCTTTTAACAATTGATCCTAATATTTGTATTACAATTTCACTAAAGTCAATGAAGAAAATAAGACTTCAGGAAATATCCAGCCAGCGTCACTGACTCACTATCTGTCAGGATGTTGAAGGGTTTTCCTGCATGACTTCAGGATGCACCTGCAGGTTGACTTAACCTGTGGGCGGCACCAACAAGCTGAGTGAAGGCGGGAGAACACACGTTGTCCAACACAGTTCCACACCGGCCTTAAGACTGCAATGTTTCTCCTACTCACATTTTTCCTTCTGCTCCAGGAGAAAAGAGGCAATCAGCTCAACACACTTTTGACTTTTTTTCTTCCTCTGGCTGACAACAGTTCCTCAGGTCCAGGGAGATTTGCCCCTGCAGACGCGTCCGTCCTGACATTATTCACACTCCCTCTTACTCAGCGATGAGATTCTTTGGGGAACCGATGTGCTCGTATCTAGCAGCATCAACAAAGATTATGAATCTCACACTGCATTGTTTGACTAGCAGCTGGCAAGTGACCCCCCAAAAAAGACGAAGCAAAATCACTCACTCAACATGTCAGGAAACAGGCGTATAAGAAGTAACTCAGTCACATGTACTTACCATGTGACATTTTTCTAATAAATTGTACTCGTTCGACTACTTTCAATGCAGCATACCTTTTATTCAAGTACATTTACAAAAAATAAAATAATAGGGCTAACATTTTGATTAAAGCCAAGAAGCAATTAGAAAAAAATATTCCTTTTAAACTTGATGTTTTAAGTTTTTAAATAAAAGTAAATGGTTGTTCCACCTCATGCACAATATATAAGATGATTTATGTTGGAAGAAAAAAAACAAAAAACGTTTTGTCTCATCTCTGTGAGCACACAATGAATGCTGTAGCATTTGTACAGTGGGCTCCACAGTTTGTTGCTCCCTATTATTTTTGAATTTATTAGACTTTGTTTGTTGTATCAGCTCCAAAGCTTTTTGGCAGCGTGTTTAAAGTCCTTTGGGATGACACGGTAAACCTTTGTGCTTCATCAAGTGATTATTTTCCCATTAACTTCAGTCAGTCACAACAATGCTGAAAACCGTATAATAAGAAGCTTTTTAATCAAGCACGGTGGCAGCATGGTTTGTGTTTGCTTGTTCTTGTAGAAGCAGAATTGATTGAAAAGCTGTAAGATGGCATTTAGCTTCACTGGAAATCAGTTGAATTACCAGGAAAAGGTCACGGCACAAAAATAGTCTTTATTGACAGGTAAAATCAATTATATTAAGGCAATAGCAATACAGAGACTGACAAGCAGACTGAGTGAGTGGGTGTGTGCATAATTTGTCTATGTGAACTTCTTTGCAAAACAAATGCATAAAGATGAGTAAAGGAAACAAGAAATTAAAATAAAGGATTTCAGAAATGATTGGCACTGCCTTTGGCTGAATCACTCGGCTTCACGTCCTCTGATTTGGAGCTCTGTTGAAATAAATGACAGGCATTATGTAAACAGAAGGGTTTCTCTTAGTTGGGGGTAAAAAAATAACTGAAAATATGTCTTTGATTTCCATCTGGAAAATTGTGTTGATGTAAAAATATTAAAATAATACAAATCAGTAGATCAGATCTTTTACATTTTAATACTCTTTCTAATAATCAAGATAAGACTCATGTTGGGATGATGGGAAATTTTCATTAATTAATTTTCATGCCAAAAGGGAGATGAAAAGGTTGATAACACTCCTGTTTCTTAGATAAATAGGAAGCCAGCCAGCAGCTGGTTTTCTTAACGCCGATGACCATAGCATAGTATTTTTACTATTGAACAGAGCTAGGCTAACTGTTTCCAGCCTTTATGCTAAGCTAACTATCCCTGGCTGTAGCTTCATATTCAGCATATATTGTGTTGTTAAAATTCTCTTTTCAGTTTCGGCAAGAAAGTGCAAAAGCATGTTATCCAAACTCCTATCCATCTACACCCAAACTGCAGTTCAGATTCTCGTACGTCAACCTGTATGAAACCTGTTGGTCTCACCTTGGACTTGAAGAGGAGGTTGATGACGCCCTTTGAGCGTCTGTCCGCTGTTCGGTCCGAGTTCACGCAGACAGACATGCTCTTACTGTCCCTCTTAGCTCTCACGGAGTCCACCTCCTCTGCGCCCCCCACAACCGCCAAGGACAGACCTCCACACAGAAAAACTGAGCATTTAGTGTTTGTCTCATTCACAGCCAACTTACAATGAACCCTCGTCCTGCAGCCAGGTCATTTAAAGTGACTGAAGCTGTTCTGCTGATGAACTGTGTGCTCTGGTGTCACCGGTAGAGCTGTGTGTATGTTCAGTGAGGCTGTACAGCTTGTCGTTAGCGATGCTGACACACCAGACATGGTGTCAATAGACAATTGTCGATGCTGGCTCAACTGGCCTGGACCAACATGGCGGGATGCCAGAGACACAGACACTATTTTCAGGTGCAGGGTTATGTAACTGAAGCAATGATATATAAACTAAATGAGGTTGGTGCTGAAACTAGACTGACAATGTGCCATCTTGCATTAGCGTTTCTTTTGGGTCAGGCTATTACTGCAAAAGCTTGACAATTTGTTTTGAACATACAGTATTTTAAAGAGGCATATTCCTGCCATGACCTTATGTGTGTTTTTCCTTACAGTCAGGAAAAAAAACATGGCATGCCATGCAAATTTTGGCTCTGTGTGCCCTTGGATAACAGGTGAAACTCACGTCCAGCACCATGTGACCCTGTGTGCGTTAGTCACCTGTGATGGCAGGCAGGGATCTAGAGTTGGCGTTGGTCAGCAACACATTTCCTTCAATTGGCTCAGACAAGTTGGTGTCACTGCGGAACTCCTGTTTCCTGGACAGCTAGAGGGAGACAGAGCAGCACCGAATGCAGCAACAGCACTTCCACAGATACTCCGTTCTATCGCTCAATCACTTCTTTCTTTCGACATTTCTACCTTTCATCCCATGATCGACCTCCCACTAAAGCTCAGTCTCACCCGTTTGCAGTCCAGTGTACTCGTCCTTTCTCTTTCCTCTGAGATGAAGATCATGCTGCTCCTCTTCTTCTTCTTCTTACTCTTCCTCAGCTTTACCTCTGCATCACCCACCGTCACCACTGTACTTCCACTCACACTGCCGCTGGAGCGTGGCAAGGTGGAGGTCCAGGAGGAGGGCGACTCTGGGGGGGAATCCCTGGGAGGAGGCAGGAAGGGTGCAAGTTGTAAAAAAAGGGGCTTAAATGTATGTGTTTTTTTTTAAATCAACGTTGTTGTAGAGTACATTTTTAAATGAAGAATACATCTTTGCAGGTTAAGATAAGATGCATGCCTGACTTTAAGCCATTTATTAGAAATGTATGGTCATTTTATTGCACTACAGTAAATGATATCTTGCAGCGAACGTTGGGTTTCTGTTCACGCTCTAAGGTGAATTCATCCGGTAAATTAATCCCTCAACCCATATATAGTGTGTGTATGTATGTTTCAATTTATGTGATTTATACAACACTTTAAAAAGCACATTTTTGACCAAAATGCCTCACAGAGACAGCCATACAGGCTTTCACATACACTCATAAAGACATATACAGTATGTGCATACTGCATGGATGTGGAAATAAAGCAAGATTGAAATAGAAACAAGTTTAAACTGAAAAAAAAACCCCAGATACAAACAGAAAAAACGGTTAAACCCAATGCATTCCAGAAAATAAAAGTGGGTATTAAGGCACATCTTGAAAAGCATCAACAGAATTAGCTTGTCTAACAGCCTCAAGCAGACTTTTGTAACTGGTTACATTGATGACAGAGCTACCTGTCTGCATAGGGCTTAGTTGGAGTCCCACATTCAGATCCCTGCAGTGAGGAGATGGAGATGATGGACTGACGAATGGAGCGCAGCATGGAGCGAGGACGAGTGGACTTCCTCCCATCCAGGTCCGGCTGTAAATAGAGAGTTGAACATTGTTCTATCGGACAATACTACAATATATAAGACAACAAGGATATTACTTCACTGACACTACTGAGGATAGTAACAGTGAAACAAAGCTGAAGAACATCATTCAAAAATGTAATCAAAGCAAAAGCAAGAGGGGTTACTCTGAAAAACAGGACATCCCTCCTGCTCATCATTAGTTTAATCGCTCCTCGAGGGCAGAACCAGCTTACAAGTTAATGACCATATTCAGTCCCAGTCAGAGCATCCCAGCCATGCTCTGGTTGTGGAGAATTTAAAAAAGGTACAAATCCTACATCAACAATACACTCAAAGGCTTTTGAAAGTGCTTTGATCTTTTAAAATCCGCCTGGGCCAGCTCATTTGTGGCTTAATTAGCGCAGCTTTGCCACAGTAACTATTTGACCAGCCTCGCAGAAAAGAACATTTTGGAATATAGCGAAATACCATCTTTTAGTAAAAAAGTCACTCCCCACATTTAGTCTCTCCTCCCTCTCTCATAATGTCTCCCCCATTTCTTACCAGCTCTCTCACTCCGTACTCCTTCTCCACTTTCTTCTTGAGCTGCTTGAAGCATTCCTCCATGCGCTCGTGGAAAGGACGCAGGTCATCCATCACCCTCTTCCCATGGAGCGAGATCCCCCCACCCAGTAAAGGGATCTATAAATACAAATATTATGGTGTCAATGGAATGACCACATAAAAGCAACACATCTATATGTTGTGTGGACGTGTACACAACAATGTGTTATCATGTTCAGTACCTGCCATGCGATGAAGTCTTTGAGGCGCAGCAATTTGTCTCTGTCCTCAGGGTGCTGCTGGTTGTACTCTTCGGTAAAGAACGCCTGATACAGAAGAAACATTTAAACAAATTTAAAACATTGCAGCTATACGTATCACCTGCTAAATAACCTGCTGAGTTTGTAAATTAGTCTTTTCCACTCACATGTGCATTTTCTTAGGTCCCTGAAGTCATCATATGTGTGTTTATGATTATTAATCACACTGTTTGAGTATGAACTCTAATACTACTCTAATAAATTCCTTGTATTTAATGTACTTTTTCATTTCTATGTAATTCACCCTCAGGAAGTGATACTGAATTTCGTTTTTGAAGCTGAGATCTTCATGTATAAATAAAAAAGTAGCAGTGAGATGAATCTTTTTCTACACACAGTCAGACTGGATCATAGTTTTTTAGATAAAAAAAAATCAAGACCAAAATCAAAGTAAACTTGTGGTAGGTCTAATAACAAACAATGGATTTTTAACTCCAATGCCCTCATAACATCATAAAAAAACTAATGTGATAACGGTCATAGCAGAGTGTTTATGAATTGTGTTGATTCTTTACCTTTTCATACTTGGCAAAGCCACCCATGACAGCCGGGTCCACGATGCCATTGAGCAGCATGGAGAGGGGGTTGATGGGAAGGGTCCAATCAGCCTGATATTGGTTAATCATGGTCAGAATCTTCTCATTGGTGGACTCCATCGTCTCTATGGCATTCTCCAATGGAGACAAGGTAGTCTGGACGGAGAAGCAGAGTGGTGGGAAGAGCAGAGGGTGGAGAAAAACCAGAAAAGAGAGAAACATATTTTTGAATCATTGGTGGTGATTGTAGAACACGCAACACTGGAGGCAATAGCTAACAGCAAACATGGAGTAAACACACACACACACACACACTTACATGTTTCATGTCAGTCGCCTCAAACCAGCGCAGGATCCCTGGCAGCTTATACACAGTGGTGAAGGTTGTGCGTTCAATCCACATCGACTAAAACACAGGAATGGAAAGGAGAACATTCAAAATTAAAAAATAATACAACCAACAAGGTGAGCCGAGCCACTTATGAATGCTCATCTTGTGTTCAGCACTTTCCAGACACGTAATGCTGCTGAAGACATGCGTTTTCAAGTTCTCTCTATTTTTTATTGGCCATTTGTTCTACATCTTGTCTTCATGACAACACAATATATTATCCAATCTTAAACTGCTGTTATACCTCGATCTAATGTTGTGTCTTAAATGCTCATTTGAAATCGTATATTATAATCTGATATACCACACTCTGCTTTCATAAAAACTCACAACAAACTCATTGTTTGGGTCCACAGGTCCTTTCCTCACTGGTCGGGAGTAGTGGAAACGCTGCACGTAGTTGGACTTGTAGAAGCTGCACAAAGAGAGATTTAGAGGTGAAAGTTAAATGAAGGAAATAAAACAAAAAGACAGAACTAGACAAGATCAGGACTGTCTATTCCTTTTCAGTGCAAAACATTTCACAGAAATTCACGTTTTTCTTTTTCAAAACATGAGTAAAACATGTTTAACAGACTTGATAATCTGGTCGGGGACAGGTTTGTTCTTCAGGCGAGGAGGAATCTCGAGGACTGGCATCACTGTGAAACACTGAATATCTGGTTCAGATCACTCAGGAATAAAACATCACGGCATTTATCTCTACATCTCTGTGTCAGAGCATAAGACGGATATTTGAAAGATGCATCAGACCTCCAGGGGCTGGGTTTTATTATAAAAGGTACAGCTAAAGTAAACAAAAAATGTATTTAGGATTGGCAGTGTTACAGAGTAAATAGTTACATGTAACAACAATTTGTAATTTCAAATTAATTGTAATTGTTTTCTAATTAAAAAGGGTTATATCTGTTTATTAATCCCATTATTACTATTAATTACTACTATTATTATTATTAGCTACTCTGTAGCTTTGTATCTTTTCATCGTGCAGCAATGCCTTTTCACATATTTACGGACAACGCAAGTTTGCCAAGCCGTTGGGACAAATTTGAGTGTAACACCATCAGAGGTCCAAATGGCTCACAAGGCGCTGTCGCTGCATCCAGTCTTCATTTACTTGGCAGTGAAATTTGTAATGTTCTTTTTGATTGGTTCTCTTGTTTGGATTTGCACCACCTCTCCTCTGCCAATTACATTAATGTGCATTGCTCAAAGCACCCCGAGTCTGCTATGTCTGCGACAAGCCTAGTGGGGTGGCTATTAACATTTGTTTTACTTTATTAGAAGAGTCATATCCCAAAAATTATATTTGACCTCGGCATTTAACCCATCCTAAGCAGGAGACTAATTTATGGTTCAGATTAAGGACAGTTCAACATGCACACAGTAGGAGTTGAGGACAAAACTAATAACCTTGAGATTAAAGAACATTTCCCTCTACCCATTGAGCCATCACTTTACTGATGAGTGTGTAATGCTGGCTGAAGGATACACTGCAGCGGAGAGTTCCTGACATCATCTCCCGGTATGGTGGTGGTGTTGAGGCGCACGGCGCTGGGGAACTGGCTCATCAGCTGGTTCTGAAAGTCCTCTCTGCGTTCATACTCCTTGCCACGGTGGATGAACACCTTGTTCTGAAGCCACAGGAAATGTACTGGTGTTGATAAAGATTAAGCCCTTATATCTCAAAGGTACATTCTCGTTATATCTTGACTTCCTTATAGGACAGTCAGTTCATACAGAGCAGGTAGACACCTCTCTACTCTGCCCCCTTCAAAACGAACTAACTAAGTCTTTCATTAAAGTTAACTAGTAAAGCTATGAACAGTGGGACATTTTATGTTTGGACTTTGCTAAAATCTACAACGTTGCCATAAGGTAGTTCATGATCTCACTGGTGTGTCTAGAAACCACTGCTGCAATTTTAAATAGTGTAGCTTCAGTGCTGATAATAGAGTATGTGTAACCTTTGTACAAGGAAGGGAGACTGTGATACCTTCGTGCCCTCACACAGGATGAATCTTTTGGCTTTTCTTCTATGCAGAGTGAGACATTTATTTGTAACACTGTTAACTTTGAATCTCTGCAAACAGTGACAAACACAAACCCTGAGGAATGGAGGGTAGCCCTGTCCATAGTAGCCCACTGCAAAGTAGTCTGGTTTTGGCCTCAAAATCTTCATAATGTTTTCATAGAACTTGGCTTGTTTCTCCTGTAGAGAGGGAGAGACAGAGCAGGTGTTCAGAAGACAGTTTCAGATGGGCACTGTGTGCAGCCGTCGCAGTTTTATCAGCTCGTGCCAATGACAAAGCTACCCTCAGCAGAAATGCTGAGCCTTTGAGGGTGATAGATGGAGCGAAAATTAAATGCACAGCATCCAAGGGCAATGTTTGTAATTTATGTAACCACATAAATTTGACATTAGCAGAGAGAGACACTGCTGCAGTCATATAAAGAAAGAGATGTTGCCATTATTTGTAAAACGTGTAACTCTCTGTGGGGAGGGAGAAAAGAGAGTTGAGTGAAGGGGAGATAGAGGAGAAGGTGGTGCTGGATTTGGGGATGGAGGGAATCACGTCTCCTGTACTGTTTAGGCAAGAGATGAAAGAAACGGAAGAGTGAGAGGATGAAGCAAGAAAGGTTTGGGGAGCGGTTTTAAGACGCTGATGATTGGCAATGAAGAATTACACTTTGGGGCTCTTTTGGTAATTGAGGAAGCTCAAACCAGTTCTTCAGAACAATATTTACTTTAAAGGACTTGAAGTGTCAAGTAAGTATTAATTTTTAAACATAGATGTATGGATGCGCTAATTCATTGGTAGTATTTGAGAATGTCAATAACACATTTTGTATGGAAACGGCTGTGAGAATTAGAAAAGTGTGTGCAATTCAGAACTTAGCAGCTAGACAGTTTACTCAGGATCAAGTAAAAAACAAAACTGCTGAACTCGAAGTGAGCTATGTTTGTGTATGAAAGTACAGAGGATACAGCATGAAGGTTTGAGATAGTCGTGCATTACCAGTCTCTTGCTGAGTAACTCGTAGTCGAAGATCTCGTTTTCGTACTGTTCAGCTAGTTCCTTACACAGAGTGATGGCCTCCTCCCACATCTAAACACACACACACACACACACACACACACACACACACAAGGAGAGGAAGAAGTGTCCTTCATTACACCATCTGTTTATAGATCGGCAGCAGCTGTCGTGGTGGGAATTCATCAGGTTTAAATCTCTGTTTCCAGGTCCCTGGAGAGTGAAGGGAAATGTCTCTTTCACTGCTTTAGAGATATAAAGCACTCACAGAGAATACAAAATGAATAAAAAACCAACATGTAGCTCAGAGACTATGACTGCATGATTGCAACACTGTCTCATCCTTGAAAGATTTTGAATGTTTGATTCAAGAAAATTCAGAGTGTATTGCCTTTCGCTTCAGTGAAAAACATTATTTGCCTCGTATTGTGATTTTTTTTAAATCGTTCTGGAACAAAACCCCTTTTCCAGAGTAAAACGCCAATATTTGATGTTCGAGCATTGATCAACACTGTTCAAATCATCACATTCCTCTATAAGGGTGTGGTCATGAAAGAGACTCGTGCTGTAGTCTAACATTGGCTGACCTTGCCCTTGTCAAAGTAGTCGATGATGGTGTCGTAGAGAGTTTCTTTGAGCTGCCGCTGGGTTTGGGTTTGTGAGCCATGGGACTCAAACTGAGGGCTGCACATCTCATCTAACCACTGGAATAGAGACAGAAGGAAGATACAAATAAAGACAGGAAATTGAGATACAGTATTGCTGCAACGAAAGAGAAAAAGTAACAGTCAGACCAACTTAGTTTTTCACTGTCCCATTTATCACGATGTTGAAACAAGAGAGGAGAAGAACTAAAGGCTTTGTTCCTTTGTGGTAATAAATCAATATTAGTCATAAGCTGAGTGTGCACAAAAACATGGAGCGCAACGTTCATTAATTATGGTGAGACAATAGTTAATCTTCCACTACATAAATTCATTTAGAAACTAAAGAATAAGTGCACAATGATCTCTCCAAAACTGACTTATATTATTTGAACAGGTCTATCTGCTTAGAAGAAGAAGAGGATTGGAGCATGCTGTGCGTTACAGCCCGCTCGTATTAATAATGTGAAGCGAGTATGACAGGACTGACACTGAAGATGAATAGAGATTATAAATGTTATAGAGTTCAACTGCTTTGATGTAATGACACTAGACGGTGAAAGGAGGAGAGAGACCGAGACAAAATAAACGATGCCCTTCTTCCCCTGTTCCTCTCTGTGGGCCTCTAAGTGTCCCATAAAAGAGATGAAGAGACAAAAGAGGTCAAACACACATGCGTGTGCTGACGCTCACACAAAAACCTGCGCACACACGGAATCAATCACCGTGGGGATGCTCCCACAGCGGCCGACGCAATGTCATAAACTAACTTCGAAGCTTAATCTTTTGGAGGCCAGAGACGAAGTAACATTTATTACCAGTCTTGTTTGTGGCAGAAAGAAAAGAGATTAGACAGAGAAAGACACACTGGGTCCAGCATTAAACAACAGAGTAGCTCTCTCTCTCTCTCTATATATGTATGTATGTATGTATGTATGTATGTATGTATGTATGTATGTATGTATGTGTGTGTGTGTGTGTGTGTGTGTGTGTGTGTGTGTGTGTGTGTGTGTGTGTGTGTGTGTGTGTGTGTGTGTGTGTGTGTGTGTGTGTGTGTGTGTGTGTGTGTGTGTTTGTGTGTGTGTGTGTGTGTGTGTGTGTGTGTGTGTGTGTGTGTGTGTGTCCTACCTTGAGCAGACGAGAGTGGAGCAGCAGGGTGTATGCTGCCTCGGTGTAGTTTTCACCTTCCAGATGAAGGTCCCTCAACTTGTAAAGGTACCTGAGCACACACGTGTACAAACACATACACACACATGCACACATACACACAAAGAGGTCAAGTTGTGTTAATGTGCAATGTGTACATCACTCCACTAGATGCCCCTGTTGGGCAACTTGAAGCATATTGAGCATGTGTTTGTTTATTTATTTACACACTAGTGTGTCACTGCCTCACAATCGGTTTTATGTTCACACAATACGTACCCTGAAATAAAAACACAACGTAGACAGGTCATTCGACAGCACACACAAGCACAATTTGACGCAATGTCTTTTTCACAATCTGTCAGATAATTTGTAGCCCAAATGTTTTATAAGCAGTTTAATAATAATAAAGTTTGTTTAAATGAGGTCACATGATCTCTTAAAACAACTGAAGATAAAACATGTTTGGAAAACCATTTTCTAAAGTTGCAGTTTGATTGACGTCTGACAAAGTTCCTGTTCGTGCAAAACAGTCAAGAAAGTTGAATCCTTGCATACTAACTGCAAAAGACGATATACTATAAGGATATTTAATACAAGGGGCATATCATTATTACAGTTTCGGGAAAAAGCGGTAGTCATGTTAGCATTAGTTTCATTTTCAATATAAATGTAAGCAATTAAGATGCACATTTAATGCGCGTTAATTGACATGATGGGCTAGAGCGTAATTAGCGTGAGCTTTTATTGCCCATGCACGGCTTCTTGTAATATTGTTAGAACAGTGTAAGACAACGTTCTGGTGTATTACAACACACAGGCCCCCTGCTTTAATGTGTGTTTCCATTAAACTACGTTTGTTTATTAATGTTAATAAGCGAGCTGGCCAAATGTTAAAGGTATTCTCCACAGGATGGACGGAGGCAGCTCATCAACCACAGAGTTGGGCTCATGTTCACAAATTCAGATAGCTAATTATGTCCAGAAGCTATCCCCAGTAATTCATATGGGACTGACGGGATCTGTATTCCCTCTCTCTCTCCTGCCGTCATCCTGTCTTTCTCCGTCTCTCTGCTCGCCCCTCCAGTCAGACTAAGAGCTGATCCTGTGGATTCTGACATTAATTCAGTGGAACTCATATAATCCCTTGTCAGATTACACACACACACACACACACACACACACACACACACACACACACACACGCGCGCGCACGCACGCACGCACACACGCACACGCACACACACACCACTTAAATGTATTTAATGTCAAAGTCAGCTCATACATACCTGATGTACATCCCTTCACGATTGATGTCCTTGTAAAAGTTCTGTAAAATCAAAAGGAAAGGTCGAGTGAACATGTGTGTAAAAGATTAAAATCATTCTGAATCATTTTGTGTTTGTTTTAAAAGGCAGTTTGTGTGTGTTATGTGGGTTATACTTCAGATGGCCTGTGTGTGTTAGTGTGTGGGAGTGCGTTCATGCACATTTGTTCGTTAAGCAACACAAACTCCCAGTTTAATGAAGTTAAATGACGTCTACAGAGAACAGAGTGGAACGAACTGCTGTAACCCAAACTCTCATCACCATCACGAGTCAGCAGACACAATACACATACACACACACACACAAACATGCAAAAACCAAGCTCAATTACTCTGAAATTCACTTTGAAGCTGAAGCATACGGTGTGCATATTTATGCATTACTTTTGCAAAGGTTGGCTACATCATTGTTTGCACTAATGCAAACAATGCCAATGTCCTGCTGGATGATGTTGTCCATCTACATGCAGGTCAGATTAGATTTTACCTTCAGCTGTCTTTTTAACATGCAACACAATTAAAAAAAGGAATACAGAATTACCTTCTATTGTTCCTAACAGACAACACATCAAGTGGCAGCCTTTTACAAATCTGTGTATACTGTAAATCATGTATGAAAAAAGTGGTATCTGTAATCACGTCATGCTTTTTTCAGCAGCTGAAAGTGCCCATGAGTTATTCTGGAAAGCCTTTAGCTTGCTGTTGGCCAAGGTTATTTTAGCCTGAGCGTTGAGTATACGCTGGTAAATGCGTCTCAGTGTATTTGTGTTTCTTTGAGTGCATCCACATAAGGAGGCATAGCAAATACTTGCGCGTAGGTGTGTTTACTTTCTAAGTGAAATTGGCCTGGAGGGGAAGGGAGGGGGGGCTGGAATATTTTAGCTGGCCAAACAAATGAAAATGCATAGCTGATAGACTGCTGTCACGCGCTACAAGTTAAACATGTCTGTCATGTGCCAACAGCCTCAAGTGCTCATGGGACTTTATAGATACCAACACAGACACAACCCCATCATTAACTGATCCTCCTAAATCCTCCTGTTAGCGTCTCAGAAATGTCTGCTAGGAATCAAAATACAAACAGTTAAAACAGATAGCAAAGAAGGAAAACAAATTATGGAAGATATGATTATGATATGATTTAATTGTTCTGTGGAGACAATCGCATGGTGGGGAGATAGAATCCGTTTCTAAACTTGAGTATACAGTTGGAAAAGATGTGCAGCAGACAGGCGCTGATGCAACGCTCTGCAAAAACTGTTGGAGACCAGACACAGAGATGAATCTTTTCCTTTAGATCAATCAGCACACAAATCAAATGAGGAAAAGGGAAACAAAGACTTTGGCATGAAAGACAAGGCATACAATCTGTGTTGCATAATGAACAGTTCAATCAGTGTGGCTCTTTTGGAAGGGATGAGATTATTGACTGAGATCTCTGTGGAACAAACTCACTTACTAGTCTGTTCCACCGTACATAATATACATACTTATTTCAATAATAATGAGTTTAACAAAGTGTGTACGTGTGAGTGTCTGAGACCAGCACATTTCTAGGTTGTTCAATACTGCATCAACAAAGTACATTGCTTGTATCACAAGGTTAGTGTCGATAAATTCAAATCCATGGCGCCGCATGCCAGATTCACAACATATGGTAGATTTTTAAAGATTCACAGCATCGGTGAATCATGAAGAAAACAAACGAAAAAAAAGGATTACAGCATTATGGTGAAATTCAGGGACCAAACTCCGCTCCTAGTCCTGTACCCACGTTCTTAACTGCGCTTCAACAAAGCCCACTTTAACACCTCGGTTGTGGAGAGGGAATTTGTAATGCTGATAAAGCCTGCAGCAATTGTAAGGTATTCATACTTTGAAGACGTTGGGACTCACCAGCAGGTTGACGGTGCAGCTCATGCGGTTGTTGCGGCTGTCATCGCTCATCACGGTACGGTAGTCAAGGAGACGAGTGAGGAGTCCCTTCACCAAGGCGACAAAGTGCTGCACCTGTGGCCTCAGCGTGGGTTTCTCTTCAGCGCAGTCCAGCAGGCTGGGAGACAACCAGCAATCACAAGTTAATCATCAGAGGATTTGGTCTTGATATTCAGTGTTTGAGTGCTGCAAGTATTGTGAATGTATGTCTGTCAAACCAGTGACATGACTATGTTTTTGTTTTATGACATAGTCATTTAAACCATTTTTCAAATGATATACCATATTTCATTACTATTATCCCTGTTGTTCGTATATGTGTGTTTCTATACCAATAGAACATATAACTTGTCAAGCATTAATGGCTGCTTTAATTGTCACTTCTGTTCTAATACTGAGGCCTACATGGTCTCCAGTAGTTGCATGTATCGCTCGTCTCCTCCTCCACCCTCCACCTCATGGTCCAACTTCAGAATGATCTCATCCTCAAACTATAGAAGAGAGAGAGAAGGGGGGGGGGGGGAGAGAGAGAGAGAGAGAGAGAGAGAGAGAGAGAGAGAGAGAAAGCAAGAGAGAGAGCAAATAAGACAAGAAATACAGGAAAAAAATCTATTATGCAAGCATAATTAAGGTGTTTTTTTACTTTCATGCAGTGCCACAGGAAATCAATGGATGTGCAGAAGGTGCATTGTCCAGTGTTTCTTTGTGTGCTTTAAGTGTGCAAATGTACATTTGTCTTTTGCATTCTGAGGTTTTGTGTGAACATTTCTGCACGCGTACATATATAAATATTGTTGCACACTTCTGTTTGCACGCATGCATTTCTACCTTGTGAAAGTCTCCAGAATGTGTGTGTTCACAGGTGATCATGTCGAAGAAGATGGGGATGGTGGCCCTTCTCAGCTCTTCTTCTGGGATCAAAGTCATCTCGAGGATGGGACCCACCATGCCGGGGATGAAACAGATCTTATGACTTCCTGAATGACACACACACACACACACACACACACATAGATAATGTAAATGCAGGTAACATCATATCTCACCCATATCCCTTTGCTCACCTGCTGTCCTTTGAAAGGATTCACAGGTTTCTGACCACCAACACATCAATAATCATGGCAATGTTTCCTTCTACAATGAAGATTTGAATTCTGATTCCCATCTCCAGCATATAACCCCTCTACATGCTGTCTCTCTATGTGAACAAATCCCCCCGATGCTTGGTTGTGCTGTTCAGCCACCTACACCGCTTTGTTTTTATTTGAGAGCAAACACATGTTTGCATCTCCAGAAGCAGGAAGGCAAGCACACCTATGTAAACTAGATTTATTTTCTTACCTAGTTTGTACCAGATGTCACGTATAGCAAAGCCAATGAGTCCTCTCATATCTCCATACCTTGAATTAAGAGATACAAAAATACACAGAAAAAGAGACAGCACAAGAAATTAGCTCAGTAGTTTAAAATCAATGTCTAGATCAATACTGTTATCTTCATCTTCAGAAACTGAGGACTCCGTTGGGAAAGGTTTTGTTAATCTGCCCCAACATGAACCAAATTAAATGCCTATCTACAGGCATCACACAGTTTTAATAGGCAGTGGGAGTGTAAACAGCAAATGAAGACTCCAAAATAGATCACAAATCACAGCGTGTTTCCTGAGAGCAGGGAGAGTATATGTGTTAAATAAGGAAATGATATGCTCCTTCTCTCACTTGGCCAGAATCTTGTTCCTCTTGGTTGATGAGAAATGCTGAAGCTGCAGAGACTCCTGGGTAATAAACGCCACTGCCAAGTGGAAGTAGTTATTCCACAACTAGATGAAGAAAAAAAGCGTCAAAGAGTAGGGATGTAGAGAGAGACAGCAGAAATCAAGCAGTATGGCCTAAAGTCAATACCAATAAAATCCTGTAAATACACATTACCTGGACTTCAAAGTCGTCGTTATTGAGGAACTTTTGGTTCATTGTGTCAGCGTAGGTATTGATGGCTCGCAGGAACACTCTAATAGAGAGCCACACACATTGAATGGACAGACACACACACACACACACACACACACACACACACACACAAAATTAACCAATAAGATAGAATGATGTAAACCAATGCTATGAAAAAAACATCCTAAGGCAGCAGTTTGATTATTGATAAATCATTGATAAATATAGATTTTCAAAGTGGGTGCAACGCTTGTGAAAAGATGCCGTCGGTATGCTCGTTGCTATCATCTGTAGCCTCCATCTGAATGCAGTGCGGAGCAGCGGACATGAGCTACACAGTGTCGCACACGTACATGCATTCACAAGCAGTAAGAGCAAGTGCAGCCAGCAGGCTGTATCCACAAAGCAAGGAGAAGCTCAGATTACAACACACAAAGAAGGAGAGCGACTTCAGATAGACAGCACTCCACTATATCTTCACATTGCAAATAGACGTTTGCTACAATATTAATGCTCTGACTATCGTACAGAGCAGTGGTTCTCAACCTTTTTTTAGTGATGTACCCTCTGACCAGTGCAAAGATGTGATACACAGTGCTGTGCCATCAGTGTTTGATTTAATATAGAATATTAACAATTCAGTTTATGAACTTACACTCATATATTATTGAATATTTATTAAATACCTATTTTTAATGTATATATATATATATTATGTTTATTCTTACGTACCCCCTGGAGTGCCTTCACATACCCGAGGGGGTACACGTACCTCCATTTAAGAGCCACTGGTACAGAGCATTGGTTCTAAAAACGGGAGTATGCGTAATCCAGGGGTATGTGAGCTTTAAAAAAGATATTTTTTAAACTACCATCAATTACAAAATCCTTTAAAAATAGTTATTTCAGACATATTCAATAAAATATAAGTGTAAGTTCATAAACTACGTTACACATGTATTAATATTAAGATTCAAAGCTTCTGTCACATTGATAGCTCTTGATAGCAGCTTCACAGAGTGTGCAGGTGTATCAGTGATTTGTCACTTTATGCATTTCAAAAGTTAAGTATAGCAAATGTGCTCCCAGGCTTTCTGCATGAACACTATCCATCTATCCATCATCGTTATTCACAGCCGTCTGACATCCCCTCTCTCTGCCCTTTACTCTTCAGATGGACATCCTCTCTCTGCCTACCTGCACGTCTCTTCCCAAGCCCCAGTCTGCAGACACCTTATCAAGCTGTATTTTCCTCTACCTCACTCTTTCTCTTCCTCTGACACAGCTGTAGCCTCCCCTCTAGCTTACATCAGAAAAAAATACATTGCAACACACACACACACACACCCCAACACATTTGTCACCTCAGCCTTTCTCATCATCGCAAGCCTGATCCCCAGCTTTACCATCTCTAAGTCATCCCTGTGTGGGTTTGTGTGGATCCAAACGTTCCTGTGGATGTCTTTTATGATTCACAACACCAGGCCTCACTGTCCCAATAGCAGGTCATACTGAGGCGGTTGTGGTCTTTACGGTTAGAGGGGCAGAACTGGTACAAGTAAGTGTATCTCGGGTCTGTATGTGTGTGCTTGCAGTACCTGTTCTGTACCATGATCATGGCCATCCAGTCAGAAGGGTACACATGTTTCCCAATCAGGTCCTTAAAAAGTAGGAAGGACTCCATCAGGAAGTCCTACAGTGAAATGAGCAAGAGAAGAAGATTATGTCGTAAAACAGAGAACATGTTTTTTTTTTTTTTACCATCGATGTAGATTTACCAGTCATCTGCAAGTGTGTGTGTGTGTGTGTGTGTGTGTACTTACCACTAGATCCGAGCTTCCAGCGAAGGTTTCAATGTATGCTTCATAGTGACGATCATCCATCTGACTGAGGATAGCTGTCATGCAGGCGACCACCCTGGACTACAAAGAAAAAGTGAAAGTGTGTGTGAGAGAGAAAGAGACATTACTTTTTAGGCACTGAAGTATCACTTGCAGAGCATGCTATGCTTCTAAAGCCAAAGACATGTATATAAATAATTCCAGCACCATGTCTAATGCTGCAAAAACTACATAAACATATAAAAACTTCAGTTGTGTCACTTGCTAATTTGAGTCACAATTCCAAAGTTAAGTTTTAAGTCCAAACAGCATCAATGTCATCACATATTACAGGACCTGGAACAAAAGGGCAGCGCTTTGAACAAGACACTGATGGTTTTTTTAATGATGTCGTTTGTATGATTTTTTTTCCCCACAATGTTATTCACAAATTACTATAATTACCAGCAACAAGCATAACCAGGTGGACTGGCGGCCTCTCCAGTTTCTAAATTGTAGTTTACAGTTTAGATTGTGACTGTCTTCCACTGGGTACGATTTGAAAAATATATTTTAATTACTATATAACAAAGAAAAATATCCACAAAGCAGCAAAATTGCTGAAAGTGCTAACAGCTTCATGAAAAATGACTTTTGATTTATATTTTACTTTTGTAAAGAAGAAAAACAGAAGACAACTTCAGGACAGAACATCAAGTCAGCATCAAGGAAAGCAGTAATTTTGACAAACACTAGAGCGCTGTTCATATAACGTGAAACGCCAGACATGGTCAACACAAGTGACAGTTTACACAGTGGGATAGTATAGCATGGTAAAACATTGTATACAAATATTATTATTTAAACGCTTCTGACTTTACAACAGCTACTCCTGTTCGAGGGCAAACACGCATACTGATTTACAAGTTGTTTTTTTATTGGTGTCTTTAATGAGGTATTAGCTCCTCCGTATGTACACCAAACTCTAAATATGTTCCTCGGTACACAAAAACACACACCGAGACACTAGGGCATAGGGAGAATTGGATATAGATAAAAGTAAAGGTGAGTCAAGAGACAGAGGAGGGGGTGGAAGAGTGAGCATCACTTTGAAAGGAAGAGAGACATGAAAGATGAGGATAGAGGAAAAAAAACTTTTGAACAAATTTCATGTTTTAAGTGTGTGTGTGAAAACTACTTAGGCTGAGAAAAAAATCCTTAAGCTGGATTAAAGGACTAAATTCATGGAAAAGTTTGAGCAAACCAGAGGCTGAAAGGAGGAAGACACTGAGAGGGGCAGCAGGCGAAGAGAGGGAGACAGAAGAATACTCAACTGCACTGACCAGAACATAGTTTGCATACATAGAAGCTATTTCATTTCATCAGCCTCCTTCATTTCCCTCTTGTCCATCAACGCCACCTGTTTGTCTGTTACCTGTGTAACATGGTAAAACATTGTAAATGACAAACGATCTCCAAAACACAAAATGTCCCTGTTACTTTTGTTATTACGATTTTTCCACTTTCTTTGTTCCGTCTGTCATCTTTTTTTTCTTCTTTTCGTTTGTCCGTAAACATGCAGAAATGACCCTCGCACCACTGAGAGCCACCCGAGGTATGCCGTGCTGAAAGTCAGTTAGGTTGGCTCTGCTGCTACGTTCATGTTTTCTGATCCTTCCCTCTGCTGGGCTTCAGGGTTGGAATGAAGCTTGCGAAACCTTTTTAGGAACCTCGGCAGATGTGCAGGTATTTCTGCTCCAGCATAACAGCCAGCAGGGTTTGGGTGATATTATTCTCCAGAGTTGTTGGCGCAAATGGGAAGCACGAGACAGAGATGAAGTATGATGGATGGCTGATTGAAGATGAAAGATGAACGGCATCTCATGTGGTGACAGCTTTCATCTAATTAGAATAAGAAGTGTGCGTGTGTGTTTGTGTGTGTGTGTACTTGCCTTCATTCTAATACTTTTCCCAGTCACATATGCGAACATAAAGGCAAACACACACACACACACACACACACACACACACACACACACACACACACACACACACACCGATTGGGAAAGGAAGTATTTTCAGTTGGACTTCAAACATTCTATGATGTCTAACTTGGGAAGAAAGTCGTATGTTCTTGAATGTGTGTGTGTGTGTGTGTGTGTGTGTGTGTGTGTGTGTGTGTGTGTGTGTGTGTGTGTGTGACCACCTCCTTCTTTCACTCAACTTTCTTCCTGCAGTGCAGCGACACCAGACACCCTGTCAGCAGACTCTCATTTAATCTTGCTTCCATTCTTTCCTCCTGAACTCTCCAACACATGTTCAAAGTGACTCTAAGATCAATTTAATGTGTGACTGATGTAAGTACTGAAAATAACAGTATCTAAAAGTAAGGAACGAGGTTTAAATAACGTCTCTTTTGTCTTGGAAGCATTAAGATGAACTAGTCATTGAAAGTAAAACTCAGTTTTCCAACGAAGATAGCAAGCGTTTACAGAGTAGCAAGAATAGAAGCTCACTTCTCCTTCAGCCTCTCTTTCGTGTTTGTATCCTTCAAGTGTTATGGTTGATCAATAATAGGATTAAGCACACACACCAAAACTACTCTACAGTGTAGTTTACTTTCTGGTTTCAGATTCACTGTTTGTGTTTGTGAAGGTCACGTGTTGTAATGCCCTACTTCTGTGTAATTGGTCTTCTCTGAGGACTTATGCTCTCAATCTCCTTTAACACCATCTAAAAACACACACAAACACAAATGCTCAAAGGGCCAAACATCTGACCACCAACTGTTTGCGTCCTCACGCATAAATGTGTTTCATCAACACATTACACGGCATGTAAAGACATACAAGAAGCCTATGAGCCTTGGGCATATTAATAAAACTACTGACAATTACAGTGAGTACATGAGAGAGAGAGAGAGAGAGAGAGAGAGAGAGAGAGAGAGAGAGAGAGAAAGAGAAAGAGAGAGAGAGAGAGAGAGAGCGAGTGCTCCGCTCAGGGCTTGTTGAGTCAAAGGTCTTACGCAACAGTGAAGAGATTACTGACAAAACAGGACACAGATGCTGGCAAGGACGGGGATTTCTCTCCCCTCCTCCACCCATCATTTATCCATCCATTTTCTCACTCTGGACACTCTCATTAATAATGTATTAACAGCTGTATTTTCAGATTTGCATCAAAATGACAGGTGCCGGAAAATGCACCTGCATTAGTAGAAATACATCTAAACTATGCAATGTTGATTAACAGCCATCGTGTCAAACTACTACAGCTGGGCTTAACAGCCCATAAAAGCTCTCTGTCTCTTCCTTCCTACAGCTGACATCCAACCTGTGACCTTTTTGTTTTCACCTTGAGCTCCAGAGCACACAACCATCCACTGATGATGTTGCTGATGCCCACACCCCATTGTTCATTTGAGTTTACTTTAGATTTAGTGCATTGTTTGTCCTTCTTTGAAACATGAGTCAGTTTGCGACCACATCCCATTGTGATTTAAACACGCCATTATTCCAATGTAGACAACTGCTTCTAGCATTAAAACCTTCACTGTTAAACTGTCAAGGCACAGTCATGACAGGGTGTTATAGCCACAACACAATTGTGACATATGCCAACATGCCGTAACACTATCACAGATAGTGACAAGGTATAAAAACATATATGTCGCACAGCAAGGTCTTACTGAAGTTTGACAACTTCTTTTCTTTTTTATTATTGAGGAAAAAAACTATTTTACAATGGCGATCTTGCCAACAGAGCAGCACAAGTCAACATCTCATGTCAAATTCATACACACAATGGAACAAAAATCTAAACTAAACATGAGAGTAAAAACTTAAGGCATGGAATTAAGTTTTTTCTTAAGTCTATGTGTTACTTTAAAAAGGCAACAAGACATGACACAATTGTTATGCATTGTAGCAGAAACAGTTTGTGATTTAAAGCTCTGAGAACATTTGGCAGAAGCAATAGGTCGAAGTAACACTGGACCTGCAAATGCAAACGTTTGTGCTATTTCTTATTTAAAAAAATCAAGATTTAGTTCTCTGTTGAAAGTGTATTATCCCCAAGAGATGCCCCGTGGGATAAACAGTGAAACACTATAGAGGCAGTTTGATGAAATTACCTTATCATTCATTTAAAATTAGGACAGAGCATTAAAGCAATTACTTTGCAACTATAATTTAAATTGATGCATCTGCTAGAAGTACACAAATTATTTGTTCTACTCTCAGCTGTCACTCAATGGCATGAAACAGTAGAGCAGGAAATCCACTGGCCACACTTGGATGATTTTGGTGTTTTTCCTCCCCTATTAAATTGGCAATATCTGAGACATTTGTATTTTTATGAATAGTCGATAGACAGACAGAAAGACATTCAAGCAGCAAAATAGACTACAAATAGAATTACATGAATTAGTTTCAACCGAAAGCTCAGAGGGACATGATGACAACCATCCATTCAAATAAGTTTGTATTAAGCCTATTGACGCCTTCAGCAGCCCTTCATTTATCCATACCCGACGGTGCTTTCCACCCCTCCCTTCTCTGTTTCTCTTTTCTTTTTGTGGTGTCCCCTCCAGGAGGCAAGTCATTTTGCTACTCTTGACTGTGATTTTTCATGTTTAAAAAGATAAATATGAGAGCACATCCACAAAAACACAGTCTCACCGGAAGCCTCCATCATCCGTCACTCTACGACTGCAGACACACATAGACTCATCTCTGACTCCGCTCTATAACATGCATCTATAACACACACACACACATTTTGGCAGACAGCTGGTGGGAAGTAGAGGGGGTTGAAAGAGGGAGATGGATTGTGCAGAGGTGCAATTAGGACTTGCTGTGTGTCCCAGGGTGATGTGACTGTGTTTGTCTGAGGCAGAGAAAGAGAATGAGTAAAGACGGGTGACCATGTGTGCACCTGGTTGTTTAAGCTTCAGCCTGGAGGTGAACTTGTTTGTCTATTCAAAAAACAGTCCTCAGATTCCCATCTCCCAGTCAAGGAAGAGACAGACAATAGAAGGAGTGAGGTCAAAGGGAGAGGAATAACAAGAGAGGAGGAGACATTGAACTTAGTCTCCAGCGCAGAAAGTGTACTCTTCCTCGGCTATAACACACTTCTCCTCCACTGCACAATCTAATTACTGTGATGTGAGAGCT
This sequence comes from Clinocottus analis, assembly GCF_023055335.1. NCBI lineage: Eukaryota > Metazoa > Chordata > Actinopteri > Perciformes > Cottidae > Clinocottus > Clinocottus analis. Next base: position 10,329,958 of record NW_027175821.1, read on the forward strand.
TCATCCAACTCTCTCATGCTTTGTCCACATTGTATGTTTTGTGTATTGTACATGGAGACCCAATGTGTTGCACTCTACTAACCCTGCTTATGTAATTCAGGTGCATGCACGCACGCAGGCACGCACGCAGGCACGCAGGCACGCACGCACACACACACACACACACACACACACACACACACACACACACACACACACACACACACACACACACACACACACACACATCTTTGCTTGCTCAGAGGTCAATTGAAACACAAGGCAAGGTGAGTCAACCACTTTGCAGTGGCGCATATATATCAGTCATTTTCAGGTGGAGGAAGGGTCAACAGGGACATTTACGTGGACATTGCAACAAGGGACCACTCAGGGAACACACACACACGCAATAATTCATTGTCCATACACACACATGAACTGGTAGTTATAACTCATAACACAGTCACAAGCCCTTAAATTCAAAAGAAACAGTTTTATATTTGTCTATCTTCGTGAGAACCTAATGTATCTATTTCACTTATTTTAGCAAACCAAGGTGAACCGTACCTTCAGTGAATGAACTAAACTTACTCTGATGTTGCGTAAACTCGTCTGTACAAGATGTTAAACATATTCTTATCTTCCCTGATGCATAACAAATGACGAAATCATTTTGCAAACAGTCATGCAGTGCATAAAAAAAACAAAGCAGTCATAATCAAGCATAATTAGAGCCTGATGTCATATGGCGTTTAATCTCACTTTCTATTCAATTAATCTTGTTTTTTGTCTTGTTTGCCTCGAGAACAAAAGCAGCAGCAATCTCAGCCAGTATAGGAGCAGAGAATGAAGAGCGTGAGAGGGAATGAGATGAGTGTGAGCTGGGACAGTCAAACACAGAGGATGAGGTGAATGTGAGGGATGAAGAGGAAAAAGAGGAGGAAAGAACGGTGTGAGGAGACTAAAGTGGGGCAAAGAAGAAGGGGGACAGCGACAAAACAGCTCAAAAGGGAGAGTGAGGTGGAGCTAGAGATAGACCAAGAGAGAGAGGCAATATTCGAACGCGTTTGAAATACAAAGATATAAATAAAGTGAGCGATAGAAGTGAGTGTGTGTCTCTGTGTGTGTGCGAGCCAGCTTGTGTTTGTTTGGGTCCTGGCTTGCCTCCCGGGAGCAGATGCTTT